>NC_133538.1:46110093-46419468 GCF_048544455.1 Silene latifolia
CATTCCAAAGATGGGTCATCATTAACACCCTCTGCGTGATAACGTGGCCCGAACACCGTGATTATCGATTCGACCTACCAACCGTAGCGGCCGTCTCGTGAGCAACATGGATCGTAGGATGTACATCCGGATTCTTGCGATCACGGGATCATCTGAATTCTTTGCGATGCACGGGACAAACAGTAGGGGTCGACTTTACCGCGATGCATTAGCCCCAACCCCGCCTCGGGGATAACAGGTGGTGTCAACTGGAACCCGCCTAGTAGAGAATCTGCCATGGCAGAAAGCTGGCCGACAACTTTAGAATCCGGCATTACAAGTTTAGCAATCGTTAATTGCATCCGCAAAGTTGTGAAACGCAGCAGCAAGTGCTTTCGCCGTGGTTGCCATCCTCACAATACAATTACTAACACGTGTCACGTTATCATCGTGATTGTCAGGCTCGTTGTTGTTGGGCGCATCATTCTCATTCTCAACGACCTCTTGCTCCATCACAACATCAGGTTGTGGTCTGGTACTGCGTTCCCTAAACCCGAAACCAAAGCACCGGGATGCTTTACAAGCTGTTATCGATGAACCCTAACCAAACCTACGAGCCTCCTTTTTTTTTTTGATATACGAAAAGATATTGCATCCTTTGTCCATGTGCAAAGTGTTGGGAACACGCGGTCGATCGTGTTCTAACTTTGAATACCGACCTATCCAGATAAATGAGGATTAGAACCAGTATAGGGCCTCTGAAGATCTTCTTGCACCCACCGTTGTCTTCCTTTTCTTTATCAGCCCACCACTGTTGGACACTTGCAATTAAGTTTCTTCGGGTGAAGTCGCACCAGTTCATATGTGGTATAAGAGAGACATCCCCCAAACACTTAAGTATCCGAATACTTGGGACGTTACCCTTAACTCCCATAAGTAAAGCCGCGACGATAAACACGATAAAATTTCTCTTGAAATCTGCCCCACCTTCTCTTTGTTCAGCCATCTTAGACAAGACATGACTATTGGTCACTTTGTCAACTCCCTCGTATTGGGATTTCCATTCATTAACCAGGTTTAAGAACTCTGCAGTCTGCTCAAATCGGGTCGCTTGTGAGATTGCTATCTCACCCATGGGTAACCCTGTGGCTAGATGAACATCTTCGTCACGAATAGGGAGTTGCCCGTTTAAGAGAGAAGACGTGAATGGATCAAAGCGAGAAACAAGCCAGTACGCCAGCTGCCCCTGAAGCATGTCAGTCTTAAGACACAAGATGCCTCCAAATCCCATATCCTGAATATCTGAAATCTGATTATCAGACAGCCCACTGTTGATAAATTGTAAGAGAAGCTTGGGACTCATTCTTGTCTTTAATACCGGGAAATCATCGGTAGCATCTGAACCAGCCTGTTGTATACTTGTACTAGGGGCTTCCTGATGATTACTTGGGCCACCTACATCTACCGTAGATGGTTCAGGCCTAGATCGCTTCATTATTACACCTGCATTCATGTAAGATGTAACTGAAAATAATTATGACGTACCCAATAATCACTAAAATGCAGCAACGTATACGATAATACAAATAAAAAACGGAATAGTAATACTCCATGTACAAATAAATAGTGAATGTGGTATATAATTTTAAAAAGGGACAACGAGAATACGGATGAAAAGGTAGTTTCATACAACATCAAATACAAATCAACACGCCACATATAACATAAGGACGTACCTAGCGGGTAATTTAACATGACTACGGTCCTTGGGACGTACCTAGCTGATATGTAGCCCTTGGGTTTATAAAAAACAGTGAAAACTCACGATTACACAACACACCGCTTAAAATCCCCACCTAAACACACAACAAAACAAAAGAAGAAATACAAAAAGCATAATAATCGTATATCAAACACCTTATGCCAAGCATACAAAAAATGCCACAAAAACATAGCACATATCGTCACGTCAAACATAACACATGAATGTACCTAGCACCTGACTTAGTGTGACTGATAACCGTTGGGACGTACTTAGATGATACCACATGGTCAGAACGTGGAAACACACATTAAAAAAGCTCGACAATAAAAATACACATTAAAAAATAGGGTGATGGTTGATAGTATATTTGGAAAAATACGTAGCATATAAAAACCTAAATGACAGATAGGTACCTAGTATCTAAATTAGCGTGCCTAAAACCCGGTATAACGTATCTAACAAGAGCCCCCCTTAAGTGTTGATAAAACAACATAACACAAACAATGCCACACACCGAATATATGGCACATTAATCAAATAAATGCAGTAGCTGATAGTTTATTTGAAAAATACATGGCGTATCACGACCGAATGACAAAGTTGTACCTAGTAGCTATACAAACGTACCTATATCCCGGAATAACGTACCTATTGACAACAAGGGCCCGTAATTGTTGAAAAACAAAAAGAATTCAACCAAAAACATAGGTATGATCACTTTTTTTTTTTTTTTTGTTTTTTTTTTATATTGAATGTTTGTTTGTTGAACTCTTAATCATAACAAGAGAGTCAGTACTGAAATAGACAAACGAAATCGATGAACTGGTAAGTAAAATTATGCGAAATCGAAGAACTACAAGTTGTAGTGAACGAAAAACAAAAAACAATAAGTAAAGCAGCAGCCAATACACAACAAAAAGTATAAATAAAGCATACAAACTATACAGATAATGGACTTAATCACAAGAACAGCAACATTGATAACAAAAAACTCGCTAAAAACGCAACAAAATTAGTCCTAACAAAATAGAATACACATGAAATCTCACAACAAATGAAAGTCGAAATGGAATGCTGTGAAATGAACATAACTAAGCTTACATGCAAAACTATTTGAAACGGTAAAAATCAAATGGATACAGAAATACAATACCTAGCTGAAGAATATAGACTACGATGCACCTCAGATCAACGATTTCGATCAGGTTAATTAAAATAGACAAGGAACCTGCAAATCACATACACAACTGAAATCAAAATATAATCACAAACAAAAACTAAATTAAACAATTAATTAAACGCAAAACATCGGGAATATTACCTAATCACAACCACAGTCGACGATAACACAAATTAAGCTCAACTGGACCTGCATTATTGATTAAAATCACAAGGAAGTATAAATACAGGAAATAATTAAGCTTAACTACAAACAAGTAGAAGAAATCGATAAAAACAACTGAAAGTTATGATTAATTTACACCGAAAAAATACTTACGAATTTGAAAGAAATATGACAATTGAAGATGATATAATGATACAGATACAGACTATTAATCGTTGTCCATTATCATCGTCGTTGAATTTCTTCGACTTTAGTAAATTTGACGAGATGATGAATTTGGGGGAAAATTAGGGTTACGTTAGTGGAGAGAGAAAGTGGACGGGAAAAATGAGATGAGAGAGAAAGAATTTTGAGGAAATGAAAAATACGCGTGATATAATCCCGCGTAATAATCTGGTGCGTTGACATAAAGACTCAGTAGTACAATTCCGATTAATCCTACTATTGTAGGTCGTTCTCACCGTTTGCACCGAGTGATCGTTCTCACCGGATCCCGACTCTAAATATATATATATATATATATATATATATATATATATATATATATATATATATATATATATATATATATATATATTGTTATGGTGGTGTAATTATTCTCTGGTTAGGTCGCCTTATATTGTACTTGTGTAATACATATCTTTTAATCCAATTGCCATGACTTATTTAAATGCAAAGTTAGTTATTAAAACCTTGTTTTGCGAATTTGTTGTGTAAGACCGTCTTACAGAAGAATTTGTGGATTATAGATTAGAATCATAATAATTTTAACAAATCCTTCTATCTAAAATAATGCAACCGATATAATGCAATCAATCCAATATAATGCAATCAATCCATTGTTTATGAACACAATAATTATGCCGCATGGAAAATTACATCGGGTGAAACGTATAATAGCTAAGTTAAACAAAGCAAAATTGAATGAAATAAGGTTTTGTACAATTGTACATAAATGGTGTGTGCATATACAATAAGCTCGCTAACTTGCCCAAAACACATACACTTTTGCTTCTTTCAAACATTAAACAACCATGTGCCCTAACATGAACCACCAACACTTTGTCACCATTGTGCTCTCTGCCATTATCTATCGTTCTCCTTCGTTCTCCTTTGTAGTTACTCGTATATGGTGCCCTCTGCAGTCCTTTCCGCCTAAAACATTCACCATTGCTATTAGCGTTGCTCCATCATGTCATCCCTTGTTGTCCTTGTTAGTTGTCGCTCGTCCTCGCCTCTGTCTCCCGGCCCTTGGTTGTGCTCGCCTCTGTCCAGCCAGCTACCACACCTCGTCCTCGCTGTTGGTATGCCTATACGACCTGTCAATGTGAATTATTAAGACTCTAATTAAACAACTCGAATTTAAAACTTTAAGCACTTCCGAATAATGCTTGTGCCAGCATAGTTATTCAACTTTATGAGCATTAAAACATTACACGAAGCCGGCTTAACATTGAAAAACAATAGTTAACATAATGAAATTGGGGACATTTTTTTTAGTTGAATCGTATGAATTGATTACATGACAAATGAAGCCTATATAATCAAGCTTCATTTATGTAGTACTCCGTAAGTATTACTCCAGTAACCCTTTGAATTATACCATGTCGTTAGTTGAGGCTTATTCAAAGATAATTAATGTAGGACTTTTAATGACGAAGCGAACTCCAAAAAAACATATGCCTTGAAAACGTCTGCTATGAATAAAAGGATTACATGAGATGTTATAGGTAGAATAATTTATTCTTCATCAAACAACGGAGAGACGAAAAGCAGATAAGTGATCGATTATATTGCTTACGAATCTAAAAATCTAAAAGCTAAAAAGAAAAAGAAAATTAAGAGTATAAAATACCATATACAGTTTGCACAACAACAAATTAAAATGGTATGAAACAAATACTAACAGTTACCTGAAGATCAACCTATTAATTTTGCTTCACTTGTAATCCTAAAGCATACAATATATCTATCCTGAATTGAAAAGAAAACATAGGTTGGATAAATAGCTGTAAAACAAAAGGAAACATGATTGATGAGATAAACTACCCATGAAGAAAAATAATTTAGCCGTCAATGCATATCTCAAAACCCTGCAAATTAAACAAAATAATAGATTAGTTCTTAAATTGGAGGCTAACAAAACAATCACACAATCAAATTGATAAAAAATAAGCATTATTTTACGTATATCATGCTTATGCTATAAAAACATTGAACTTTGATGTAGGGTTTTTGGTAACTATAATTTTAAATAGGTTAGATGTTGGCAAATACTCCGTAGTTGACTACAACTAAACTTCTACAATGGAATAGAATTTCCATTGATTTATTGTAATATTTATTTGATTATTTAATTAGTTATTATTTGAAAGTATTTTATTAATGTTATTTTAAATAAAAATTAATTGGTAATTTTAAAAAGTTGGAGTCTCTAGAATTGCCTGAAAAAAGCCTCTTTTATATATATACTAGATTTAATGCCCGTGCGATGCACTGGCCAGTTTGTAATGTACTCCCCCATATCCAGACCAAATGTTACACTTGTGTTGTGGGTAATCTTGGAGTAGTTTGTAAATTGAAGTCTCTGCTACTCAACGTTATTCGGAAAATTCGAGCTCTCTAAACTTTAATATCCATCTGGTAAAGTGGTTCTATTCACAAAAGCCAATAACCTAAAAATAATAATAAACAAATAGCAGAACCTAAGATTAATCGAGTAAGAAATGGCAAGAAGAAGTTATGAAGAAGATCTAAATTGAGATCAATCCTAATTCCTATCATGCACAAATGCAACACGGGGAATCATAAGAGCAAAATAGAAAGAAAAGTTATTTGTAATGTATAAACTGCGTTGTATCTTTATATGTGATAGTAATATTAGTTGTTTGAAGTCCAACCCAACTCTTATTTTCTTTTCTTTTTTTTAGTTTAAGACAAAAAAAAATAAGAATAACATACCGTAAAAGATTGTAGGAATAAAGTTCTATAAAATATAGAAATTAATCTAAAAGAATCTTAACTATATTATGAATAATAAGATCTTAGCTAACATATTCCACATGCTTGATAAATATGGATTTAGTAGCTTATTTGTTAAATGCATTTTGGGTACCCGGTTTGGTCAAAATAGCTTATTTGACCAAAATTTCAGATACCTTATTTTTTTAAGTGTTTGGCAAGTAACTAATTAAACTAAATAAGCTACCTGAAATGAAATGTTATCAAGGGTAACATTTGAGATTTCAGATAACTGATTTGATTTAATTTTCTTTTTTATCCCTTAAATCTATACTATTAAATAATTATCATATTAGTATAGGCTCATGCAATGCATGCACGGTGTTTATAGAATTTTACCTTTTAGTATATTATATTTATAGAGTGTAAATTGACAAAAAAATATTTTTTAACGTTTTTCATTGTATTTTGATTTGAGTAATATTCAATAACATGAAATGTGTATTTAATGAACAATTTTTTTTACACACATTTAATGATATTGTTTTGTAATTTTTTAATAGAATATCTTTTAGCTACAACTTATCTTACCGAGAACGAAATTTTTATCATAAAAAACGTAGAAGCAAATCTTAAATAAGGAACTATATTGAAATAGGAAAAAAAATAGGAGACTATATCAAAATAGGGGAAATATTTTAGGCGGAAAACTTTAAGTTTTTCCTATTCATTTAGTATATAGAGGATTCTTTTACGTCATTACATCAAAATCAGTTATTTTTCAGTTAGTTTATCAAACATTTTTTTTATACGATCAACTACTTCATTAGTTAACTTTTAGGTTTGATTAAATTTCAAATATCTTTTCTTTTGATTTCACTTTCTTTTTTCGTTTTAAGAATGAGCATACTACATACGAATTAGTCATGTGTAGATCGATTTTACCTTAATATAATTGTAAAACGAATTCAAACACAACCACAAGGTTGGACTATGAAATAGAAATATATAATAAGAAAAGCAGTTGAAATATGATTTCATACAATAAATTGCATTTATCTTTTTCTCTCCGCATAAATGATTTTGAAGGGGTATAGTCCATTTACAATTCTACTTTCACTCAAAAACTAATTAAAGATCCACTTATTTTATTTAGTCGTTGATTCTTTTTCTGTTGATGAATGCAAAGTCTTAGAATTCTATCAGGAGTATTACTCAAGCAGTGAAGCATCGTCTGACTCCAAAATTAATGGAAAGATGTAAGTTTTTCCTATTATACATTAGAATAAGATGACTTGGATATTAGTCTTTAACTTAAACACTAATAGAAATTTAAAACTACATTTGTACGTTTGAGAGTGACTGAGTGAGCCTTAGAGGAAAGGTAATTTGCCGATTATATGATTACGTGATGTTAAGGATCGGTACATCTTCCAACTAATCGTGTATTTTCTTATTATTGTGGAAGACTAACGTAAGTAGGTCAACTTAATTTAAAAACTTTTCCTTATCTCTTTACTTAGTTTTTAAGCAACATGTCATCACACAAGTTCAACACCTACATAGATATTTCAAATTTGATTAAACTAATAAGAAAACAAACTTCAAATTAAGATATTCTAATTTATATTGAGATAAAAAAAAGGGTTATATTCTTCCATGTACATGATTTTTAACATTATCTCTTGACTCCCTTCTACTTTAAGAAGGTGTTTTACAATTTTTTTTGCATTTTAAATAAAGGGTGCATTATCCCTCTACGGCTTAGAAATATTATTGTGTCCTTTTGGAGGACCGTCCTCCTTGCTTTAAATCAATATAAACTCTTGAATTATATGAACTGACAATAAAAGCGAATGTAATCTTACGATTTGCAAGCACTATATGAAAAATACAACAACTAAAATTAAAAGAATTGATGTAAATTAATCTAGAGAAGTACGTGGTAGCTCTTAACATTACTAAGTAGAGACAAATTTCAAGTGTAAGTTTTTTTTTTGTTTATCTATTCGTGTTATGATCGATAGCAAACAGGTATCCCTCAAGGGTATAATAGTCCACTTATGTATTCAAAGCCTGAAAACATAATATGAATTTTCAGCAACAATAGCTTAATTTCATATAGATTGCTAATTATTGATTAATAAGTCTGGTCGTTATCAAATACTCTGTGTGAATTGTTGGCAACATTAGCTTATTTCTCGCTCCTGATCCCGACATTCTTGAATCACCACATCGCCCACATGACTATTAGATAACCTGGTAAAAACCCAAATAAAATAGTGTAAATATTATAAGAAAGCTAAAACAAATACATATCTATAAGAAAACTATGCGTTTTAGAGAAAAAAGTTCAATTAAAAGGCGAAATTGGAAGGACTTTGAAGTTTGAAGATATTGTTAATGATATGAGGATTTCCCTAAACTATACTCCGTGTTAGACTTTCTTAAATTCGAGCTAACAATAAAAAAAAAACTATAAAACTTGTGTATTCTCCCCGTTTCGATTATTTGTTTACTTATTTCATTTTTAGTTCATCAACTCCACCATATGAAAATGAAAACGTAACGAAGTCCAAAATTTAGGCCACATACAATTTTCATGCCGTAGCAATTACAGTACAAAATTACTCCACACAATATAGAGTTATAAGCATTCATGACAATTGTTCATGCAATAAACAGATTGGATTTATCAACTTACTATAAAATCTTTTCCTTGCCCTTCGTCCTGTTTCTTATCTCGAAATCATCCTGCAATTAAAACAAAGCAATTGATTAGTTCTCAATTGGAAATTAATAACACGACTACACACAAAATTGAATTAAATTGTTACAAACAGAGGTGGTTGTTGACGCATATTATGAGAATATGAGGCAGTAGGATAACAATGAACTTTGATAACTATTTATATAGGATAAAAGTTGACAACTATTAGTGTTCTACATGTAGTAGAGTTTTAATTGTGAAAAAGTTGATCGTCACATAATGGTTTTATTATTATTACTATTATTAGACTCCATATCTCGAAAGTTATTTGCTAAACTTGGACTCTCTGTTATCGCTCGAAAAAAGCTTCCTTTATTAATATACTAGACTAGATTTAATGCCCGTGCGATGCACGGGCCTATTTGTAATGGTCTATTGTAATATTGCAGAGTATATTATAAGTTTATAAATGGAGAATTTTTTATTGAAATCTTAATTTGAGATAAAAATAGCATTATTAATAATGTAACAATGGATTATTCAAAGTACAAAAAAGCATAAGATATCTCTTATACTAAGACCTCGTTCTTTTCTCCTGAAAAGAGCTAAATTGAACTGAACTGAACGTAATGGAGCTGAACTGAACTGAAATGAACTAAGGCTCTGTTCTTTTTGGGCTGAATGGAGCTAAGTTGAGCTGAACTAAATGAAATAGCCGAAGTGAGCCCCATGAAGCTGAACTGAATCGAAAACTGAATCGAAATTTACTGAGATAAACAGAGATGAAATAATCTGAGCCAAACTGAATTAATTGAGTGAATTGAACTAAAGTGAGCTCAATAAGATATGAAATTAAGCCGAAAAGAATATTAAAGTCTAAAAGAGTCGAGCTGAATGAAATAGCTGAAGTGAGCTCAATGAGTAATTTGTGAAGAGATGAGCTAAACTGAACTGAAGTTAATGAAACTAAGCATAACTGAATAGAGCTGAATTGAATTGAAATGAGCTAAAATTAAAGTCTAAAAGAACATAACTTAATACTCTTGATTCCATTCAACAACCATATTTAAAAATATGACATATTATCACACAGAAGTTGATTAGTTTTCTACTTAGCATACGATTGGGTGATTGACTAACTTGTGATTTCATAAAATATTATCTTTTCCAATTTCTAACTACGCTTGGCATATAGTTGGCTTTATTGAATATGATGTGATAAATTATTATCTTTAGTTTCTAGCTACACTTGGTTTACGACTATACGGTTGGTTTATTTTCGAGCATAGTTTACGTGGAAATCAAATCATTATGTTTCAGTTTGGTGCTTGCAATCCAATTCTTTTTTTTTTTTGGTCTAAACCATCCGGTAATCCGAGCCACATTGGGCCGACTAATCCGGATTTCGGGGCGTGTCCAAGGATTACGGTATTTAAACCCCTCCCAATCGCAGTTGTGGGGGATCGATCCGCAGACCTCCCTACCAAGCGCAGCCCCATACTACCACTGCGCCAACCAACGATTGGTTGCAATCCAATTCTTATACCGTTATAAGTACCGAGTATCAATGATTTTTTAAAAAAAAAATTGAAATTCATAAAATAGCTTTTTTTTATGAGAGAATCTTAATTGCGGCCAAATTTCTCTACCCTTTCTAGAATTGCGTCCTAATTTCTTTTTCTTTTTTTTTTCTATATTTTCGCATTATGAGGTGTGTCATAACTCCTAGACGGTTCAAAAAGATTATTTATCAAGTACCTAAACTTGATCAAAGCCTTAACCTTTTGTTAAGTTAAAGACAATATTATTATTTGCTCATCTATACCCTTTTGTAAAAGAAAATTAAAATAAAATACCAATGTTATTAGTTAAAAGTTTTTATGATTTTGATAGACGTTATTCACCTGTTTTACCATTTTGAGGGTATGTTCAAATTTTATATTAAGAGTGGAGCATGAGATTATGAGGAAATTATTATATCTCACAATGTGAAAATCTCTCAAAAAGACGAAGTAACACGTTATAAAGTTTAGATAACATATATTGGATCTTTGTAACAATATTCATTTCGATGAATACCGAATACCCCACTTGTGTAAGACCACTTCATCACTCTTCCTAGAAAAATAACAAATAAATAAACCAATACTCAAATTAACAAAACTATACAATAACCTTAAGTCATAAGCAACATGAATTTAAAATTATGAATATGTAACTTAATATAAGGTGAAACATGGAGAGTAAGGAGACATGTAATATGCAATCATTATTAACGCAATTACAAATGCAACAACATAGTAAAAAAACAATCAATCGAAAACAGAGTATCCAAAATCAGGAAATAAATTTTCATCTTGGGTATAGAACTAAGGTATGTACACATATCCAACTTAAATACCACTTCGTCTTTGCAACATCTTTCATCTTTAGATGCAATTCTTTCAACAATTACTTATATCACAATTTTTTTAGGTACATACTTCTATCACAATTGATAGATTACTTGAATGCTTTTGTCTGAGTACGCCCGAATTCTCAATGCAAAAAACACTACGGCCTCGTATTTTATATAAATAATGACATATATCAATGAGGAGTACAAATTTATAAAAATTATTAACAATATATTGATTGTGTAGAACAGTAAATAAAACTCATTCAGTGAATATGTATGAAGAAGCCAATTTATCTATTTATACGTGGAGTATATATAGATTTATGTATGCTTATCATTAAATTGCATCCAATGAATATAAGAACTCTACTTAGATTACAATTCTCCATAACCGTTCCACATCTTGTTTTTAATGAGATTTTTTTTTTTCGTATAGAGATAGAGATTGGGCAGTTGCATTAGTAGTTCTTAATTGTTGGAGACACTAAAGACTTTCACATATGTTGACTCTGTAATCGTCCCATTTCGAAAAAGCCTTCCTTTATTAATATAGATATATATATATATATATATATATATATATATATATATATATATATATATATATATATATATATATTGATTTGGTATACTTTTTCATTATCTACAAATCTAGGCCCATAATGATACAGTTCGGATCACCTGTCCCGCAAATTTGTCCCATTCCCTGTCCCATCCACAATAAACTAGAGGGAAAAAAAGTCACGTGCAGCAGCTTCCCTTTATCGCTTACTCCATCTTCCTCCTCCTCTCTCTTCCTCTCAACATTTACATAGTATAAAAGCCAAGTTTTTTCTTGGCTTCCCATTGGCTGCTGGTTTTTAGGGCTTGAAAAAAAAGTAGGATCTCCCATATTCTTCTTATATTTAATTACTCTTCTCTTCTTTCATCACCATTTTTTTTAAAGAAACATTCCATTATGCTACCAATTATATATGATTTTAAGAGCATAATAAACCATCTTAACACCAGATCTGACCATTAAAAATAGTTTTTTTAAAAAATAGTATAGTAGTAATATATTAATAATATATGACCATTAAATTAAAAATAGTTTTAAAAAATAATATAGTAATATATTAATAATATCGTCTTATTATATGGTTTTTAATAGATGGATGATTTCATTTACATAAAAAGAAATGGTAATTCCTTTAAGAAAATCGACAACAATCAACAGTCATCACATATCTATGTAATATTTTTTTCGTAATAAAATTATTATAAAAAACTATAATATTAAAAGCCAAATTTTTTGAGTAATTTTATGAAAAAATTAGTTTACTGGAAAAAGATTAATAATACATAAAAAGAAAAAAAAAGTATTGTGGTAATTTTTCATATGAAACATTATAAAAATTGATATACAAATCAATCAAAGGATGGAATTGAAAAATAAAACAGAAACAAATCAATTTATGGTTGTTAAAAAAAAAAAAAAAAAAAAAAAGCAGAAACGACAATTTTAAATCATTAGTCAAATTTAAAAAAAATCCATACAAAAGTAAAAATCGAAAAAATGTATCCTAATAAAATTAGATATATATAAAAAAAAATACGGATATTGATCATGAACCATGTGGCCGATTGTGAGCGAACGAGACAACCACATGCATCTACTTTCCTAATTGTTGAGTAATTTTTTTTAAGAATGTCTTTAATTGTTTTAGAAGGCCACTTGAAAATACTAATCGGTAGTATTTACAAATTCTCAACTAAGACGGATGTGTTTGTCTTAACCTTAAAAATAGGTGAAGTAGTAGAGATAAGACAAAAGCAGAATATATAGACAAAATGACAAATTTGTCTTATGTACTCAAATGGGTGATATTTAACATGCTTTAATGTTAAGACGGATAACTCCGTATCATTATTGGGTTATCCCGTGCATATTTTTGCACGGGTATAAAACTAGTTAAACATTAAAACCAGAATCAAAATATGAAAAACAAAAACCAATTAAAACCGAACAAAATCAAAATCTGGAATATTATGAAATGCTTATGATATGACGGCTGGATCTGCGCTTGAATTGCGTCAATTGGTGGCCTGCGATTTGGTAGTTACGATGGAATAGATGTGTTGGAAAAATAAGGGCTTTTTTATGCCTTGAGTGTTTTTCATTTGTCCCACATTGGTAGTGAAAGACTTGTTTCTTGTGTTTATATAACAACCCTTATCATACCATATCATTAGTGGGTCTAGGGAGGCTTTTGTGAAAGCCTTGCGAGGTGCTTAATTCAGCTTGCACACGTGCCCGAGCCCGGCCTGGATCCGGATTCGGGATTTGGCAATCGCCTGCGGCGGGCTGTGCCTATGTGTCTGAGTTGAGTGTATGTATATTCTGTTTTTCCAAAACAGACACAGTCAATTCTGACTGTTGAGTGGAGAGTGGAGAGTAATGCTCCTGAAGAACAGGTCTGTTTACTAGTGTATAGGGTTTTGCTGATGCTAACTGCCCTCTACTGCTATAAATAGACCTCTTCTTCAGTCATTTATTCACTCATCACACATCTCTCTTCTCCCCTCTTCTTCCTTCTGTTCTCATATAAGTTTCTGGGTAATTGTTTATAATCGTTCTAAGTCTCTCTGTCACGAGTGGGCGTGACAGCGAGGAGGCTGTAGTGTGATCCTTGGGGAACTACCGGCACTAGCTGATCGCCACCACGGTCATACCGGACAAATAGTTTTCAAGGAAGTGACTTCTTACCATAGCACTACTTCTTACGGTTCTGTCTTTCTGCTCTATTTCTTTTGTTTTCGATTCTAGTTGTTCATTGTTACCGCAATTAAACCTACAAGATGACGTCATGGTGGTGTGATGGTTGTCATACAAAATTGCAGGTGGTGGTGCGATGCGAGTCTGGTATTCGCTCGAGATGGGTAAGTAGAAGTAGTTCTGTTTCCGGTGTCGTAGTGGTGCGGCAATGGTTGTGAGCGAGAAATGGGCTTCTGGCGCTCAAAGCGGTTGATTTCAGGGCCAGAATTGTTAGTTTTATGTTTGGAGATTATGTGTTAAAGTTTACGTAGGCAAGGTTTTTCGTAGGTGAGGGAGAGTGAAGTATATGAATGTTTGTATTATTGATTTGTTTGTTACAATTTCTGGTGTATACAAAGCAAAGTTCAAGCACTTATTTATAGTGCTCCAATGTCGGTTAACCATTTTCCCATGATCTCTCTAAAAGAGTCATATGACTATTTCTTATTTCTAAGCCTAGAGAATTCTACCATATGTACTACATTTTTGTTTACAATCAAATTGCTAGATTATTCTAGGATTTTTCTAGATCATCTTTAATAAGAATCGATCCATGAATGAGCTCAATTACGGGTTGCTGCTAGTAAATAAGGAGAGGAGGCAGATTAGTGGTTGTTGTTGTTGCTGAAGCGATACTCGGGTTTCGATTCCGAGTTCGTACGTGGTGTTTTATATGTGAGGTGAGCGACAGTGATGATGGGGGCGTTGATAGCATCATAGCATAAGCAGGGAGCCATGTTTGGTTGAGAGGAGGAGGAGCTGCATGCGAGAGATATAGAAGTGTTTCATGAGAGAGAGAGAGATGATGTTTTTCTTTTTTGTTTTATTTATACCAGATGTCACTGTATTAGTGGATGGGACAGGGAGTGGGACAAATATGCGGGATAGGTGATCCGGGAAAAAAGGAACATACATCGGATGTATTACCTCAGACTTTATAGTTTTTGAGCATAATGTGTAATTTTTTTGAGCTTATTACCTCAAACTTTATTTTTTTTTTGAGCATATGACAATTTTTTCTGAGCTTACTAAAGTTTATAAGTTAGATTTTAATTTTTTTTTTTATCAAAACTCAAATTTAACTAAGTTTATATGAAATGTTTTTAAGCTTTTATTGTAATTTTTGGAGTTTAATGCTTAAGTGAATGAACTCAGAAACTTTATAGTAAAAATCATAATTTTTAAAATAAAACTCAAAAACTTTATTATTGGCTAGACTTGTCGCGAGTCTCCAAATTAGTATTTTTATCCACTACAAACTCAAACTAGTAGCAAGTGTAAGTAGGGGTCGATCCCACGAGGAAGGTGTTTATGTTGATTAAATGTGTGCAAAGTTAAGTAACCAAATGGGGGGTTTTGAATGTTGATTGATTCAAGTCTACTAAAGTAATAAGCTAAGGCAATGAAATTATAAAAAAAAAAAAAACAATATAAGTAATTGAAAATGTAAACAAATGATGAGAAAAATTCTTGGACCAAGTAATTTCCACCAACTAGTTATGAATTGATAATTGACTCTTTTAATCTATTTCATTATTGAATACTTTTCTATGAAGTTGTCGACTTCTAATTCCACATAATATTAGTTATTAGCTACAAGCGTAAACAAATAACCCTTACAATGTTGTCAATTTAGTCAAGCGCTTAATCGTATCAAAATTGTAGAATATAGCGATGGAATTTAGCAAAGATGAATAAATGAAGAATACAAGCGATGCTCCACTTTGATTCATACAAGTTTAATCATTTATAACTCAACAATGATGAATTAGCATACTACTTGATGAATTATAATTGCTACAACGGAATAGGTAAACAAACAAAAGATTCATTCACCTAATCTAGCAATGGTTAATTAAATAATAACAACTAGTTGATCATTCTAGATGTATAATTAACAAACCAACAATAATCCAAATTAAACTTGATATTCAAACAATAAAATAGAAATAGAATAAGAGTCTTACAATTCAATAACTAAATTGGCTTCAAGAACTTGTTCCAAGATGTAGAACTTAGCCCTCCATACAAATAATAAAAACAAACTTGAAATTGGAAATTGTTTATGTATTCTAATGATTAAAAGGTAGAGAAAGTATGTAAAAAAAGTATGTATGAGTCTCCCAATTTCATCAACAACATCTCTTTATATAGTCTTCAAAAGAGCATCTCCATAAAGTGTCATAAAGAATGAGCATAAATCCCAAAATAAAGGAGAATTAAGAGAGTTGTAGAATCCAATGCGGAATCCAATGCTGAGCCGCCATTAGCGGCTTTTTCCCGCCACTAGCGGCTAGAAGAGATGTGCCGCGACTAGCGGCATTTTGCCGCCCCTAGCGGCTTTCTATTATGACGCTTCCTCTTCTTCATTTGCTTCCATGCTTTGACTTTTGTGATTGGGCCTCGACTTGCTTTAAAATCCACACTCACATGACATCTTTAGCCCAATACCAACCTCTAAAGAAGCCCTCTCCATACATAACAATAAAATCAATCCAATTATCCCATAAAAACACACAAGTCCATTACCAACCCAACATAAGAGACATATACAATAAAATCCACTAAAATGCTTCTCAACCTATCAATTAACCATCAAAATAACCTTTATTGACCCATACTAAACTAGACTAATCAAACTCCCCCACGCTTAGACCTTTACTCGTCCTCGAGTAAAACTCAGGGACAAGTAAAAATAATAACCCACACCAAGGTCTACAAAGCGAAACGTGAGTAGCTTGCTCCAACTCCAAACACTACAACTAACCACTACTACTCCAACATAATGACCATGTCACCCAATCCTCCACTAAACAACAATATCCAACAACAAACTACATCTTAAAATATGAAAATGTGAAACAAAATGTAGTTCAAACCATCACACTTCACCACCCATCCCCCCTTATTTCTTCAAATGTCCTATCCCAAACCACCCTTCAATCCTCCTTATGTCGCCACCTCCAAGATGAAAGAACAAGTAACCAAGTAACTTTTTTTTTTTTTTTTTTTAATTCCTAATCTCTCATTTTGCCTAGATCGCCCGCCCTTGCGAGTTTTCAATCTAGCTTTTATTCCTTACACTACTCTCATGGCACGCATCTCAATTCTTCATTTTACCCGGAGCGCCCTTTCGGGTTTTCACTCCGTCCTCGGCCATATACCCAATCTTGCCTAGGCGCCCTCTCGAGTTTTCACCTAACCGGGTTCTTTTTTTTTTCTTTTTTTTTTCGTTTTTTTTTTTGAAATTGAATGCAAAATAAAGTAAAGTAAATACAAATGGAGTTCCCTCCCCCATGCTTGATCTTCACATTGCCCCCAATGTGAGGAACACCAAAAAGTAAGACATAGAAAAGGTAAAAGAAATACATACCAACACAAGTTAAGTACCGGAGGAATCTCCGTTACCATCGCTCTTAGAGGCATGACTCTCCTTCCTAACATCTTGGGTTGTAGCATGTTCACCCAACTTGGCAACACTAACCAAAGACCGAACAAGCTCACGTGTCTCCAAAAGCACATTAGTATGTGCCTCAAGCTTATCATCGGTCTTATATTGCTTAGCATCAACTTCCTTCCTCTAAGCATCAACTTCTTTCATCCAAACTTGGTCATAAGTAGCCACATGAGTGGTAGCAACGGGCCGGCTTGTCATGTCATCAATACCACTCCTAGCACCATCACCCTCATCCTCCTCATCATTCTCATCACTCTCCCCATCATCCAAAGGATCAAGGTCGGGGTCGGCGGAAATATGGAAATCTTCCGTCACCTCTCCATAAGTCAAGGGATCATCGGCCGGGCGAGGCAATTTCAAATAAATGTCATTTTTAGAACCCCAACACCAAAAATATGTACCTTCTACGACACGTGGTCGGAGCATATGACATTGTATCAAACAAGGGACATTCATAAAGTAGCTATCCATCAATGGTACCTCATCCTCATCCACACCTATCTTCAAATGTTGCATTATCAAGGTCACCAAACCCCCACCACCAATTTTAGTTCCTTCCGTCGAACACAATTTTAAACAAGACTGCACAAAAATATCAACCCAATCGGGTGCACCCTCACCCTCCGGAGTCATAGCCCTCAAGTAACCAAAGTGAACACGGGGAAGTTTGGTGGGCTCACCCTTAAAAAGGAATGTATTGGCTATCAAACGGTGAGCAACTCGAAGACACGGGTGAGGGATATAAGAACTTATTTCACCTTGCTTTCCACGTGTATCCAACCCCGTCAACTCCTTCCACCATGTTGAACTAGCATCCTTATCAAGACCCACATATTTCACCTTACTCATCTCCTTAATACCAAAAGCTTTTCTCAACCCCCCATAGGTCATAGAATGAGATTGTCCTTTCAACCGGAAGGTGATTTTAGGAGTTTTAGTGGACGCTCCCGACAAGGATAATGTGGATAAGAACTCTAAAGTGTATCTCCTATAAGTGTGAGCCCCCTTCCCCATGAAATCCTCCAAACCAACATTCTTCAATAATGACTTCATCACGTCAAGCATACCCAACTTCTCTAATGTTTAATGACAAAGGAATCGGGTCTCCATCATATGACGCTCATGTAGATCATCCCAAATATCCCCTTGCTTAACGGTCAAAGTAGCGGGTTTGGGAATGAGGATTTTTCTAGGAATAAGGATGGGTGTTTTGGACGTGGTGTGGGTAGTCTTTTGTTTTTTGGTGGGTTGTTTAGAGGTGGTAGCGGGTGTGGTTTGACGTTTAGTGGTCCTTATTCCGACAATGACAATAATGCTCAACAAAGAACACCCTCCAAGTATACAACAACAACAACAACAACAAAGCTACAATTCCAAATCTCCCTCAACAATGAACAATCCCAATAATTCCAATCACAACTTCCAACAATTCACCAACAATTACTCAATTGAACAATTATAATGCCTTTAAATTAAAGCTAGAATTAAAATTCAAGCAAATAATAAAAAGTACGAGACAAAGTATGAAATTTTTACCCAAAAGATGAGAAATTTTGCCTCTTTATAATGAGAAATGGTGATGTATACTTCTTATTGTTGAAATTAAACCCAATTTCGACTTCAATGAAAGCACAACTCGAAATTTTCGAAGCCCCAATTACTAGGGTTCCAAAAACTCGAATTTTCAACAAATTTTGAATGAAGAACAGGCAGAAATAGGTGAGTTGAAGTAATAACTAGAAATCAGAACGAATTATGGGAGATTGGGAATGTATATTGGGACAAATTCGAGTGAATAAACACGGTGCTTGCTTGCTGTTCTTCTGTTCTTTGTTTTTTTTTTCCTTTTCCGGTTGAAAAAGGAATGAAAGGGAAAGGAGAAGACGGAAAGAAGTGTACCTGTGTCGTGGTATAGCTGCTAGGGGCGGCTGAATAGCCGAGGGGAGCGGTAGGGAGATCAGAACTGGAGCTGCTAGGGGTCGATTTTTGCCGCTGGTAGCGGCTTGGGAAGCAGGAGGGGAGCCGCTAGGGGGTATGTTTTGCCGTTAGTGGCGGCTAAGGAGGTAGTCTTGGCGTATGTTTCTGTTCGTGGTGCTGCTGGCCGCGACTGTTTGGCCGTTTGCCTTCTTTTTTTCTTTTCGTTTTCTTGTGTTTGCTCCTTATTTTCGTGAAATGTTTTCCTTTTTTTTTCAAATCATACCGAACAAAAGAGAGCATCCAAACTTGAATATAGTTATCTTATCATCATCATCAATGTAGCATCAAATGGCGGACTTAACCTACCTTATTCAAAACTAAAGAAAATGCATCAAATAACAAAATTCGGGTTGCCTCCCGTAAGCGCTGGTTTAACGTCCCGCACGACGCATATTCATGATTAAGAATCAAGTATAGGGTCACACAACACTACCCCTTTAAATAAGAACATCATTTAAATTAAGAGCGGAACATGTCAATGCCCTTAAGAGAAGATCATACAAACTATTAAAAGAGTTAGTGAAGATATCATAATAGCTTATAATGGAAATGAACCATACACAACTCATAGTGATATAAGCATGAACGGCATTTTTATCCGGTTCTATGGGTATATCAAAAATAATCACATACTCATGGTATGGTTCTTTATGCAATCGGGTCATCTTAATCAACGTGTTTTCCCTACTACGAACAAAAGTGTCATCCAAATCCCATAAAATATCACCCGAATCTCCACCCAAAGAGTCGTCATCAAATTGCGGGGGTAAGGTAAAATCTACGTCGGGTTCTATATAGGACAAGGTGAACAAATCAAAGTCATGACTATCTTCTTCATCATAAATTGGAGCACTCCCATCAAGAGTAAGAGAATTAGAATAATCAAGGTCGTTCACTTCATCATTTGGACTCGATTTAATGTTTGGTTAGGTATCAAAAGAAGGAGTAAGATTTAGAGTTGAATTAGTCATTTCTAATTGTCGGGAATTTTCAACCAAAAGATCAAGCACATCCCATTTCTTTTCATGTTTCAGCTCGAAAAATCCATCCTCACTTTCGATTTGAACATCAATTTGAGTCTCTAGATTGAAATTATAATAAATTCCGACCCAAATACCTTGACTCTTAGCTAAATATGGGTGATCTACCAAATATTTCTCAAGCCTTTCAAAGTAGTGATGGAGTAATTCATGCTCTTGTTGGGGAAAATGGAAATTCATTTTCTAATTAACAGACACAAGACCCTTATTAAAAAAAAAACAATATTTACAAGAAATATTTACAAGCACACAAATAAAAAAACAATTGCCTTCCCCGGCAACGGCGCCAAAATTTGGCTAGACTTGTCGCGAGTCTCCAAATTAGTATTTTTATCCACTACAAACTCAAACTAGTAGCAAGTGTAAGTAGGGGTCGATCCCACGAGGAAGGTGTTTATGTTGATTAAATGTGTGCAAAGTTAAGTAACCAAATGGGAGGTTTTGAATGTTGATTGATTCAAGTCTACTAAAGTAATAAGCTAAGGCAATGAAAATATAAAAAAAAACAATATAAGTAATTGAAAATGTAAACAAATGATGAGAAAAATTCTTGGACCAAGTAATTTCCACCAACTAGTTATGAATTGATAATTGACTCTTTTAATCTATTTCATTATTGAATACTTTGCTATGAAGTTGTCGACTTCTAATTCCACATAATATTAGTTATTAGCTACAAGCGTAAACAAATAACCCTTACAATGTTGTCAATTTAGTCAAGCGCTTAATCGTATCAAAATTGTAGAATATAGCGATGGAATTTAGCAAAGATGAATAAATGAAGAATACAAGCGATGCTCCACTTTGATTCATACAAGTTTAATCATTTATAACTCAACAATGATGAATTAGCATACTACTTGATGAATTATAATTGCTACAACGGAATAGGTAAACAAACAAAAGATTCATTCACCTAATCTAGCAATGGTTAATTAAATAATAACAACTAGTTGATCATTCTAGATGTATAATTAACAAACCAACAATAATCCAAATTAAACTTGATATTCAAACAATAAAATAGAAATAGAATAAGAGTCTTACAATTCAATAACTAAATTGGCTTCAAGAACTTGTTCCAAGATGTAGAACTTAGCCCTCCATACAAATAATAAAAACAAACTTGAAATTGGAAATTGTTTATGTATTCTAATGATTAAAAGGTAGAGAAAGTATGTAAAAAAAGTATGTATGAGTCTCCCAATTTCATCAACAACATCTCTTTATATAGTCTTCAAAAGAGCATCTCCATAAAGTGTCATAAAGAATGAGCATAAATCCCAAAATAAAGGAGAATTAAGAGAGTTGTAGAATCCAATGCGGAATCCAATGCTGAGCCGCCACTAGCGGCTTTTTCCCGCCACTAGCGGCTAGAAGAGATGTGCCGCGACTAGCGGCATTTTGCCGCCCCTAGCGGCTTTCTATTATGACGCTTCCTCTTCTTCATTTGCTTCCATGCTTTGACTTTTGTCCTTGGGCCTTGACTTGCTTTAAAATCCACACTCACATGACATCTTTAGCCCAATACCAGCCTCTAAAGAAGCCCTCTCCATACATAACAAAAAAAATCAATCCAATTATCCCATAAAAACACACAAGTCCATTACCAACCCAACATAAGAGACATATACAATAAAATCCACTAAAATGCTTCTCAACCTATCAATTAACCATCAAAATAACCGTTATTGACCCATACTAAACTAGACTAATCAATTATAATGCTCAGAAACTATATAATTGCTGGTAGTACATCGGATGTATAATCCACTTACTGGTGATCCGGACTGATAATGATATACTTTTGAACCAAAAAATTTCGTTTTTCATTCGCTTATGTAAAAAAAAAAATTGAAAATTAGTTTGGTTAAATGGTAAGCCAACAACCTACAATTTAATCAAGAAGAAGCTTATTAAAAAACCATTTTAAAAAATAGAAACAATTTTACTAGAGTGAAACAAAACATGCTCTAAACCAATTTATCAAAATTCAAAAGAAAAGAAATTTCAAAAAAAAAAAAAAAAAAAAAAAAAAAAGCAGCATTGTCTTCTTTCAAAGTGGGCTACTTCAACACTTCAACCTACATCAATGATCAAACAAGTCTAAATGAAAGAACATGATCACCATTTCTTATGGTGTATTGGCATGCTACACCATTCATGGCATGTTGTAATATAAGTTTACTCCTGCAATAACCAATGCTAACAGGCAGAAAACTCACAATCTGAGATACATACATACTTCCTCCGTCCCGGTCAATTGTTGTCCTTTGGTTTTGGCACAAAGACCAAGGAAAAAGGAGGGGGCCAATTACTAAATGACAAGTGGACCAAATTGAATGTGAATGATTAAATTGCTCATCAAGTTTATTCTTTAAATAGAAAGGACAACAATTGACTGAGACACCCCAATATGAAAAAGGACAACAAATGACCGGAACAGAGGGAGTACATTTTAGGCCCCAGTGTATGTATTGCAAGTTGCTGTCAAAAAAAAAAGTATGTATTGCAAGTAGTCCATGTCATCAACAGCTAAAGTATGTATTGTAGGTAGGATGGAATAAGTACTTATTCCATCCTACCTACAATTTGGTAGTAGGAAGACGGGGTCGTTTGACTTAATCCATTTGCTCTCCTCTTAAACCCTAAACACAAGAGCTGTATTTATAGTCTAGTAGCTTGGAGGTCAAGATGGCAAATTCTAGAATATTCTAAGATATTATCACATTATTTTCTGATAATTATCTCTAAAATACAAAAGATATTATAAAATAAATAGATACCAAAATATAAAATTTCGGTGTCTACAAATGCCCCCTCGAGACTGGTTGTAGAGACTTTGATGTCGGTTGCAACTTTGTCTCGAATCTGCTACTGAATTTGACCCTTGAGAATGGAGATGAAGAGAGAAAATCGTCCCACCGAGCGTGCCAATTTGTAAACCATAAAATTTTGAAACTGCGATAATAAATAAGGAGGAACAAAAAAACAATATGGAAACAAGATTTTTATTTTATTATTGAAAGATAGAGGGTTACAATTTCCGTAACTCTCTTGATTCCATCTCTAAGGGATTTAGGGTTTTGATAGTACTACGAGGGTCTAATCGACTTATTCTCGTAGGGAGATGATGGAGTCGTTTTGTGACTTATTCCATCCTACCTACAATTTGGTAGTAGGAAGACGGGGTCGTTTGATTTAATCCATCTGCTCTCCTCTTAAACCTTAAACACAAGAGCTGTATTTATAGTCTAGTAGCTTGGAGGTCAAGACGGCAAATTCTAGAATATTCTAAGATATTATCACATTATTTTCTGATAATTATCTCTAAAATACAAAAGATATTATAAAATAAATAGATACCAAAATATAAAATTTCGGTGTCTACAGGTACGCTTGCCCCGAAATGATATTTTAAGATTAAATGCATCTACAATGAAAATGGTCCAGGTTCTGTCCGGTTATTCCCATTTCCAGACTGAAATTAGTGGCGAAAGATGAATTCCAGCAACTTCTACTTTCATCTGCATTTACACCATTCATGGCATGTTGAACTTGCTTGTCATCATGCCTTTGACAATATTAAATTGACGACGGGTTATAGTAAGAACCAGCTTGTTGTAAACTTGGACAGAGGAAAGGCACTTGTAGCCTAAAACCGGCACTGTGAGTGGTCATTCTTCCACAGTAAAACTGACACTCGGAGTGACCGTTCTATGTAAGCATCAGGAATATTTGTGCTTGTATAACTTAAAAGCAAAGAGAAGAAAACACAAGACGTGACATTTGATGACATAATCGATAGCATAGAAGAGCCAATGTGTACCTTACGAAGGAGAGAGGCCCCGGGTCAATTAAACACAAAGACAACCATTGAGGAGGTAAGCCTAACAGCTAATGCCTATTACTACGGAGTATACTGGTACTGCTTACCATACAGTTAGGTTGTCAAATATTCGGCAACAAGCTAATATATATAGTCAAGACCTTCATGAACATACTAAGACAAAAGCACGATTCAGGAACCGCTTCAAACCTTCAAACTTTCACCTTCTCTGTCGCGCACAAATCATAATTAAACTTGACATTTTTAGGGTGACGAATCTTTTTGCCCATTCCTTTCGGCTGAGTATCTTTTTCATGGGGATCTCGCTCTTTTTTGCACATTGAGCACCTCCAATCATCATCATCATCATCACCATCGTTGTCTGCATGGCCAAATATAGAATCATAGTCTTCCCTGTTTGTCTAGTATAACCGAAATAGTAATAACTAGATTTCATGCCCGTGCGTTGCACGGTATGTAAAAATGTCCTATTTCAATGTGAAGCTATTTATTTTAATGTGTGAAGTTGTTTTAGTAGCACCAAATACCTGATTTGTAAAATTACATTTTAATTGAAATAAACAATTTTTTGATGAACATTCATTAATTTGCGTTCAATACTATTGGAGGGAGCTTTTCAATCTTGTACCGTGTTCACCCGTGTTGTCATTAGTTCATTCTTGTCTAGAGTTTGGTAAATCATTGTTCCTACGAAGGAAAATCATTGTTCCTACGAAGGAAAGAGTTGCGGTAGAGATAGGATTAGGATTGTTTAATATTGTTTTAACTATACATAAACTTTATCTATATTTGAATTCTTGATTTATTATTATTGAAACAACTCCTTTTAATCTATAAATTTTATCATTTTATTTTGAAGTGTTCTACAAAAGTGTGAATTTCTTATTATTCTTTGACGAATTAATGTCGAAATTGTGAAATATGTGTTTGGATATGTGTTAAATTTTTAAGTGTTCTATAAAAGTGTGAATTACTTAATTATTATATTATACTTATAATGACGTATTAATGTCAAAATTGTAAAATATAACATAAATATTCGTAGTTGCTCTTTCATGGACGTAATTTACTCTTTCATGGACATTTTGCCATTAGTTTTCCCTTCGTTACCCTTTCCCCTAAAAAACAAAATAAACACTCTCTCAAACCCTCTTTCTCACAAAATTAATCAAATCTGTCAAATTAATCTCAATTATAAACACTAATTATTCTCAAATTAATGAAGTAATAATCATAGTTTATTAACTTTATATCAAATTAGGGTGATTAAATTAATTTAGACTAATGAAATTAGGTTAGAAAGAATTATTGCCGATGAAAACTATTGACAATGAAGACGATGGAGCAGTATCGCTATGCCTTTCATCACCAAAACCGATTTAATTGTTTTTGTTTGTTGTCACATTACCCCATACAATATACAAGTTTTTACAAAATTAATTCTATCGGTTTGTGCATTGTAAACTTGGTAGGTGTCAGACGTATAACCAATTGCAGTAGATTCAATGCCTTTATGTTGATTCATGTTGATATAATCAATTGCACTATAAACCAATTGGTGTTCGTACTCTACAATAACACACCCATGGATAATTTCATTGATGTTCTTACTCTAGTGTCTCTGGAGGGACGGCAGAGCGCGGACAGTGGTGTTACTGGTGTCTCTGAGGCAGATTCGGGAGAGGAGAGGCGGTGATGCAGGGGTGGTTGGTTTGTGCGGGTTTGGGTGGGATGCTCCCTGGGTGGGTTTTGCCGACAAGGGAACACCCGTGCATAAGAGGGGCGTTGGTGGATGTACATAGTGGTCGATGGTGGGTGGTGGTTGTAGTGAGTGTAATTTGAGAGGATATATTGATCTTGAAACAAAATAGAATATGGGTGGGTCGAAATGAGAAGGGTATAATGGTCATTCATGTCCATGATTGAGTAACCATTCGTAAATTGTTCGAAAAAAGGGAATATTTTAATTTACCCTAAATATTAATGGACACATATTATTCACTGCGTAAGAGTACAACTCATGGCACTGTTTGTGTGGCAAATATCTTAAAGCAGGATCGAGAAACACTGTTATTATTCTCAGCAACAAGATTAAACCCATTCTTAAGTGCATATTACATCGGAGTGTTTCCGTCGCCATCAACAATGGTGCAGCTCGCAAACTCGGCACTTCTCTACGACAATATAAAATAAGTAGTTCATCAATTTTTTTGGAAAATAAAGTTGTTGACGAAGGATAAATTTATACATAAAACCCGTAAATACTACATTATTATACAAACATGATATTGCAATAAACTTATTTAACATGCTAAAATATATACTCCAATATATACATATAACTATTTCATGAAGATTGAAGAACATATTCCACCTGATGCAAACAATAAACTATGTAAGACTCCCTGGAGGAGTTAATTAGAAAAAGAAAAGCAACAAAACTTAATTAATAATAATAACTTAATTAATAATAATAACATGCGAAGTTGAGTCCCTATCCTCCATGATGAAGTTGAGTAGCCTCTTAAGGTGGTTCCATAACGTTACCTGCCAACATATGAATACTCTTTAGAAAAAATCGAATACAAATTATATTGAAAAATTAGATCTAAGAATAAGCAAACTAAGGAGAACATAATCATCATAAAACAGAATAAAATGCATCATGAGCGTAACTATGCATGCAATTAAAAGATGACAACCATAAGGAAAAAAAATTAGTTAACAAATATAGAATTCAACAATGTGACGTTAGATTTTTGAGGGCACCAAGTGTATAAATAATGGATGGTTGTTTGGTTTAGATTTAGTTGTATATATACTTTTCTTTAATTGAGTATTCATCCTATTAAAACTCAATTATAATTATATTATATTATTTTGCATCTATCTTTTTTAATGTTTTAGATTTAGTTTTGCATTATCTTCTATTAAAAAACGATTATATTATTTTGCATCTATCTTTTTTAATGTTTTAGATTTAGTTTTGCATTATCTTCTATTAAAAAATGATTTTAATATAGTTTAGTGTTTTGTAAAAATTGGAGACTACCACGTGTTTTAAAAAAAGCTTCTTTTATATATATACTAGATTTAATGTCCGTGCAATACACGGGCCATTTTGTAATATCCTATAATATGATCTAATAATACTCTAAGTACCGATATATGTGACCTTGGTGACTTTAAAAATCACTGTACACTTTTATTCATAGAGTCACAGTGCAACTTGACTCAAATACATAGCTTCGACCTATCGTCAATCTATAACTTATACGCCTACACTTTTGGGATTTGAGAACTTGTAAATGCTTATATTTATGTGTAAGTCTTGCTTGCGACGGGTCGCGGGTTGCGACGGGTAGTTTGTGAGAGGAAATGGGTAGAGGGGACAAAGGAGGGTCCCCCCATGTGCTTCCCCCACTCAAGGCAAATGGGTAATTTGTGAGGGGATATGGTATCCGTCTCTTATTTGTGACGGATACCTTCCGTCACAAATAAGAATTTGTGTATATTTATACCTAAACATGATAACTATTTGCATGCTATAATTTATAGTTCGCAGTTGACCATTGTTGTACTTTGAAATAGATATATAGAATGAGAAAAACCGT
The DNA here is from genome assembly GCF_048544455.1 of Silene latifolia. Lineage (NCBI taxonomy): Eukaryota > Viridiplantae > Streptophyta > Magnoliopsida > Caryophyllales > Caryophyllaceae > Silene > Silene latifolia. Next base: position 46,137,987 of record NC_133538.1, read on the forward strand.
AGAAATATGTTTCTAATTTATTTAGATAAATTATCGTTATTTATTACTATTTCTGTCTCAATTATTTGTTTATCGTTATCTATTACTATTTCTGTCTCAATTATTTGTTTACCTTTTATGTTCAGTGTGAAGGGTTTTAATCTTTTATGTTCAGTGTGAAGGGTATTTTAATTAAAGGTAAACAAATGATTTAAATGGAGGGGTAGAATTCATTTAGTATTGCATTTTACTCGAGACTATTTCAAGATATACTTAGTTATTTAGTCGTGATTTGTCTTTATTTATGAATGTAAAAAGTCTTAGAATTCTACCAGGAGTATTAGCAGGGGCGGATTTGCGGGGGGGAAAGTGAGGGCACGTGCCCTCACGCGCGAAAAAAAAAAAAAAAAAAAAAAAAAAAAAAAAAAAAAAAAAAATCTGAAAAAAAGAGGAAAAGCGCATAGAATGGTAGAATACCACAGAAACATTAACATTCTACGAATAAAACAAAACCAAGATCCAAAATACAACCACCTTACCGTCGGCCACCTCCTCACCTCCGGCCTTCCACCTTACCGCCGGCTTACTCCTCACCTCCAGCCTTCCACCTGCCGTAGTGCCGCCTGGGTAGTGGGTAAGTAATTTTTTTTTCCCCAAATTTGATTTTTGAGCATTTGATTGATTAATTTGTTAATTGTTCTTATTAGTTTGTTAATCTATTTATCTATTTGTGTAATTGTAGATTTGAGTTAGTTTAGATTAGATGATTGGTTAATTATCTCATTTTTTCTCAAACCCTAAATCAATCACTCACTTATCAATTAATTTCGATTTGTAGGATACTTGTTTGAGTTCAATTTCTGTACATTGGGTAATTATAGAAGCTTATATTGTGTATTGCACAATATAAGTGTCATATATCTTTCCGGTAATCCTGTCAATCACCAACGTACCAAACATATTGAACTCGACATTTACTTTGTCCGCGAGAAGGTAGCCCTCGGTGAAGTTCATGTCCGACACGCCCCGTCTCGCTATCAATGTGCTGATATTTTCACAAAGGGCCTCCCTTGGGTCTTATTCAATGATTTAGTAAAAAATGCTGTACATATTTAGCTCCTCGTCTTTTGCTAGCTATTGTAGGCAGATAGTCAATTAGTAAATTACCTATTAAGCTCCTAGTCTTTTGGGAGTCGGAACTCGGAAGTCACAAAAAATCACATCGTCATCTTCACCATTGTAATTTTTGCGAGCATATGGTTGATGAAGGCTAAGACTTGACGGGTGTACTTAATAGGTAATTTATATGTATTGATTTTGGTCGTGTGATTTTATTAAGATTTAGCTAATGATGTTTGTATTTTTCTGTTTTTCTTTTGATTTATTCAACTACCCACCAAACCAAGAGATTCAAACAATAACCCCTTTGCATCTAACTTTGTGCTATTAGTCTATGTTTGATTGGTATGGTAACAATCGGGCTGAGTTAATGATTGATTCAAAGGACTTGAATGATTTCCTCTAGCTTTGTATAATACTCACATCGTTGCAATCATTAGTTTGGTGTTTCGCCTCTTCAACTTATATCGCCGAAAATGGATATTTCCTCTAGAATAATACACTTGGGTTTGTTGCTATTTGGTTTAGAGTTCTTTGGTATATTTTTTCTTTATGACTATGTTAGAATTTTAATGTATAAATGTTGTTTGTAAATTTTTTTTTTTTTTAGTGTGCCCCCCCTTTAGTCGAATCCTGGATCCGCCCCTGAGTATTAGTGAAGCATATTATAGAAATATAAGAAAAAATCCATATAAGAAATATAAGACTCCTCCATGAATTGAGAAATCTCCACTATTATTCTTCACTTTCCAACCTGTTGTCTATACACGGTAAATAGCTCTGATCTTGACTCAGGGAAATTGTAGGATGGTAGTCGATAATTGATCACGATTGCAATATTCAAAACTTAACTTACACCGTGCAGATTTTGCCAATATATATCATCCCCAAACATTCACGATTCATCTATTGTATTTTATACTACCTGAGTAAGAAGCTCATTAACCTTGATTAGGAACTCAAGTTGCTAGTGAGCTCACATAAGCCTAAAAAAACAAAAAATAAAATTATTACTCGTATCATTAGTTAACTAAAAAAGATAATTATTTGTTTCTAGCTATTGACCAGCCACCATCTAAAATTATTTTACAAAGATAGGTAATGCAAACTAAAGAGTCGTCTAATTTACATATTTTTGGCGTGTGAGAGGTGGTTAAAGAAGCTCACCATCACGTTGATGAAAGCATCTAAGTTAATTATAATACTTGATCTTCTGATAATTATTGTATGGTATTACATGGTCTTTACTCCTACAATATCAAGATCATTCGATTCTCATTGGTAAAAAAAATATACATGCGGACGGAGGGAGTACTTTGTACTTTGTATTTATTTTGTGAGGGAGAAATCAAGCAAGTGTAAAGAATTGATTGAAACGGAGGGAGTACAAATTAGCAAGGTCAATACTACTTATAAACTTTATGAAGAATAGCATACTTATACATATCTAGAAACAATAGAAAACAATCCCTTAATTAGAATTAATACCAAAGATTCATAAGTCATAACACACCTATATTAACATAGAAACTTCATCATCTTATATTAATAATAGAAAACTTAATCATCATATATTAATTGTCTCATGATTAGATAGGGGAGGGTTGGGCGTTTAAATAATGATGGGGTGTAGTAAAAAGGAGTATAAATAGAGGATTAAATTGTAAATAAGAATTTATGTTTCATCAATTTGAAGTCTTCACATGAGGTATAAGTTTACAATAATTTAATTAGTTCTCAACTTGCGATTTAACTTGCGCTAATTGGAGTTGTAAACTACATAGAAGATTAGAAGGCATATAGCTTGTCCAATTACAATGCTAACGTGATTTTACTATTTTTTTTTATCAATTACCTCTCATGACTTTAATGTGCTCGTACTCCGTATACAACCTTAATTTGATGCCAGCATCGCGTCGTTTTCTCAATAATACCTGAACAATTATTACAAAAGGCTTGCATGCATTAGCAACAATGAAATAAAAATAATGATAAACAAAAATAGATCAGCGCTCATATAACATGAAAATTAAATAATATGCACATATATAGAAATCCATTGAAAAATGTCTCAAACCAGTCATTATGTGCGCGTACTCCATATACAACCTGGATTTGATACTGGTATTCTGTTTCCGTTTTTCAATAATATCTGAACATTGATTATTGGAGGTTAGGGCATCAATTAGAAACAACGAAAAAAAAAACGATAAACAAAATAGATTATAGCTAGTCGTACAACATAAAAATTCATGCAGATAAATTAGTAACAATATAATAAAACTCGTGAATCATAATATCAAAAATAGCTAAGCTAACGTAATTTAAAAACTTGGCTATGGTCCTAAATAACACTAATAAAGAATCATGGATGAGAGGTATAAAAAGAATTATGTTTGGGAAAAATATAGCCATGCGGCATATTATATAGGCATATGCATTAAGAATTAGAGTCCTACATAATTACATTAATTTAATGCTTATCAATCTCTATCTTCTATGGAGTAACTGTAATTGTTTATCTTTTTTGGTCTTTCAGTAGCATAAATACTCTCTAGTTCAATAGTTAGACAAATTGTAGAGTCCTTTTAGCTCTTACCTAAATTGTATTTGTAATTGAAGTAATTTATTAACACATTTTTAAAGGTTTAATTAAAAAGAATTTCGAGAAACTTGGACTCTCTATAATCGCTCGAAAAAAGCTTCCTTTATTAATATAGATAGATATTGATTGATTGATTGATTTCTAAGATCCTTAGGCTATTGAATACTTTTTGCATTGAATTGATTCCTGAGTATTATCATTGTCATTTAGGGCTTAGCTTGCATCTCCTAATGTAACGTGTATATATGCATAATTTGTGAACAATCAAACTGAAGATTTCCCATGTTCTCTTTTTGCAGAAACATGTTTGGAAGCAGTAACACAGTGAATAGTGCTACCCGAGCTTTCAGTTAATCTAATATGAGTTTAACAGGTGCATATAGTGGAAGTAGGAGTCAAACAAGAGAAACAAGTTTTAAAGTACCAGTCATTGAATCGCTCGGCCCCAAGCTCTGAACTATGTAAGGAGATATAGGCTTCACCATCCCACCAGATCCTAACACAAGTTCGAGAAAAAAAAGCTCGGTGGGAGCCTGAGGATTATTGACTGGCTTAGCCTCAAAGTTAGCATGGTAGATTAAAGCCTTTGATTTAAACTTTCCGCTACTACGAAGAGGTCTCACAAGCTGATACTGGGAAGCCTGAAAGTTTACAAAATGTGTTATAACTCAATAACGCGAACAAGCTATAAACGAATTATGTCAAAAAAAAAATGCTTCTTCAGATAAAATCACACCCCCAGATTGAGTAATTCTATGCCTCGTTCTGCAATTCTTTGATTCTGTCTTTCAGCCGCTGCTGGATCTGACCGGCGAATAGGAGGAGGTGCATAGCCAACACCAGCACGCCTTTTAGGAATCAGTGGCAGCTTAGCACAACTGGCAATACACAAATTAGTAAGCTCATTACGAGTCACCCTGTCACAGTTAGCCACTAGGGAGCACCATCATAATTTACAAATGGAATAAAGCTGGTAGGAACCATAAGCAGCTATATAAAATTGACATGATTGCCCGAAAAAAACCAAGATAATATAGTATATAGAGGTGCCTCTGGACCTTCATCATTATCAGAGTAGATAATTTACAACCAAATCGCTCTAAACCAACGGCATTGTGTTACTGTGTTCCTTCAAATTGGGACCGACTTTCAAGCACCATAACAATGGGAGAGGGTGTTTGATTAAATAATAGGCAGCTGCATGAAGTTAATGGAGGAAGAACAAACAAGGGCATGTCAATGCTGAATTCTCAACAGCAAAAACGTGTTCCTATATGAGACCGTCTTTCATCTCATCTCGTATGGCACACACAAATTCTTGTGTAGGGTGGTCTTACACAAGAATTAAGAATTAGTGCAAAACGGGTTTTTGGTTTCCGCTTTTTTTAGTTTTTGTAACCATTTTATTTGTCTTTTGAGTTGATTTGACATCATATATATATATATATATATATATATATATATATATATATATATATATATATATATATATATATATATATATATATATATATCCTGGATCCGTGAGGCCGTTAATTATGGCGAGGCGGCCTGCCTCACCAAATTCCTTGTAAACTTGGGGTGGACTAATTCTTCCTGGGAAATTCAAATACAATCAACAGCCCAATACTTACCCCCCTCCTCTCTCTCTATCAAAATATGACAACGAACACAACATCACATATCTCGTTTTCCTAGAAAATTGTTCAAAGATTTCTTCGATTTCCTGGAAAATTCGAATCAACAACAACAATTGCAACGATTTCCTGGAAAATTATTCATACATTTTATCAAAACAACATACAACAACGCCATTCAAACAATTTCAGAAGAAGCTTTTGATTAATTTCGAGGTAATTTTATAATTTTGATCTAAATTAAGCATATTCATATAATTTTGTTCCTTTAAATTGTCATTCTTTGAGGTGCATGATTCAAAAGTCGAAGAAAATGGATAATTAATTAGTACACAATCAAGTTTTGGAGATTCTGGTAAATTGAATTTTGCTTAACCGTGTTTCTTTTAGTTTATACTCTCTTTTCTTTGAATTTCATGTTAAAACAGTATTCAATTAATTTATCTTTCCGTCTAAGTCATTTGTTAACCTTTTATATTCTATGTGAGCGGTATTTTAATCTAATTTCCGATGTAAAAGTTGATATCTTTGATTTTGGAACTTTTTGTTTTCTGGGTTTAGCGGGGTTTTAGGTGATTTTAGGGTAAATTATGCTCAATTTTTGACATTTTATATTAAAAGTAGTCTCTTCAAAGGAAATGGTGGAGAAAGTTACTGCCTTTGAACAAGTTTGGATTTGTTTTGCAGAAATGTCAGAAGATTAATTTGATAGCTGAATGAGTAATTATCAAGTTTATATGGGGTTGGCATGATCAAAGTGGTGCGGCAAAGTGTGCCGCCTCCGGTCCGACATTACTTATACGGAGTATGATTTACCCTATGTCCCTATACTGCGACTTTGCTCTTTTCTGATGCACCATGTAATTATGTTGTCTTGCTTTTGTTTTTGTTGACGTTTGAACCTTACTTCCTTATTTAATAGTCGAAATCACCTATTTTGCTCTTTTTCTTATTTTGTGAATCCCAGACCTTATTTTGTGAATCTTAGAGCTTATATTGTGAATGTTAGAAGACATTGTTGTGAAACTTGGTCATAAATGGTCGAAATCACTTATTTTCCTCCTTTTCTTATTTTGTGAATCTTATGCCCTATTTCGTGAATCCTAAAGCTTGTTTTGTGAAACTAGAAGACAATATTTTGAAACTTGGTTATAAATGATCAAAATCACCTATTTTTCTCCTTGTCTTATTTTGTGAATCTTATACCTTATTTTGTGAATCCTAGAGCTTGTTTTGTGAAACTAAAAGGCAATGTTGTGAAATTGGGTCATAAAATGGTCGAAATCACCTATTTTGCTCTTTTTTTTTATTTTGTGAATCTTAAACCTTATTTTGTAAATCTTAGAGCTTATATTGTGAATGTTAGAAGACAATTTTGTGAAACTTGGTCATAAATGGTCGAAATCACCTATTTTCCTCCTTTTCTTATTTTGTGAATCTTATGCCCTATTTCGTAAATCCTAAAGCTTGTTTTGTGAAACTAGAAGACAATATTTTGAAACTTGGTTATAAATGATCAAAATCACCTCTTTTTCTCCTTGTCTTATTTTGTGAATCTTATACATTATTTTGTGAATCTTAAACCTTGTTTTGTGAAACTAAAAGGCAATATTGTGAAATTGGGTCATACAATGGTCGAAATCACCTATTTTGCTCTTTTTCTTATTTTGTGAATCATAAACCTTATTTTGTGAATCTTAGATCTTATATTGTGAATGTTAGAAGACAATGTTGTGAAACTTGGTCATAAATGGTCGAAATCACCTATTTTCCTCCTTTTCTTATTTTGTGAATCTTATGCCCTATTTTGTGAATCCTAAAGCTTGTTTTGTGAAACTAGAAGACAATATTTTGAAACTTGGTTATAAATGATCAAAATCACCTATTTTTCTCCTTGTCTTATTTTGTGAATATTATACCTTATTTTGTGAATCCTAGAGCTTGTTTTGTGAAACTAAAAGGCAATATTGTGAAATTGGGTCATAAAATGGTTATAAATGATCAAAAATCACCTATTTTGTTTTCCTCCTTATCTTATTTTGTGAATCTTATGTCCTATTTTGTGAATCCTAAAGCTCGTTTTGTGAAACTAGAAGACAATATTTTGAAACTTGGTTATAAATGATCAAAATCACCTATTTTTCTCCTTGTCTTATTTTGTGAATCGTATACCTTATTTTGTGAATCCTAGAGCTTGTTTTGTGAAACTAAAAGGCAATATTGTGAAATTGGGTCATAAAATTGTCGAAATCACCGATTTTGCTCTTTTTCTTATTTTGTGAATTCTAGACCTTATTTTGTGAATCTTAGAGCTTATATTGTGAATGTTGGAAGACAATGTTGTGAAACTTGGTCAAAAATGGTCGAAATCACCTATTTTCCTTCTTTTCTTATTTTGTGAATCTTATGCCCTATTTTGTGAATCCTAAAGCTTGTTTTGTGAAACTAGAAGACAATATTTTGAAACTTGGTTATAAATAATCAAAATCACCTATTTTTCTCCTTGTCTTATTTTGTGAATCTTATACCTTATTTTGTGAATCCTATAGCTTGTTTTGTGAAACTAAAAGGCAATATTGTGAAATTGGGTCATAAAATGGTCGAAATCACCTATTTTGCTCTTTTTCTTATTTTGTGAATCTAGACCTTATGTTGTGAATCTTATACCTTATTTTGTGAATCTAGACCCTATTTTGCTCTTTTTCTTATTTTTGTGATTTCGTTGTTTTTTGTGTTTTGTTTTAATGGTTTCGAGTTTGACGATCCATGTTTTTTTTAGAGCATTGCGGATCCGGAGGAGTTGACTCAGGTCCATGCTGAGTTAGATGAGTCGAGGACGACGATCCATGGACAGGAGCTTGGAATCATCAATCGTGACCAGAAGTTGCTGCGTTGAGAGGAGGAGCTGCGATGTCGAGAGGCTGAGATCGTCTCGCTTAGGGCCGAGCTAGCTACAACGGAGGCTTCTCGTGTCACGACAGAGCCATAGATCGTGATGGAGCAGGAGACGCTGGAGAGCTCCGTGTTTGCTTTAGTCGCGACTTCTAGTGAGACTGAGACTAGCCCGCCAGGGGGTGCTGAGTAGTTTGTTGTTGTTTGCTTGTATTTTGGAATTTGACTTGTTTATGGCGAGGTGGCCGACCTCACCAATTTACTTCATAGTTTTGTGAATCCTAGACCCGATTTTGTGAATCCTAGACCCGATTTTGTGAATCTAACATACAAACAAGTGACAGTGGACAGATATTAACATTGATAAATATATTATAATCGTATATTTATATTGGTTCATCTATGTGGGACTCGAACCCACACCTTGCGCAATAGCACAATACTCTACCTTTTGAGCTAATAGATAATAAGTACAAGCGATTGCATCAACAAAATCAAGTTTCTACTACATAAGATTCAAGTCGACCCCGTTTTAAGCATTCAAGCCTCACCCCTTTAATTTTTGTTGTTGTCAAGTTCGGGTCGACGAGCAACAATTCTACAACAAAGTACATCAATATTAAATCAAGAAAGTGCAAAAGCGAGCAAGACACACACCTCGAAGTGATTGCTCATAATTTTGAAGTTGTTTTATGAAGCCATCATTAGGTGATGCTTGAGTCTTTTGCTTCTCACATATTGAAGAGCTTGAAAAGCATCATGCCTCATTTTTTTAAGAGATAAGCAAGTACCACGATTACACCGCAAGTCCAAAAATACCAATAGCATTTTATGATATTGCGAAAAGCGATATAAAGATTGACGAGGGCAAAACATGTTTCATGACAGAATTTCTATTTCTAATTGCGGTTGCGATGATCGACTAAGAATTCAATCACTACAATCTAAAGCCAACGACAACAATCAAAAACCCGTGTACAAGAATCAATTTTAAGTGAACAAACGAGTCTGTTTTAAGTCATCAGAGACCAGCTAAGGTAATGGTTTAAAAGAGTGGTTACATACTTACATCATGTAGCACACTAACATCCCGTGGTTTATAAGGTATAGAAAACCTACTTATGTGTAATTTTTCTCATTCTAAAAGCAACAAAACTAATCTGCTGAAAATTAGTAGCATTCATAGTGAAACCATCCACGGGACTATGACCTAATCTAAATATCTAATCCCCATATCTCCTTATTCCACCCTATAACATGACCCCTTTCTCAGGATTTCATAGCATGACTTAAAATACCGCCATCTCTTGAACCACGTAGATCCGACTAAGCCTTCTCCGCAATCAGTAAACAACTACACTTTTTTAGCCACATTTATTAGACAGTAGCAGTCACAGAGCTAACATTCCACAATATCCTACTAATATACGGAGTAGTAATATATACAATCATATAATCGCCACCCTATCCTAAATTTATCTACTTTCTATAGCCATACAAGCCTAATCAACTCAACTTAACCACAAGCCTATTCAACTTAATAGCCACTCTATCCTAAAAATCCCGGCTCGGCCAGCATAATTTTGGGCACAACAAGAGAATCATTGATAAAGTTGAAAAATAATAAAGTTACCAACTTCAATAAGATTTGACAAAATATAAGGAACAAAATAATAAAAAAAAAATACCCCATTTTTGGCCTCAACAGGATGATCATCATCAATGTGGCAGCAAAGTCCAATAATGTCAAAATACTCTGAGCAAAATTTAAAAAGAGAAAGGTGTGTAATCGGTTACCCTTTCATGATCTGAAAAAATTTCATTAGGAAAAATAGAAGTTTCTTTAACAATGAAATAGCTGCTGAAACAGAAAAGAAAGGTAAATTTCAGAATACAAGTTCATACATACTCAACACAAAACAAGAAATTAAATATTAATTTAAATTCAATAGTACACCATAATAATAGCATTCTGGGTTCAAATGTATCAAGAAGGCAGTTCATGGAATTCGGTTACACATTTGCACTTCCAGAGAGTACACCGTCCTCCACAAAGTGAGTGATTCACATACTCGAAAGAAATCCGGAGAGTGTGAATCGAGTCCGCAAAAATGTTGGAAGTTGTAGATTAGCAGCTCAAATTTCAATATTTCATAGTAAATTGATTACAAGTGAGAGATTCGTACCAATGTCAGTAGTTATTTTGCTGCTTGGAAAAATAGATGGGATAGAATGACCGCCAATATAATGAAAATCACGAAAATCTGCATAAATTATTATGATCAGCGAATAAAGCTTTACAAACAGAATATAAGAAGCGTTGAGGATTCTCACCACAGCTGATGTGATTACTGATTTGCCTTTTAAGATGTATAATTTCCTGGAAAATACGCATGCATATTTAGTTGCGATAACTAGTAAAATGAAATTATTATCGAAAAGCAAACGTAAACTACTGATTCAGCCAAAGAGAGTACCTTTTATTCAGAGTTCCCGAGTCCCTGCAAATTTTTTGTATTGCCTCTATCCTGCTCAGTGTTTTTGTGGCATTTGGATCTGTCTTGTCAACCTAGGCGAAATCACGGCAAAGTTTATCCGATAAGCGAGATATTTCCCTAGCTACAAATGAGCATATGATATGCCTGCTTGAGAAATTAGGACAGTACCTTTGGTTTTAACATACAACAAAATCAAAGAAGGCAAAATCAAATTTTCTGTATTGCCTATAAAAAAGATTCAGCTAAAGATTAATGAAGAACAACACATTATGCTCAATTGCTCGTACCAGTAGTTTACAACAAAACAGACTCTCAAATACGAGTAAGTTTTACAAGATTAAGACATAGGAAGACGAAATTGGGGTGTAGTTATCAGATTGTAGTAACATAAATCACAAAGCAGGATGCAGATAATAGAAAGTAATCAAGCCGTTTCATTTCTTCTGTCAGTTAAAAAAACTGAAATTAACAGCCATGCCAGTATGCCACACAACTAAGCAGGTGTAGAGGTCGGGTAATCTAGCTCGTAAGGTCCTTGAGGCATGGTACTCATGACCTGTATCTTCCTGTAGACCCGAAAAAACTCTACCACGTAGGTTAATGTTGTGATTGGATAGATCATCTGACTGAGGTATAGGTATTCGGAAACCAAAACATTCACAATTTCATTGTAGCACATTTTATAACTTCAGATTACTACTACTAAATATGGATTCCTTTATGAAGCAGTTCCGAAATATGCATATACAACGACCTATTTAATTAAGCACGATGAATGAGGAATACCTTTTAGCGCTTGTAGATGAGTTACATTCTCTATGCTGAATTTCTTATAGATTGCTTCAAACTTGACCGTTTACTCTTTTAATGCATTCTCACACTAAAAAAAACAAGCAGCAAGTACTTTGACTAATTAACTGTAAGTTGTTATGCTTGCAATATACACCAGCACAAGCTCAATTAACAGTAAAAATAGTACACTCTGAACACTGAACCAAGCTATTATTGCTTTATACTAGCTCGCTTCATACTAGAGGTAGCCGCGTCAAGTGAACACTATTTTCACCAAGGTAGGCGAAAAACATCAGAACTAAACAATTTCAGACATAGAAGTTCATGTTGCATAAAAGCACATTCCAGTTTCATGTTGCATACATGACTAAGTTTGACAGAGTCGGATGCTTGTTTCACAAATTAACTTCCGAGTGACAAAATTAGATCTACGAATCACAAAAGCGGGGAAAATAAAAAGGTTTAAATTAATCAAGGTACTTAAATTAACGGAAGTCAAGGGAATAGGAAGATGAAACAAGAGAAAAAATCAGTGATTAAAGTGATTTATTAAGGTAAAAAAAGGGAAGGACCTCACAAAGAAGCGGAGAAATCGACCAATTTATTATATGCGTTCGTACTTTGCTTGCTTATGATCAATGATGATTAAAACCTGCATTGAAACAAATTAATAAGTAATGAAAGTACAGTGATAATGGCGAAAATGAGATGAATCGGAGAAGACGGATTAAAATTTACGAAAAAATTGAAATGAAAACTATTGAATCGAAAGTACCTAAGTTGAGGAGGATAATGGTGGATGAAAAGCTCAGTAGTAATGGCGGTCGGAAGCTCAACATTAATGGCGAGTGACGAGATGAAGATGATGGAGTTGAAGACGAGTTGAAGAGAGAGAAGGAGACGCAGTAAATGAGATGTTAGCTGTGTATATGGTGAATAATAAAGGGGAACACGTGTCATCATCTGGTGAGTCTATAGTTATTAGATCTGACGGTTTAGAAGGTGTCCAGCCGCCTCACCCTAAGAAGGGTGCCTCACATGATTCAATCTATATATATATATATATATATATATATATATATATATATATATATATATATATATATATATATATATATTAATAAAGGAAGCTTTTTTCGAGCGATTACAGAGAGTCCATGTTTTATGAATAACTTTTTTAAAATATGCAAAATAATTTTTAACAAAAATATGTTTAGAGATAATAGCAGAGATAATATTTTATCACATTAAAGTCCTAAGCCAACCGTATACTGGCTACCCAGTATATAATTAGAAATAGGAAAAGACAATATTTTATCTCATTAAAGTCATAGCCAACCGGATATCAAGTGTAAAGCTAATCAAATTCTACAACGATATATTTTCGCTCCTTTCCAGAGTATAAATATAGTTTCGATAAACTTGCGAAACTTGCTTCTTCTTATACAAAATTAATGTTAATTTTATGATCAATGTGATTATTATGAATGTTTTGTATAATTTGCTCTATATTGTCGATTATTATCTCTTTAAGTTTGGGTTTTTGCATATGATAGTTGGCATGGTTTTGTACATACGTCAAGCATACGGCTTACATTCGATCATATACTTATATTAATATAGTCTTTTACTGATATTTTGATACTCTCTACCTCTTTAATTTCTAAACTTTGCCATTCTTTTAAGTGAATCTTATGATTAACTTATGTTTGCTATCAATCTCATAAAATTCTATGTGTAATTGTAGGAATTTGTTACTTGGGTACGCTGATTATACGAGTTGGTACTTGCTTCCCAATTCCTGTTACTGACATCAATTAATCGTTTCGATCATTGCCATTTTATACCTTTTTTTTGTGGGTTTAAGATTCCTTCATCAGCGGATTATTTCAGTCTTACTTTTTTGCCAACTTGATTTTTGGTTGTTTAGGTCTTGGTTTGAATTTTAACGAAAAAATTAAGAAAACTGCATTTGACGTGCACAAAGAGGTAAAATACTATCCTTTTCTCATCTCACCTATCAAATAAAAAGACAACTTAGACAATACTATAGATTTTTAGTTAATTGAGTCATTGAGTGTTAATGTGTTGTGGAGAGGTCATTTAAAATATTGATAAGGTAACTCATATTTAGTATATAAGTATATAACAAGCTTAGTGTTCATTCAGATTTCAAAGTTTGCTAAGCAAACAAATGAGTAAAATTTCATATTTTAAAGTCAACTTATTAAAATTAGAACCATGAATTCAAGGTAATACTTGAATATAGAATTGGTTTAATCGAAGTAACTGAAGTTAATCGTCATAATAATGAAATTCATTCAGCCTTATTGTATTGATTACTTCCTCTATCTTAATCAATAATTTCTATTTACTTTATTTTGTTAACCGAAGAAGTTGATAGAATAAAATGTGGGAAAGAAGTTTAGACAATAATGAACAATCACTAATTAATTATTTTATACTATGGTACACGTACAACTGTACAAGTATACTACGGAGTAACTAATATAAAGTTTGCTCTTACTTGAATTGTTATGCCTAACTATGCAATTTTTTTTTGTAGAGTGTGTTTATATATACATTAATATTCTTGATTAGCATTTGGTTTAAAAATGATATTCGTAAGGAAATTCACTATACAAATGAAATTCATTAATGTACACTAATGTGAGAGACATAAACAGGAAAAAAAGAAATTCAATAACTTTCTTACTCCATTATGTGAGAGGTCTCTCAATAACGCTATTGAGATATTGTCTTTCTGAAATTTTTGTAATTTTGGTGTATAAATCTGCATGTGAGTGCCCCACATTCTTAGAGAAAGATAGATTGTACCACTTTATAATCAATGGACTACTCCTATAACCAATTGGTTTTAGGATGAAATAAGGTATTCTTCAATTTATAAAATTATTTTTGAAATTTACGTTTAAGATCTAATTTGTATGATTGCAATTTAAGTGTGATCACTTGGTATTTTGTTTTTAATTTAATCTATGATGGTGAAATTAAATTTCGTCTTATTAGGTTGTAATTCATACCTATTGTGCCACCAAGAAGATGAATCTACTATTTTTGCTTTTCCAAATAAGTTGTAATCACTTATATTTTTCATTATACTCCCATAATATTATATGGGTTTTTCTAACGTGTGCCCTAAAGGCACACATTAATAATTTAAATATGGCAACATTTGCAAGAGATTCTCACTAATTATGGTAAAAATGAGTTTAAACTTGAATATTTGATGAGAATCTCTTACAAATCTTACCACATTTAGGTTATTACTGTGTGCCCTAAGGCCACACGTAGAAAAACCCTATTATATTATTACTCCTTTCATCCCGATCAAGATTTTTGATCACACAAATCACCAATTTCCCAGTTGTACATGAAAAGGTCCGTAAAAACACAAATAGATAACAATTGACTAATACACTCCAAAACGGAAATAGAATAAATTCTCTTCGGGAAGGAGGAAGAATGAGATAGTTTGGGCTATGCTTCAAGACACTGGCATACTATATGGTACGCCATTGTGATTATTAAGGTTTCCTCAGTCAGATACGTGGTCATTGTATATTAAACATCAAATTATAAAGCTTTTAAGACTAATCTCTTATGAATGCAAAGAAGGGTCGGTTTTAGTTAGGCCTACATCATCTATTATACAATACTGTATGTACTCTTTCTTTGTACCTTTTTGGCACATACAGTTAGGAAAGAACCATATAATTTGTTCGTTTTTATCAATTTAAGTATAATAGAGATTATAACGGACGATCTTACAAAATAACACTTTGTAGGAATTAACTCATTCTCAAAGTTTAGATAAACAATAACGTTTAAAACATAATAAAAATACAAAAGATTATAACCAATGGCCCGTGCATCGCACGGGCATTAAATCTAGTATATAAATAAAGGAAGCTTTTTTCGAGCGTTTATAGAGTCTCCAACTTTGCCGAAACACCTAAGACTAATAAATAATGCTAATCAATACATATATATAAAGCAGAAACTTTTCGAGCGATATTAGAGAGTCCAACTTTTTAAGAAATCCTATAATTTAAAGGAAAATTTAATAAATTATCCTAACAAGAGTAGATTTCTAAAAAAAATATTAAAATATTAAAATTATCCTAATAAGACTAGATTTCTTAAAAAAAACAAATTTTATTTAATTTTATATCCTTATATAAGTAGATCAAATTTATTAAATCACACGCATATATATTAGAGTTTAGTGAGTATAAATTTATAAGTAATTGTAAGTAACAACTTCTCATTCTATCTTAAGTTAAAAATGACTAAAATGTTATTAAATGTATCCTAATAATATTAAGATTTCTAAAAAAAAAAATAACTTAATAAAAGTAGATTTCTTAAGAACAAAACAAATTTTATTTAATTTTATCCTAATCTAAGTAGATTAAATTTATTATATCTCACACACACACACACACACACACACACACACACACACACACACACACACACACATATATATATATATATATAGAGTTTAGTGAGTATAAATTTATAAGCTTCGGGGAAGTGGTGATTGACCCCCATAACTTTGTGCAATTGTGAAATTAACCCCCAAAACTTTCAATTGGTGTGATTAGGCCCCGTAACTTACATAATAAGTGAAATTAAACCCCTTTGTCAAAATCTCACGAGAAATTCAATTTATCATATCACAAAAGTAAAAATGGTTATGTTTTTAAGAAAAATACAAAATAAAAGTTTATAAAATTAATAAAAAAATTAAAATATATATTAGATAAAAAAATTAAAATATTTCATGAAAACAAATAATATTTTTTACATCTGTATGTAATTCGGTATGATTTTAAAAAAATAATTAACAGTTTTATGTGAATTATTTTGAAATGTTGAAAAATAGAAATATTTGAATATTTTTTTACCCTTTTATTATATTCTTTATATTTGTTATCATGAAAATCTTTTATTCTGACTTTGATTTTAACACAACTATCTAACAAAATATTTTGAAATTATTTTTTTTTACAAAAATTGTACATTTAGAAATTTGAAAAATGTACTTTATATTAAAATAATAAATTATTTGTTTTCGTAAAATATTTTAATTTTTTATCTAATATATATGCTATTTTTTTATTAATAGTTTAAACTTTTATTTTGTATTTTTCTTAAAAACATAACCATTTTTAATTTTATGATATGATAAATTGAATTTCTCGTGAAATTTTGACAAAGGGGTTTAATTTCACTTATTATGTAAATTACGGGGCCTAATCACCTCAATTGAAAGTTTTGGGGGTTAATTCCATAATTGTACAAAGTTATGGGGGTCAATCACCACTTTTCCGATGTTCACTTTAACTTCTCATTCTATCTTAAGTTGAAAATGAACTAGACCCCCATAACTTTGTACAATTGTGAAATTAACCCCCCGTAACTTTCAACTAGTGTAACACCCGTGAAAATTCACGGGGTTGTGTTTTATTTTTTCACAAATTCTTGTTTTATATCGTTAATTGGTTTGAAACAATAAGACAGAATTTAGTAACTACTACTATCAAATACTTGAGTGATCCACATCTCATTTAACATTAGACGTTTGACTTATACTTCTACACTCTCATTGAACTATAAACACGATGTTAAGCATAGTTTGTTTAATATAGCTCCGAATAAGAAAGAAAAATACATTAACATAAATCAATAATTACAGTATAAAGACGTATTACACCCTAAAATAATTAATTTATGTACAAATATATTCATTTTGCATTAATGGTAATTATTTTTTTATATAATGAGACGGTCTCATTTCGTCCCTGCGCCTTATCAAATACTCTAAAATAACATTTGTCAAAAAAAAAAAATACTCTAAAATAGACTCAAAATGATCCCACTTCTTTCTACACCTTTCCTTTAGTCGTATTTGCTATTACTACAATCATAAAAAAAAAAAAAAAAAAAAAAAAAAAAATATCTCGCTGAAGATGAGTGATAATATTGATTTGCCTTTACATATTTCATCCTTATCATCCATATCCCGATTATTACAATCATCCGTTATCATCATCTTTCGTTATTCGATCTATACACCTGCAGTTCATAGATGCGGTATATGAGTTATGACCGATGAAAATGGGATTTTGGATCACAACGGTATATATACTTCATAATTATATTCTCCATCAAGTCAATTTTTGTATATAAATTTCCATTTATAAAGTGTTAATCTTAATTTTGCTTTTCCTAAATTTTGGCAGATAAGTAAATCTTGGTTGTTGGTGGTATTAGGAGTCACTCCTAAATGGGAAGATTTGATAATTTCCTGCATGCAATCAAATTTGGTATGTCCTTTCTTCAACTTTTACAAATTTTATTTTGTTAGTTTGATTCGGATCTCTCATGTGAATGATTAATTGTAAGGCGGTGAATACCTGAATATGTTGTTTGTTTATTTGCGAAGGTAGTTTCTTTAGTTGTATAAAGATCTGCTTGCGGACACGATTCGAACGTGTGTCATCGCATACTTAGGCCTGCATAAGGTATTACCAAATGTCACAAAATAAAGTAGTTAGATGTTTGCGCGAGCCTTAGAACTCTTACATAGTTGTCCAAAAAACTCAAGCATTATAGAATAAGATCAGCTTATCAATGATCGTAGCGACAAAATCAGCTTATTACTTATCTGATTGTTTTGGTATTAGCTTTATAAGGATGATTACATACCTTTTTCATTCTGTTTAATGTCACTAATAGTTTTGATATTGTCTCTGGACATGTCATTGTCATCATCATCATCAGGTATTTCAACTATTTGCAAGGAGTTACTTGGTGCCGGAGTAGAAAGACTGCAAATTATTATCAATTGGGTAAGAAAACTATTAAATCATTTATATGCATTTTATAGTTTACATTGAATGGACGTGATAAGCCTATTGAATAATGGTACCTTCGTATTTTTTAGTTTGAACACATTGTATAACAATAATTTTAGACTGATCTGGATTAGGTTTTAGGTTGTTTAGATATAAGAGCAGGTAGTTGAACGGTGTGTGCTTCCCATAAAGTGCAAGATAGTTGACTCCCCCTGCGTGAAACACAATGCTAATATTAGTGTTTCACAAAATTAGAAAGATGAATGAGTTAAGAGTTTGATAATATGATTGTGTTCCACTGACTCAATGTCTTCGAGCTTTATGGTCCGACACTTGTGTCTGTTCGGAGTTTCGTTGATCAGGCCAATTTCATAAAGTTTTCCGACAATATCTGCCATGTGATAAGCGTACAAAGCAATAGTTAGTTAACAAATAAGTGTTAACCAAACATTAAAAAGTGGACAGAATTGTACCTATATAATGAGTTGTCGGAATTCTGCCATCGATAATGTCCTTCAAATTCGCAAAACGATAGCCATGAGTAGGAATAGATGTATCATTTGTAGCATGAACTTTGGATGAGAATTCAAACTTTAAGTGACATGGATTCGAGGTAGCCTTGTCAAGTCCAGTGTTGTTGTCGACGGTTAAGTTACGAATGGTGTATACCTCCACAACAAATAGTTTAGGACCAAAATGGGAAATAAGTTGTTTCCTAATAGTAGCTTGGATGATTTCACTCTGAGATAAATGGAGAATATAAATAATATTGATTAGACATTTTTTTTTTTAAAAAAAGATGGAAATATTCTAAGAATAGTTAAAAATAACATCTTATTATTGATATGGAGTCTTTTTGTGTGGCAGAGGGATACATGACAAATCATGATCGGATGAACTATTGTGGTATATCATGAAAAATAAGCCCGGTAAGTTAATTCATTTATCATGTACTTCACTTCTCAAGTACTACTCTTTGGAAACATCTTTATATTACGACTTTGGCAGAGTTTATATCAAACAACATACTAACCATGTTACCAAAATTCAGGTTTAAGACTATTATAACTATACGATAATATACTGAGACTTCTAAATCAATAATCAATAAATATTTCCGACAACAATACTATAATGCAAAAGAAATATTTGACATACTTGAGCATCAAGGAGTAGAAGTTCAATTGCTTCATTCTTCGTCTTATCTTTGAATTCAGGTCTTGTCCATTTGTGTACCACCCTGACATTCATCTGAGTAAGTTTAACTCCAACACTGAGTTGGCTAATGGTGAGGATCGGTGCAACAGCCATGGGAGAAGATGAGATGAATTGATGATAGTTGTGTTGGTTGTGTATTTCCAAGAGTTTGATAATATTGGCGGTATAACATCAATGTGGTAAATAAGATTCGATTAAGTCACATAAAAGTAGAAAATCAGAAGACCCATTCCAACTTAATGGTGACGTTGGTACAATGGCCATTGTAGAAGATGAGATGAATTGGTTATTGGTTGTGTAATTGTATAGATGATTGAGAATTTGATATGGATTTAAATGCCTTCAGTGTATGTCATGTGTGTATATAAATCTTAGTAGTATAAAAACTCTAGATTTAAAAGTAGTTGTGGCCGTTGATATTTTCGAGCAATTTTGATTGAGCCAAAACTTTGGAAATTGAAGAGCTCTTTCCTCTGAATTATGATCATTGGAGTATGAAACAGAGCAATAAATCATTCTTCTATTGGGAATCTCTAAACTTAATGTAACGTCATAATTAATTGGACTTTTTTTTTTTTTTTTTTTTTTTTTTTTTTTTTTTTGATGTGGCCATATTGCTAAATCGTGATTGGCTCCAACAAAATTGATTTTGTGAGGTTGAATGTGAGGGCTTCATTGCCTTAATTCTCAAAGGAGGTTGTGCCACCTCAGCTTTTTATCATTCCTCTTTTATATATATAATGATTGGAGTGATTAAGCCCCATAACTTGCATAATAAGTAAAATTAAACCCTTTATTAAATCTCACGAGAAATTGAATTTATCATATCACAAAAGTAAAAATGGTTATGTTCTTATGAAAAATACGAAATAAAAGTTCAAAAAAATTAATCAAAAATCTCACCAAAATATCATTATATACCAACAGCTATACGGTTATACCAACAAGTATACATATTACATACTAAAATCATACGTATTACACACTAAACCATTTTTTATATACGTATGTAAATCGGTATGATTTTTTTAGGAAAAAAACAATTAACAACTTTATGTGTAAACTTTTTTTAATTGTTGAAAAATAGAAAAATTTGAATACTTTTTTACCCTTTTATTATATTTTATTATATTTTTTTATCATGAAAATCTTTTATTTCGACTTCTGATTTTAACACAAATACCTAACAAAATATTTTGCAATTGAAATTTTTTTACAAAAATTTGAAAAATATGTACTTTATATAAAAATAATAAATTATTTGCTTTTAAGAAATATTTTTAATTTTATTTTATCTAATTTATGCTATTTTTTAATTAATTTTAGAACTTTTATTTCGTATTGTTCATAAGAACCTAAGCATTTTTACTTTTGTGATATGATAAATTGAATTTCTCGTGAGATTTTGATAAAGGGGTTTAATTTCACCTATGATTTAAGTTATGGGGTATAATCACTCCAATCGAAAGTTATGGGGGTTAATTTCACAATTGCATAAAGTTATGGGGCTCAAATTTAATTGTTTTGAAAACCAATTTTATTTGTTAAAGATATAACAAATTCCCCAAACATGCTACATATATGATTGAGATACCTATTGTTTTGCGTACCACCATTCAGCTTTTACACCGTCTTATGCTTACAGAGTCGAATATATGGGTAGATGTTGTAGGTTAATCTAATTTCCGAATCACATAAAGGTTAGCTTTAGTTATCACATGTTTATTTTGGAGGAATTAAACCACATTTTTGGCAATAACGTTTTATGTTAACTAAAAACTGATGGTGTCTACAACAATAAAAATAGGTAACTACATAATTGAATAATAATACAACTGTCTCTTTGGATGTTATACAACTGATATAATTAATACAAAAAAGAGTACCTTTTACGTTACAGGGACTGAAGATCCACCAGTAATCAACTAAACCAACCCGAAGTTTTGTGCGTTCGAATTTTTTACATTGTTCGAATTTTTTTTATTAACGAGTTTAGTTGACTTCTGCTACCAAACCATGACAATGTAAACCAACGTTTACAATATGTTGTTCAACAAATTCTTGGAACATTCAACATGCATATTGTTAAAGATAATCCTATTAGGAGTCTCGTGCATCGCACGGGCTTTCCAACTAGTTAAATCTAATTGGAAGAAAAAAAATATATAAAAAAAAAAGACCAAACGTACAATGGAACAATCATCCATTAGCTAATGTTTAATAGTTATAATAAATGCACTCCTATGAACTACCCAATTCTATATGAAATAGAATCCATCAATTAACTAATGATATCAAATTATATCAGAAAAGTGAGATAGACTTTTGATCTAATACAACAATCACAATCACCTCATTATATATGACATCTCATTGTTGCATATTGATAATTTCATTCACGCAGGCATTACCATATTGCTCATTATTGTTTTATCCTTCTTAACTCTTAATTGCTGCATTATGATTGTCATCTTATTTTAGTACGTAAGAGTATGTTATATGTTTTTAATCTTATAATTTGTTGTTTGACTACAGGATTGTATGGTCAACATAAATCGAGTTCACCGATGATGCTCACGACAATTACGTCATTAAAGTTGAAATTTTCACTATAAACTCCTTGATTATTTGAGGTAAAGCACTACAAAAGCAATTAATCCATATTTGTTAGCCATATTGCTTTCTTTTATAATACTCCTATTCATCGTTAAATTACTATTATTGCACGTTTTTTGAATTTTAGTTTTCTATTTACAATGTGTCGTTCATAGTAATAAAGGTGTTTGTTCTAATTGCGGCTTTTTTTTCTTCTTGCAATGCAATGTCAAATATTATCGGATGACGTCTCAAAAATATCATCTATTCATCTACATATATATACAATTTTTATTCAAGTTTAGATAAAAATTACATAACATTAGATGAATTTTGTATTCGAATAAAAGAATGGATTTTAGGTTATCGACACATCGCAATTTTTTAATGTTAGTATTAATTTAGCTTGGGATCAAAAGTAATACAAATATTCATTTATACTTCGTATGTTGCAAGGAGAAACAACCAAATGGTCAATATATACATCCATTAGAATGATAATGGTGATTCCAACTTACTACGGATCGGAATGCACAAAAAAAGTTGCTACAGATCGAGTTCTTAGCTTCTACAAACTTTCTGTTTTAGTTGCTAAATTAGGACCTCTTCATTCAAAGTTAATTATTATTTTATATGAATTCGTTGTAAGTTTCCTACCATGACAAGATATATTCATTTGTTATATTTTTATTGAATATTGAGTATCGTAAAAATATTATTTATCATATCATATACTATAAGATAATTTTTCAAATAAAAGTGATTTTGAAAATTCTTGTGTTGGCCCGGTAAATATCACAAATACTATCCTACAACCAGTTGTATAATGGTATTGTACAACCGCCTCAAAGTTATTGAGCTCTTACACAAAGCAAAGCTGTTGAACTATTTTACAAGTTATTGAGCTATTTTACAAAGTTATTGAGTTTAATAATGATTCTATTAAGCTCAATAACTTTGTACTATAACTCTATAATTTTGTTAATAAAGCTCGACAATTTTGTAACAAAGCTCAACTACATTGAATATGTTGTATATACAACCAGTCATATAATACATTAACTGGGTAAATAATACTCAGTTAGATAATACAGAGTATTACAAAGTAGTAAATAGGAATCCAAATAGGAAACAAAAAACTCGAGGAAAAGTCTAAAAGTCGAATACCAACTAAGGTCCAAACATCACCGGGACTCTTTTACTCATGAGAAACGAGTTAGGAGCTAGGGATATATAAATTCTGGATATGTAACACTACCTACCTCATTATTTAGATTTCCTGAGCCATGGTTGATTGTATATTTGTATGTATATAACAGTGATCTTATTTTTTTCCCTAATAAAATAAGATAATTAATTACAACAGTCGTACACTATAAAAGCAATCTATAATTTGTTAAACATATCATGCACATTCCTTGGTCGCTAAAACTTGAGAGAGACGGTATTTCAATAAGTTATTGAGAGACCAGACTTCCGTACCCTTCTATTTGTATTTCGTGACCCTTTTGTTGTTGATCGTGACAAAGTAATTTCGTACCTATTTACATAATAAATGTACCCATTTTACCTTTAATCATAATTTGTATCTATTTTATTATATTTGGTACCCTCGCGCATATTATGTTCACAAAACATAATACTATGCATAAATATTTAACAAAAAAAATGTTCACAAAACATAATACTATGCATAAATATTTAACAAAAAAAATACACAGCTGCGTTCTTCATTAATAGCTAAGTAGATTCCTTGCGATTTTTGATAGAATTTAATAGCAACACATATTTATGTGGTTGGACTACTTCACAAATTCAATCTCTATTTAAGACAAAGTATATCGTTATTTATCAACTGTCTCCCGGAGTCCTAGACTAGATAATATGGAATAAATTGCTTTACTAGACGAGTTGTAAGATTATTGAGCTACAAAGTACATAGATTGGAGTTTCAACATTAGGCTCAAACAGTTTGTCTAGCAACAGAAGTACGAAAGTCCTAATCGGATGCAAGTTAACGGGAGTGAGTTGAGCGCTTGCGAGATTTGTGCAATGTGTATTTTTTTTGGGTTTTAGCAGTCGAATGAGCCAAGAGGTACTATAAAATAACCTAAAAATGAACTTAAATGAAACCAGTAATTATTGTGCGAGACGGTCTTATATCGTGAGATCCTGGCAAATTCCCATTTATGACGGCGATATCTATGATTCTATGATTTTTAAAATGAAAAAGGCTTGGTACTAATTCCTATATTAAATTAATCATAACATAGAAAGTGTAATTAATAAGTTCATTTTTCAATAATGTTTCCGTATAAATTGTTTCACTCCGCCATTGCAAATGCAACTTCAATGAATATACGACAATCTCATATTAATATTGAAAACTTTTTGATGTGAGACTGCTAATATCTTACTAAGATTCTTAAATTAGAGCAACAAAATAATAAAATATATGGTATATTTGCAATTAGTTCATCAGCAAAATAATCTTATAAGTGGGTAGAACACCATATAAAAATAGTAACGTACAGTTTCGATCATACAAACGTTTTTTCATTGCTATATTATACTATACGACAGAGTAATACAAATAGGCCCGTGCATCGCCCGTACATTAAATCTAGTATATATATATATATATAAAACTGGGTTGAAACGTTGTGGAAGCGCCACGTGTCAACCCAGCCTTAAATACATGTATTAATTACAGCTAGAATTAAATACAAACATAATAAATGCTGTATAAATCTCAGCAAAATATTAATTATACTTTAATAAATTTTATTATAAAATTTTATTAAATAATTACGATGATTTGATTCTAAATAAGTATAAAAAGTTATTTTTATAAAAATTCTAAAATGTAAATAATTCCGTTTATTGTGAAAATGCTTTCAATTGAGTATAATTTTCATTATATTTATTGAAATATTTATTTTGATATGTAGAGATAATTAAAGTGAGTGTTTCACAATGTTTTATATTTACGTAAAAAAACATTTTGAGAAAGTTATAAAACTTAGACTATTTAATTCATTAAGAAAAATATATTTGGAAGAGTCATTGTATATACTCCGTATTAAAAACACAACTTTAAAAAAACTACTAAGAGATAAGTTTTTATTGTCTGGAAATGAAAAAAAAATTGTATTGGACAAATTGAATACATATGAGATTTTGATAGGTTTCAATAGTGTGATAACGAGTATGTATGTACATAGTGATCACGAGTGCATTTGAATAATCAAAACAAAAATAATGATTATTAAGTAATATAGTATTATAAACGACATGAAAAAGTAGAAAACACGTTATATTTTCCTTTAATATCTTTAATTAAATATGTATAAATCAAATATAAAATATTGATTATGACTAACCAAATACTCCGTATTACTTTTAGTTAAATATTTTATATGTTATCTTTTAAACACTTTGAAGTTAAACATCAAAAAATAATATTTGAGAAAGTTCAACCTATTATATTTACAGGTAATAAACTCTTAAACATCATTGTATATAATTGTTTAAAAAAACAAAAGGCGCAAATTTCTCATAGATATGTTTGACACATATCACATGCAAGACACAATCAAAACATTTGAATAAGTTGAGTTTGAACTCTATATGTTTGATAGATAAATGTCACATGTTATACATAAAAAATTAAAAATTACATCAAAATTATGTTCACATCATTTTGAATAAATATTAATTGATTTGAGACATAAAGTATCGTGAAATTATATAATTTGAGAACTTATTGTTGATTGTTGTATTATTCGAATAAATTTTATTTTGATTAATATGATATTTCACCAGTCACAAATTTATTTATAAAACGTTGATCATGCATAATTAATTATCACTTATTAGTTTTAATTAAAACTCTTATGTATTTTATTTTAAAACATTGAAGTTAAACCTTAAAATATTAAATTTGAGAAAAAATTATTTATAAGAGAAAATATTGAAGGTCATTTATGAATTATACTCATAAAATATTAAAACAGGCCGCGCGTAGCGCGTAGCGCGGGATACTACCTAATATTAGTGTAAAACCGCCTCAAAGAAGACCAATTGCTGGTAGAAAACAAACTCATAATTCCACAAATATAAAATTACTAGGTAGTATCCCGTGCTTCGCGCGACCAGTTTTAAAATTTTATTATTATACTTGAAGGAAAAATAACATAATTTCTATATGACCTTTAATATTTTTAATTATAAATAAAAATAAATCAAATTTTCTCAAATTTAAATTTTTTAGGTTTAAATTCAATGTTTTAAAATAATATTGTAATACTACGGTTTTTTGAGTCTCTGGGTACTCTATCGAGTGGGCCTTACTCTGTCGAGTAAGGGTGTTTTGGTTTTTAGAAAAGTATTCTGCCTGTAGGATACTCGATCGAGCATCCTGGGTACTCGATCGAGTAAGTGGCACTCGATCGAGTAGCTCGGTTTACGGGTAATGTTTTGTCAGGTTTTGTTAATAATGCGAATTAGTATATAAACCTTTCCGTCACTTTCATAATACACTTTTATCAAACCTAATTACTTCAAAAGTGATTTCAACCTACGTACTTCACATCTTTCGCATTATTGACAAATCCCGGAGCTTGAGAGGTCGGAATTCATCATCCTTTACATTCTTGTGATCCTTGCGTCGAGGGTAAGATCTACGTACCGATTTTATAGTATTTTATTAAGTTTGTTTAAACCCTAATTTGGGGGTTTGGGGGTTTTGTTAGTTTTTATGACTGTTAGTAATTATGTGATCATATGTTAGGAGGAGGATTCGTAGAGGAGGCTTTTTGATAACAGCTGTTGAGATCGTCTGATTGTATTGCATTCCAGGTAGGGTTTCCCTACTCGGTATTAGTCACATGATGTGTTGGTTGTGCTTTGTGATTGTTGAGTTTTATCGTACGAGTATTGTGACAGTTGTTGTGTTTGATTGCTGATTAGTAGTTGTTTGTGATTGTATCTGTCTGTGTTCTTCGGGGTGCGTCCCTGGCTGAGTGGAGTCACTTGCGGGAGTGGCTTCACGCCCATGATTCGCCTTCTGTGGAACCTGCCACAGAAGGGATGTGCACATTAATGGATTTGGGTTTATCGCTCGACAGAGATGAGCGGGGCTTAGGTGGGAACGGCTGCGGTCCCCCACTGGCCGCGAGGAGTAACTTGTTGCGATGGGTACTCTGGCAGGGCTACACACTTTAGTGTGTAGTCAGTATGGTGGAGTTGGTGATGGAGTTCGGATTATATCTGTGACGATTGAGCTGTGTTGTGTATTGTTTTGTTGAGTTATGTAAATTGTGTGATTAGTACTGACCCCGTTTAATTGTTTTAAAAACTGTGGTGATCGATTCGGGGATGGTGAGCAGTTGTTGAGCAGATATGAGTCGAGATACATGGGATAGCTGGGATGTGTTGCCATCAGATGATAGAGTCTTCCGCTGTAGTTTTAATAGTTTATTTAGAGAGTGTTTTGAGATCATGTAAACCGTATTTTGGCAGTTGGTTTTGGATTGTATTTACTCACTTAAACTTTATACTATTTAAATGTTGTTTCTTTATTGTCTCTGATTATCATTGCCTCGGGAAACCGAGATGGTGACAGCTTTATACCTGAGTGGTCCTGGTAAGGCACTTGGAGTATGGGGGTGTCAGAAATATACATATTTTTTTAATTAAAACTAATAAGTGATAATTAATTATGCATTGTCAACGTTTATAAATTATTTTGTGACTGATCAAATATCATATAAATTAAAATAAAATTTATTCGAATAATGCAACAATTAACACTAAGTTCTCAAATATATCATTTCACTATACGTTATGTTCCAAATTAATTAATATTTTTTCAAAATGATGTGAATATAGTTTTATGTATTTTTAAATTTTTTATGTATAACGTGTGATAATTGTGTATCAAACATATAGAGTTCAAATTCAACTTATTCAAATGTTTTGAATTTTGATTGTTTCTTACATGTGTTATGTGTCAAACATATCTATAAGAATTGCACTTTTTGTATTTTTAAACAACTATATATAAATGATGTTTAAGAGTTTACTTGGAAATAAAATAGGTTAAACTTTCTTAAATAATATTTTTTGAGGCTTAACTTCAAGTATTTAAAAGTTAACATATCAAATATTTAACTAAAAGTAATAATAGCTAGTCATAATCAATACTTATACTTGACGTATTCATATTTTAATTGAAGATATTAAAGAAAAATGTAACGTTTTTTCTATTTTTTCATGTCGTTTATAATACAATACTATTTAAGAATCATTACTTTGGTTTTGATTATTAAAATGCTTTCTCGATCACTGTGTACATACATACTCGTTATCACATTATTTAAACCTATAAAAATCTCACATCTTTTAAATTTTTCGCAATATATTTTTTTTTTCATTTCCACATAAAAACTTATCTTTTTGTAGTTTTCTTTAAGTTATGTTTTTTAAGAAATACAAAGACTCTTCCAAATATATCTTTCTTAGGATTTAATAAGTTTTATAACTTTCTCAAAATGTCTTTTTATGTAAATATAAAATATTATGAGACACTCACTTTAATCATCTCTACAAATCAACATATTTCAATAAATATAATGAAAATTATACTCAATTTGAAACATTTTTCGCAATGAACGTAATTATTTACATTTTAAATTTTTTATCAAAATGATTTTTTAATATATTTAGTATCAAATAACCATAATTGTTATATATAATTTTATAATATATTTATTAAACTGTAATAAATATTTTGCTGAGATTTATGTAGCATTTATTAGGTTTATATTTAATATTTAGCTGTAATAAATACTTGTATTTATGACTGGGTTGACACGTGGCGCATCCACAACGCTTCAACCCAGCTTATATATATATATATATATATATATATATATATATATATATATATATATATATATATATATATATATATATATATAT
Source organism: Silene latifolia (assembly GCF_048544455.1). NCBI lineage: Eukaryota > Viridiplantae > Streptophyta > Magnoliopsida > Caryophyllales > Caryophyllaceae > Silene > Silene latifolia. The sequence goes on from NC_133538.1 coordinate 46,167,193, forward strand.
ATATAAGATAATAGAAAGGTCTAAATTAAGGTTTAATATCATCAAAACTTCAATTTTGGAGGGTTATACATGGGGAATAACCAAAATAAAACAACAAACCCTAACAAAGAGGTGTATCAAAATCGAAAAATAAGGGCGATGAAGATGTAACAAAAAAGGGGGGAGGAAATACAGTGGGTGTTTGCGACGAACGCAAACGTATTTCAATTCTTGACCACGAAAGACAGTCTTCGAAGGAAGTACACTCGAGGTTCATTGTTCACCGCCATCACCACAATCTTCAACTTCTCTCTCTCTCTCTCTCTGAAAAAGAACGAATCTCAGTCAAGGAAAATGGGAAATAAAGTACACTCGAGGTTCTTTGCGAGATCACTTGCGACAAGGGAATTAGTTACGGCTGTCGATGGTACGCCTGTTTAAAAAGATGATTATAATTTTGACGAGGTTTGAACTCACGTCTTGTGTATAAGTGTAACACCCCCATTTAGTCGGGAGCCTTTAGCTAGACATCCCAAGTAAATGAGAGCGTTACCATCTCGGTTTCCCGAGGTAGTGAATAACAAAGTTCAACTCACCAAAGTACTTTAAATTAAAACTTTAATGATTATATGTTTATTACAACTTAATCCAACTTAAAACTTAATATAAAATAATTACAACTCGCAGCGGAAATAAATAAAGTGATATAATTATTCTATGTGATTTCGACTTCAACTATGGTCCAAGTCAAGCTCTCATCTCAATGCTCCCGAGTCAGCTAATCTTTAGTACCTATCAAATCTGCTCCCCATAAAACGGTTCACCGCAGGTGTTCACGAATACACAGTCAACCGCGAGGTTGAGTAGGAATAAGTACTAACATTTTAACATACGATAAATAATCCAATTTCCTTTTTCATTGCACAAACCCCGGACAACGTGCTCCTTTCTTTTACTTACTCGTTACACTAATCATCCCGCCAATCCCGGGTCGGGGCAGCCTCAACCCGAAGGTGAGTAAACACACACTACATTACCAAAAGGTAATGTCCGCCTCAACATATAGTTGGTTAAATATCCACCAGATGGCCTGCAGACCAATCTGGGGCCTGCCTCAAGTAAATACGATAAAATATCGTCTGCCAGAATAAATCTGAAATACGTCACCCGAAGGCTCTTACCATGACGTCTGCCAATATAACCGCAATAATAATCTACATCACCACGAAGGGATGTCTGCCAGTATTAAACTGAATAACCAATGCAATAAAAGTAACTCCATCATAACTAATCCAACCAACATCTACAATATAATTCTCCCCTCCAACAATTTCAATGATATCAACCAACACAATTCTCATATGATCAATTCACTTTAATACAACCATCCAACAAACATTATCGAGTAAAAGTTGAGTAGGATTTATCCCTACCTGATAAGCAATTCCAATTAAGCAGCTCAAGTAATCCAATAAATAAAGCAAATCTGATCCGATTATAATTCTTCACAACCGTCACCTAATCAAAATATTATAATTCAATTCAATTCAATTATTTATTTATTTATTCCTTTTATTTAATTATTCGAAATAATTATTTATTATAATTATTAAAGGTTACAATATTAAAAACCCGCTTATGAAACAAACCCGAGTCACCCGAATTACCCACTTAAAACCCGTCACCAAACACACCAAATCAGCCCGTCTTAATCAACAATAAACCAAACCCATTTACCCAACAACCCGTAAAACACCAACCCACAAACCCACATACTACATATTACGCGACAAAATCGTGTTTGACAACCCTTCTAAACCCGCCTATATCCGACACCCCTAGCCACCATCGTCACCACCCAAACCTGCCACCTCTAGCCTACACCATGACCCACCCAACCACCCCCTTCACCTCCTATCAAACCACCATCAACAGCCCCAAAAACCGTGCCCTAACCAGCCCCCTCACAACCCGTCATCACATCACCAACCACACTCATTCCCCCGTGTAAAACACCCCTCGCAAACACCACTACAGCCACCTCTGGCCACCACCGTTGACACCACTGTCCCACGGTGGTTCCAGAGATGGTCCCCAGTTCCCCAATGGTCCTCTAACGAAGACACGAGAACCGTCTTAATACGGTATCACCACCGCCCCTGTTCTGCCCTGTTTACCGCCACCATCAGCACCAACCAGCACCAACTACCCCACCAACACCCCAACCGTGGTCGACCCAGCCACCACAACCCAACCAACCCAGGTTTGAGTCAAGCAAGCCACGGGTAAGGGTATAAAACGGGTTTTTAGCGTGGAAAACAACACCCTTGCCCTAACTCGTAACTCCGGCCAACCACCACCATAAAACGACTCATACCACCCACGGTGGTTGACTACACCCTAGGCATCTCCCATAAACAACCCAGGTCAGTCACGCTTAAGAATGGGTTCAAAACGACACAAAATCCGCAACACAACCACCCCTCGAAAACCCTTCTGCCACCGCCACCCTACGCCTTCCCTGACACCACAACCGTACTCAATCCAACCCTTGCAATCCCACGTACCACTTCCCAAAGTTTGGTCTGATTCCGTCAAGGTTTGGGTCAGTTTCTAAGCGTTTTAAGATCGTCTGACATTCAGCTTAATAAGAAAATAAAACGAGATTAGAATTTTACCTTAATTAATTATCGCTGCTAATTCCGTCACCAATACTTTCTTAATCTCCCTCTTGTGAATTATTTTCAGATTTGATGAATAATAAAGACTATTGCTTGAGGTTTCATCTATATATATTGGTAGGCTAAGGTTATAAGGAACCAATTAGGAAATATAAAATATATTTATTATTATTATTAGTAATTATCTGATCCCGACAATTAATCAACCCATTTACGCAACATATATAGTCGACCCAAGCCCTATAGCACATGACCCAATTCCAATCCCGTCTTTCTTTATTATTTTATTTATTTAATTACCGTCTCATAACAAATATTATTATTATAAATACAATTACTATTATTATTATAACATAATAATCATTCACTATTACCATATAAATTATCGTATATTATTATTACCCAATTACCATTCCGACCCATTAACCTATTATTCTATTATTTTATTATATCATTCCGTCTTATTCACAATTATTAATTATAACCGTCACAATCAATTATTCGAATTACGTAAATTAGTTATATAAACTTCACTAAACTACGGGGTATTACAGTCTTACCTCCTTAAAATGAACTTCGTCCCGAAGTTCGCCCACAACTACTACCACAACACTCATAACATCCTCATAACTAAGCACCATCCAACACAATTAAGCATTTTACGATTATCAATCACGCCAATCTTATCACAAGGTAACACAACAATAACTCAAATATTCTTAGTATTAAATTCTTTCCCTCTAAAAATAATCTTCGTCCCCGAAGTTCGGAATATCAACCAAATGGAAAAACCAAATCATTATTATAAAACATGAAACACACATTGTAATATAAAACAACTTTACTAATTAATGGTTAAATGAATACAAAATCTTTGATTTACCTCTAAATAACAAAACCAACCATATACGATATTCGAACTAATTTTCATTTAAACTTCAACTTATTACTTCAGCTATCGACGATTATATTGACAGACTAAATAATAATCCATAACAAAATACGCATAATTGTTTAGTTTAACCTTTTCTTCATAATGATATCTAACTTAGACATGGATACATTTAATGTGAACATATATATAGGCTTTAGGGAAACACATTCTGCATATCACTAGACATGGTAATCTACTTCACAAAATTCACAATATTAAAATATCAAGAAACAAAAACTTTCATTTGTTCAAGACTAAGGAAAACATGTTATAACTTCTAAAAATTATAAATAAATAATAACTTAATTACTTCTTGAGAACTTATAGTTTTAGGAAATACAGAGAGTTACTAAATCATGAGCAAAAGAATCAAGTCAAAAATTCATAAGGTCAATTTATAATGCATTTTACAAATTGTTTGGTCGAAACAGAAATTTTACAGTAACTTGTCAGAAACTTAGGTCAACTTGTAAAAATCACTATTAATTTTCAAACATTTACCTTGCAACGTGGCTTATCAATTTAGAAACATATACAAATCTTGTAAACAATGTAGTTGGAATTACACTAAATCGACAGGTAGTTTTTAAATGTCAAATTTTACAAAACATGGCGCAAAAACATCACTGTACAGGAATATTCTGACCACTGTCCACTAAAATATTTATTTCTCCTAAACTGTATGTTATTTGAACACGAGACCAGTGACATATGAAAGTTAACTCACAATACTATCACACATAAAAATCTCGTATAAGAATTTTAATAAGGCAGTAAATGGCAGCTAAAACAATCAAGGGTAAAAATCTTGTGAAATCAACCAAAATCACATTCTTCACAATTCTATGCAATAATTAATACTTTACATGTTTAATCATATTCACACCTTCCACATACATTCCAACATACTTTCCCCATATCAATATGATTAAAATGATGCTTTATCATATCACATTCCGATCACCTTAAAAGCAAGGTTACGTCCCAATAACCGCAATTATTAACAAAATCAATATTCAAACAAGGCAACCAAAAACTCCTACGACAAAATAAACAACATTCATTTTAAAATTCCCCACACTGTAACATCTCACAAGGTAACCGGTTCGAAACTTGAAGGGCCAGAAGTTTGGTGGGAGGGGCGCCCTAACTCATCCCAAGTCTTAAGGGGGCACCTAACAGTTTCTACCCGGGTTCATTTTATTAGACACAACCTATATTCATTTATTGTTCATTGGTTAGGCCCGAGGATCGTTTTTCTCTGATACCACTTTGTAACACCCCCATTTAGTCGGGAGCCTTTAGCTAGACATCCCAAGTAAATGAGAACGTTACCATCTCGGTTTCCCGAGGTAGTGAATAACAAAGTTCAACTCACCAAAGTACTTTAAATTAAAACTTTAATGATTACATGTTTATTACAACTTAATCCAACTTAAAACTTAATATAAAATTATTACAACTCGCAGCGGAAATAAATAAAGTGATATAATTATTTTATGTGATTTCGACTTCAACTATGGTCCAAGTCAAGCTCTCATCCCAATGCTCCTGAGTCAGCTAATCTTTAGTACTTGTCAAATCCGCTCCCCATAAAACGGTTTACCGCAGGTGTTCACGAATACACAGTCAACCGCGAGGTTGAGTAGGAATAAATACTAACAACAAAAACATACGATAAATAATCCAATTTCCTTTTTCATTGCACAACCCCCTGACAACGGGCTCCTTTCTTTTACTTACTCGTTACACTAATCATCTCGCCAATCCCTGGCCGGGGCAGCCTCAACCCGAAGGTGAGTAAATACACACTACATTACCAAAAGGTAATGTCTGCCTCAACATATAGTTGATTAAATATCCACCAGATTGCCTGCAGACCAATCTGGGGCTTGCCTCGAGTAAATACGATAAAATATCGTCTGCCAGAATAAATCTGAAATACGTCACCTGAAGGCTCTTACCATGGCGTCTGCCAATATAACCGCAATAATAATCTACATCACAAGGAAGGGATGTCTGCCAGTATTAAACTGAATAACCAATGCAATAACAGTAACTCCATCATAACTAATCCAACCAACATCTACAATATAATTCTCCCCTCCAATAATTTCAATGATATCAACCAACACAATTCTCATATGATCAATTCACTTTAATACAACCATCCAACAAACATTATCGAGTAAAAGTTGAGTAGGATTTATCCTTACCTGATAAGCAATTCCAATTAAGCAGCTCAAGCAATCCAATAAATAAAGCAAATCTGATCCGATTATAATTCTTCACAACCGTCACCTAATCAAAATATTATAATTCAATTCAATTATTTATTTATTTATTCCTTTTATTTAATTATTCGAAATAATTATTTATTATAATTATTAAAGGTTACGATATTAAAAACCCGCTTATGAAACAAACCAGAGTCACCCGAATTACCCACTTAAAACCCGTCACCAAACACACCAAATAAGCTCGTCCTAATAAATAATAAACCAAACCCATTTACCCAACAACCCGTAAAACACAAACCCACATACTACATATTACGCGACAAAATCGTGTTTGACAACCCATCTAAACCCGCCTATATCCGACACCCCTAGCCACCATCGTCACCACCCAAACCTGCCACCTCTAGCCTACACCACGACTCACCCAACCACCCCCTTCACCTCCTGTCAAACCACCATCAACAGCCTCAAAAACCGTGCCCTAACCAGCCCCCTCACAACCCGTCATTACATAACCAACCACACTCATTCCCCCGTGTAAAACACCCCTCGCCAACACCACTACAGCCACCTCCACCACCTATGGCTACCATTGTCCCACGGTGGTTCCAGAGATGGTCCCCACTTCCCCAATGGTCCTCTAACGAATACACGAGAACCGTATTAATACGGTATCACCACCACCCCTGTTCTGCCCTGTTTACCGCCACCACCAGCACCATCCACCACCAACCACCCCACCAACACCCCAACCGTGGTCGACCCAACCACCACAACCCAACCAACCCAGGTTTGAGTCAAGCAAGCCACGGGTTGTAATACCCCCATACTCCAAGTGCCTTACCAGGACCACTCAGGTATAAATATGTTACCATCTCGGTTGCCCGAGGCAATGATAATCATAAGACAATAACGATACAACATTTAAATAGTATAACTTTAGTGAATAAGATACAATCCAAAACCAAATGCCAAAATACGGTTACATGTTCTCAAAACCAACTGTCTACTCAACTAAATGAAATGTTTAAAAAACTAATCATGCTACAAATGGAAGACTCTATCATCGACGGGTGGCACATCCCGGCTATCCCATGTAACTCGACTCATACCTGCTCAAAAACCGCTCACCATCCCCGAATAGATCACCACGCTTTTAAAACAACAAACGGGTCGATCTTAATCACACAATTTATATAAACCAACAACACAAGAAACAAACAGCTCAATCATCACAGATATACTCCGAACTCCAATCCCAACTCCATAATCCTGACTACACACTAAAGTGTGTAGCCCTGCCAGAGTGCCCATCGCAACAGGTCACGCCACGCCACCAGTGGGGGACCGCAACCGTACCATTCAAATCCCCGCTCATCTCCGTCTAGCGATAAACCCAAATTCCTTAATGTGCACATCCCTTCTATGGCGGGTTCCACAGAAGGCGAATAATGGGCGTGAAGCCACTCCCGCAAGTGACTCCACTCAGCCAGGGACACGCCCCGAAGAACACAGACAGATACAATCAATCACAACTACTATCAACAACCAAATCCAACAATCGTCACAATACGAGTAAGATAATATTCAACAATCACAAAACACCATCAACACATTATGGGACTAATACTGAGTAGGGAAACCCTACCTGGAAAGCAACACAGTAAGACGATCTCAACAGCTGATATCAAAAGGCTTCTTCTACGAATCCTCCTCCTAACATACAATCATATAATCACTACCAATCAAGAAATACAACAAAACCCCCAAATCCCCAAATTAGGGTTTGACTAACTTTAACGAAATACTATAAAAACAGTACGTAGATCTTACCCTCGACGCAAGGATTACAACGGTATAAAGAAAGGTGAAATCCGACCTTCCAAGCTCCGGGATTTGCCAATAATGCGATTGATGCGAAGAACGTAGATTGTTTTCTCTTTGAAAGTAATTAGGTTTGTAAAAGTGTTTAAAGAAAGTGACGGGAGTAATTATATACTAAATCGCATTATTAACAAATCCCGACAAATCATCCCCCTGTAAACCGGCTACTCGATCGAGTAGATGACATACTCGATCGAGTGCCTCCTACTCGATCGAGTATCCAGGTTACTCGATCGAGTACCCAACAGGTCATAAACTATTTTAAAACGCAACACACCCTTACTCGACAGAGTAAGGCCCACTCGATAGAGTACCCAGAGACTCATAAAACCGTAGTATTACAGTCTTCCCTCCTTAAAAAGAACTCAGCATAAAAAAGACAAACACTACAACACTCCCGACTCAACAACCGAAACAGAACTCAGCATAAAAAATGTTACTAATCCAAACTCAACCCGACTCGACCACCACAAACATACCAACACAACATGAAAAAAAGTACAAAAGCTCTTAAAAACTCTTCGCGATCATCTCCTACCCCCTAAAAGAAACAAGGTTACGTCCCCGTAACCATACATACCTGATCAAAAAGGAAAGGGTAACGCTCTCTCATGGCCTCCTGTGCCTCCCATGTAGCTTCCTCAGACTCGTGGTTAGACCAAAGGATCTTAAGCAAAACTGTCTCACCAGTCCTAGTCTTCCTAACCTTCCGGTCAAGAATCTGTTTAGGCACCTCAAGATATGACAAGGACTCATCTAGCTCTAAGCTCTCTGCCTCTAACAAATGTGACGGGTCACTCACATACTTCCGCAGCTGAGATACATGAAACACATTATGCACTCTCTCTAACGCAGCCGGTAAGCCAGACGATATGCAACCTCTCCAATCCGCTCTTAGATCTCATAAGGCCCTATGAACTTCTGACTCAGCTTTTCTTTCTTCCCAAATCTCATAACCCTACGCATAGGAGACACTTTCAGAAGAACCTTGTCCCCAACCTGAAACTCTATATCCCGGTGATGTAGATCTGCATAACTCTTTTGCCTATCCTGATCATCTTAATCTGCTCAACCATCTCATGTACCATCTATGGTCCTAGAACCACTGCCTCAGCACTGTCGTCCTAACAAATTGGACTCCTACATCTCCTCCCATATAAGGCCTCAAACGGTGCCATACCACTACTAGTGTGATAGCTGTTGTTGTAAGAAAACTCTATCAAATCCAACCTCTGTTCCCAGTTACCACCAAAGTCCATCACACAAGCTCGTAACATATCCTCAAGAGTCTTGATCGTTCTCTCAGTCTGACCGTCTATCGCAGGATGAAATGCTGTACTCATCTTCAAAGTTGTTCCCAAAGATTCCTGCAACTCTTTCCAAAACCTTGAGATAAATCTCGCATCTCTGCCAGATACTATGTCCTTAGGGACTCCATGTAACTTTAGCACATTCTTCTGATATGCCATAGCTAATTGTGCTTTAGTCGATGTATCTTTCATTGGCACAAAGTGAGCTGACTTGGTCAGTCGATCCACTATTACCCATATCATGTTGTTACCCTGTTGACTCTTTGGAAAACCCACGATAACATCCATAGAAATGGATTCCCACTTCCACTCAGGTACCTCTAAAGACTGAATCTTACCTTGTGGTCGTCGCTGTTCCCCTTTAACTCTCTGGCATGTCAAACAACGGGCCACAAACTCAGCTGTTTCTTTCTTCATCCCAGGCCACCAGAACGTGTTCTTTAAATCCTTGTACAGCTTGTCACCACCTGGATGTACTGAATACGGCGTACAATGTGCCTCTGTCATGATTGTCTTTTTCAGCTCCTCATCATTAGGGACACACCACCTACCATCAAACCTCAAACTACCATCTGTATGAATAGAGAATCGAGACACTGTCCCTTTCTCTACTCCAGATCTCCACTCAACCATCTTAGGATCCAACGCCTGTTTACGTCGAATATCATCATAAAGATCAGGTTGTACTGTCAAATCTCACATGGCATCCCCTCTCAGCATCATATGTATCCCAAACCTCCCCACCTCATCTTTCAACCTCATCAAAGATAGAGCTGTACACAAGGAATGTACACTCTTCCTACTCAGAGCATCTGCAACAACATTGGCTTTCCCTTCATGGTAGATAATATCCATGTCATAATCGCCAATCAGCTCCATCCACCTCCTCTGTCTCATGTTCAACTCCTTTTGAGTGAAGATGTACTTGAGACTCTTGTGATCCGAAAATACATTAAAGGTCGCCCCATAAAGGTAATGTCTCCAAATCTTGAGAGCAAATACCACAGTACCCAACTCTAGATCATGTGTAGGGTAGTTCTCCTCATACGGCTTCAATTGCCTAGAAGCATAGGTAATCACCTTACCGTTCTGCATCAACACACATCCCAACCCGTTCTTTGAGGCATCTGTATAAACCTCAAAGTTCTCGATCCCTTCAGGCAATGCTAAGATAGGAGCTGTGGTCAACCGCTCCTTTAATGTTTGGAACGCCGTCTCACAACTCTCATCCCAACGAAACCTGCTCTCTTTCCTCATCAACGCTGTCATAGGTCTAGCAATCTTGGAGAAATCTTTCACGAACCGCCTGTAGTATCCAGCTAAACCCAAGAAACTCCTGATCTCAGCACCATTCTTTGGTGCTTCCTACTTTGTCACTGCCTCAATCTTTGCTGGATCCACAGCTACCCCATCCTTAGAGATCACATGCCCCAGAAAAGCAACTTTCTCTAACCAGAACTCACACTTGGACAACTTAGCATATAACTCATGCTCCCTCAAAGTCTGCAACACAATCCTCAGATGCTCCTCATGCTCCTCCTTAGTCTTGGAGTAGACTAAGATGTCATCAATAAACACCACCACAAACTTGTCCAAAAACTGTCTGAAGATTCTGTTCATCAAATTCATAAACACAGCCGATGCATTAGATAACCCAAACGACACCACCACCTACTCATAATGGCCATACCTCGACGTGAAAGCTGTCTTTGGTATGTTCACCTCTCTAATATTCACCTGATGGTACCCCGACCTCAAATCAATCTTGGAAAAGACTGATGCACCACTCAACTGATTAAACAGGTCATCTATCCTTGGCAAAGGATACTTGTTCTTCACCATCACTCGATTCAGCTCCCTGTAGTCTATGCACAACCTCAAACTCCCATCTTTCTTCTTTACAAAAAGAACTGGTGCTCCCCACGCCGATACACTAGGTCTAATGTATCCCTTCTCTATTATATCATCTAAATGCTTTCTGATCTCCTCCATCTCCTTAGGAACCATCCGGTACGGTGCCTTAGAGATTGGCCCCGTCCCCGGTTTCAACTCAACCGTGAAATCTATCTCCCTCTTCGGTGGCAAACCCGGAATCTCCTCTAGAAAGACATCTGCAAACTCACCCACCACTGGTATCTGATCAACTGTCGTACTCTATATCCGGTCATCTCTCACATGGCACAAGATCAAAGGGCATCCCTTCCTCAGATAAGAATTCAAAGTCACAGCTGCAATCAACTTAACTTTGGGTTTGACCACAAACCCACGATAAGACACACTAACACCCTTAGGACCTTTCAAAGACACTTTCTTTTGATGACAGTCTATCTTAGCTTTATACTTTCCCAACCAATCCATCCCGACTATCATCTCAAAACCATCAAAAGGAAACTCTAACAAGTCTACAGGTAGATCAACTTGCCCAACTATCATAGACACATCTCTATACAACCTCCCACATGATACAGACACACCCGACGGTATAAACACCTTCCCACTCACAGACTCATATACCCTCAAACCCAACCGTTTAACATGACTCGAAGATACAAACGACTGAGACGCCCCCGAATCAAACAAAACAAAGGTATGAATACCGTTAACAAGAAAAGTACCAGTGATAACATGTGCATCATCCTCAGCTGCTTTCTTGTCCATCATGAACAGCTTTCCACAGGTCTTCTGTCCACCTCCCTGGACAGTACTGGCTGATGTGGTCGGTTTAGCACGCTACCCTTGATTGTTGTTGTTGTTCGTAGCTGGTTTCTGATAGGAATTACCGCCATTGCGTTTACCTCCACCCTGATAGCTCTAACTTCCCCGGTTAGACCATGACCCAGACGGTCTATTGCTCGCATAACTCTTTGCCGGCCCCTGGGAATAGCTCCCCTGAGCCGATCTCTGAAAAACTCCAGGTAAACTCGTACACTCATGTCTCTTGTAGCCTACACCGCCACAGCCATAGCAGGTCATCCCCCAACTACCACTACCACTCATACGGCCACGCCCAAAGGAAGCCCCAACACTGAACCCTGACCCAGAAGAAAACACTCTAGCCTAATTGTGGTTGCCTTTCTTGTGACTATATTGGCCACCACCTTCACTCTCAGCCTTTCTTTTCTCAACTACTCTCTCCTGAGCCATCTCCACCAACCTTTCAGCTCTCCCAGCCCTCTCATAAGCTTCCTTAACATCGGTAAGGACTCCCACGGGTAACTTATCCAGGATCTTAGGGGTTAACCCCCTCTCGAATCTCAGCGTTAGGTTCTCCTCACTCAAACCCATGTCCTCAGCATACCTAGACTTCTCATTAAACTGCTTGTAGTACTCAGCCAATGACATATCAGATGTCATCCTAAACCCATCAAACTCATCCCTCAGCTTACTCCTCACATGCTCAGGTACAAACTCTTTCCTCATGGCCCTCCGAAACTCTTCCCAAGGTATAGCAGGTAAGCCCTGCTTCGTGTACATCTCCCTAGCACTCACCTTCACCTTATCCCACCACTCACCAGCTGTTTCCCTCAGGTAGAACGCAGCTTGTTCTACTCTCATCTCATCAGCATAGTGTACCAGGTCCAGTATGTTCTCCATCTCACGGTGCCAGTTGTCAAGAAGATTAGGCTCCCCGGTCCCCTTGTACTCTTTTAGGTTAAACCTCGCTATATAAAGGCTGATCTTGGAGTGATCAAACTCCTTATCCTTTCCCACTCTCTTTAGGGCCTCAGTAAGAGCATCCTGATGCTCCAACATCTTAACGACATCATCGATGTTCATGCTCTCAGCTCTCGCATACAAGGCGTTTCTCTTGGGCTGCATCTTGAAACTATATAAGAAAGGGTAGATATAAACATATGCACTATAACCCCAAAACACAAAAACAGACTGCCCAGAACACACTCGATCGAGTGCCCAAACCTACTCGATCGAGTGCCCACTATACTCGATCGAGTGCCCCGACATCAGACCTAAAACAGACCTTCTGATCTCTAACATACTCGACTGAGTAGCACAGCCAGTCGATCGAGTGACCCCCTACTCGATCGAGTGCCCTATGTACTCGATCGAGTGCCCAAAAACACGATTCTGGTTATAAAAACGTCAAATACCCACTCGATCGAGTTAGACCCACTCGACCGAGTTCCTCACCTACTCGATCGAGTGCCCCCTACTCGATCGAGTCATGCTGACTCGTATATACTACCCGCATGTTATCTCTCATATCCCAACATACTATACAACTTTATAAACTCAACATTATAACCATGCAATTCTACACAACTCTTCATATGATCAACAAAACAACTATTTCATATTATCAAATGCCACATAATAAACATCCAACATGCTTCTTATTCAAACAACATATTTATATACTTTACTAACTTCTCAATCACCACATCAATCTTCTACTCCCAACATCCATCAATTCACAACGTATATCGTTACATTCACATACAAGCTAACAAACACCACATATGACCTTGACATATACCCCCCAGGTGACCGGTTCAAAATTGTAGGGCGAGTTCGCTACTTTAAGACGTCTCCCAAGCCTTTGCATTAGCTCCTAAACCTTTACCCCGGGTTCATTTTAATTGACTCCCTATATGCATTAGATTCATTGGTTACAGGTTTCAGGAACCTGGCTCTGATACCATTTTGTAACACCCCCATACTCCAAGTGCCTGACCAGGACCACTCAGGTATAAAGATGCTACCATCTCGGTTGCCCGAGGCAATGATAATCATAAGACAATAACGAAACAACATTTAAATAGTATAACTTTAGTGAATAAGATACAATCCAAAACCAAATGCCAAAATACGGTTACATGTTCTCAAAACCAACTGTCTACTCAACTAAATGAAATATTTAAAAAACTAATCATGCTACAGCGGAAGACTCTATCATCAGACGGTGGCACATCCCAGCTATTCCATGTAACTCGACTCATACCTGCTCAACAACTGCTCACCATCCCCGAATGGATCACCACAGTTTTTAAAACAATAAACGGGGTCAGTACTAATCACACAATTTATATAAACCAACAACACAGTAAACAAACAGCTCAATCATCACAGATATACTCCGAACTCCAATCCCAACTCCACAATCCTGACTACACACTAAAGTGTGTAGCCCTGCCAGAGTGCCCATCGCAACAGGTCACTCCACGCCGCCAGTGGGGGACCGCAGCCGTACCCACCAAATCCCCGCTCATCTCCGTCTAGCGATAAACCCAAATTCCTTAATGTGCACATCCCTTCTGTGGCGGGTTCCACAGAAGGCGAATAATGGGCGTGAAGCCACTCCCGCAAGTGACTCCACTCAGCCAGGGACGCGCCCCGAAGAACACAGACAGATACAATCAATCACAATTACTATCAACAACCAAATCCAACAATCGTCACAATACGAGTAAGATAATATTCAACAATCACAAAACACCATCAACACATTATGGGACTTATACTGAGTAGGGAAACTCTAACTGGAAAGCAGTAAGACGATCTCAACAGCTGATATCAAAAGGCTTCTTCTACGAATCCTCCTCCTAACATACAATCATATAATCACTACCAATCAAGAAATACAACAAAACCCCCAAATCCCAAAATTAGGGTTTAACTAACTTTAACGAAATACTATAAAAACAGTACGTAGATCTTACCCTCGACGCAAGGATTACAACGGTATAAAGAAAGGTGAAATCCGACCTTCCAAGCTCCGGGATTTGCCAATAATGCGATTGATGCGAAGAACGTAGATTGTTTTATCTTTGAAAGTAATTAGGTTTGTAAAAGTGTTTAAAGAAAGTGACGGGAGTAATTATATACTAAATCGCATTATTAACAAAACCCGACAAATCATCCCCTCGTAAACCGGCTACTCGATCGAGTAGCTGACATAATCGATCGAGTGCCTCCTACTCGATCGAGTATCCAGGTTACTCGATCGAGTACCCAACAGGTCATAAACTATTTTAAAACGATAGAGTAAGGCCCACTCGATAGAGTACCCAGAGACTCATAAAACCGTAGTATTACACGGGTAAGGGTATAAAACGGGTTTTTAGCGTGGAAAACAACACCCTTGCCCTAACTCATAACTCCGGCCAACCACCGCACAAACCACCACCATAAAACGACCCATACCACCCACGGTGGTCGACTACACCCTAGGCATCTCCCATAAACAACCCAGGTCAGTCACGCTTAAGAATGGGTTCAAAACGACACAAAACCCGCAACACAACCACCCCTCGAAAACCCTTCTGCCACCGCCACCCTACGCCTTCCCTGACACCACAACCGTACTCAATCCAACCCTTGCAATCCCACGTACAACTCCCCAAAGTTTGGTCTGATTCCGTCAAGGTTTGGGTAAGTTTCTAAGCGTCTTAATATCGTCTGACATTCAGCTTAATAAGAAAATAAAACGAGATTATAATTTTACCTTAATTAATTATCGCTTCTAATTCCGTCACCAATACTTTCTTAATCTCCCTCTTGTGAATTATTTTCAGATTTGATGAATAATAAAGACTATTGCTTGAGGTTTCATCTAAATATATTGGTAGGCTAAGGTTATAAGGAACCAATTAGGAAATATAAAATATATTTATTATTATTATTAGTAATTATCTGACCCCGACAATTAATCAACCCATTTACGTAACATATATAGTCGACCCAAGCCCTATAGCACATGACTCAACTCCAATCCCGTCTTTCTTTATTATTTTATTTATTTAATTACCGTCTCATAACAAATATTATTATTATAAATACAATTACTATTATTATTATAACATAATAATCATTCACTATTACCATATAAATTATCGTATATTATTATTACCCAATTACCATTCCGACCCATTACTCTATTAATCTATTATTTTATTATATCATTCCGTCTTATTCACCATTATTAATTATAACCATCATAATCAATTATTCGAATTACGTAAATTAGTTATATAAACTTCACTAAACTACGGGGTATTACAATAAGCCCTCATGGTTTTACCAGCTTAACTAATTAAGGGATGTTTGGTTCACACAAAAAAGTATGAGGTCAACCCATACCAAGTGTTTGTTTCACAAATTCAAGGGTTTCATACCCATACTCAAACCCATGAGGTATGGGTTTCTCATACCCAAAGGGGGGGGGGAGGGATATGAGATTGATACCTATGGGTATCAAACTAAAATGAACAAAAATAAGAAAAAATATTATAACATATTTTCAATCCAATTTTTTATTTACTTATTTGATTAAATAATCATTTTCATGATTTTATAGTACTAAAAATTATTATTTAAAATATTTTAATTTACGCATTTTGACCTTAATTGAGTTTAAAACTCAGACCACTCAAAATTGAAACAAACACAAGGTATGAGGACTCAAGTTCCAAACCCATACCACCCGAGTATGATACCTGATTCCAAACCCATACCTGTGTACGAAACAAACACGCCCTAAGATTTGCATATTTTAAAAAAAAATTAAAAAATTTGCATATTTTAAAAAGATTTTGAAAAGAAAAGGCCAAAAAATTTGCTTTATCTTTCTATCTTCAAAATATTTTAAAGGGGGAGAATTTGATCATTCACATGACCCTGTTCTTTCTGGCTTTTTAGAGCTGAAATGAATCGAATCAATGAAGTCAATCAATCAATTGAATCAATCAATGGAGCCGAATCGAATCAATCAATGGAGCCGAATCAACTAAATGTGATTGGAGCTGAATTGAACCAAAATAATAATAATAATAATAATAATATTATTATTATTATTATTATTATTATTATTATTATTATTATTATTATTATTATTATTATTATTATTATTATTATTATTATTATTATTATAAGAAGAAGAAGAAGGAGAAGAAGAAGAAGAAGAAGAAGAAGAAGAAGATTACTAATAATAATATATATACTAATAATTATACTAATTTAAGTATTGCCACCACAAATCACCTTCTATCCTAATTAGATGAAATAATGGAGCACCAATTTTCCAAATTGTTGTTCAAAGCCTAGCTCGTGTAAGTATCATACTAATTTGAGTGACTCGGTAGCCACCAAGAACCACTATCAATCCTAATTTAATTAATTAAATAAATAAAAGTTAACAAGTCCTAATTTTATCTTTAACAAACAAATAAATTTTGAATGATTAATTAAAAATCAACAAATAATATTAATAATTGATAAAAAAGTAAAATACTTTATTAATTGTTAACTTGGAATCAATCTTTTGAGTCATTTGAGCAATTAGAATAAGTTTTAGGAAAAATGATGATTTAAGAGTTCATTTGGTTGGGTTTTAGGTAAAAAAGGGTACTAGATGGAATGTTTAAGAAAAAATGTATGTGAAAAAATAAAGTTCGTATTTAAAAAAAAACATATTTATAATAAAAGTAATAATAGTAATAAAAGTAATATTTTTAATAATAATAATATTAGTTTATTAAAATTAATAGTAGCAATGTTATTAATAATATTATAATTAATTAATATTCATATTCATATTAATAAGAGTATTAGTAATTGTATTATTTATATTAATATCGATATTATTGATTGTAGTAATCACAATATTCATTATAATAATAATAATAATGATAATAATAATAATAATAATAATAATAATAATAATAATAATAATAATTGTGATGATTAATTAATTAATAATAATAATAAAAATATTAGTAATATTGATATAACAATTTTAATATAATAATAATAAATAAATAAATATTAAAATATTAATAAAATCTATAAGTTTAAGACAAGTAGAAATGAAATGTGCTGAACTTAGTGGGGCCGAATCAATCAATGAATGTTTGAGTTGAATCAATCAATCAATCAATGAAGTCAATCAATCAATCGAATCGAAATAAATGAATCGCATCAATCGAATCAATTGAATAGAATAAATTTGAATCAAGTGAGTGAAAATAAGCTAGAAAGAACATGGCATTATCCATTTATCACTCAATAGCAACTAGACCTGGCAAAACGGGTCAATGGGTCGGGCCAATTCGGATCGAGTTTGTTCGGGTCTCTCATATTATCAGGTTATTTCGGGTCGGGTCGGGTGTTTTTCATGTATGTTGGTCGGATCATTTTCGAGTCAAAATGGGTCGGGTTATTTCGGGTTCGAGTCAACGATTAAGACTGAAAAAAAAGTACGTTTAGTATTATTAATTATTTTTAGTTCAGTTTTGATAATTGATTCTTTATTTTTAACATTAACAATATTAAGTGTGCTTTTAAATTAGTCATTTTAAGTTTTTTTAGTCAATTAGAGTTCTGTTTTGTCGAGTCATTTTCGAGTTGGGTGGTTTCTGTTCGGGTCATTTCGGGTGGTCAGTTCCGGGTCAACAATATTCGGGTCATGTTCGGGCTGGGTCGGGTCAATTTGGATTTCGGGTCATTCGAGAATTGTAGTTCGGGTAAATTTCAGGTCTCGAGTAAGCCTTTTTAAATCGGGTCAATCAAATCGGGTTGGTTTCACTAGGTCTAATAAAAGTATTTTGAGAAGATATCCTATAAAGTATTACCTTGTAGGCATTAGCAAGTATGGCCCATTTTGAGAAGATATCCTACAAAGGTGGTATATTTCAGGATTATTAATAAAAAAGGTGGACTATATCGGGAAGAATAGTCAAACGGTTAAAGTTGGGATTATTTCTATCAATTATATTCCTATATTTTAGGATTTATACCAGAAAACTACAGCTAACTGCCTAACGTTAATCATATACACATAATTCTTACTATAATTACGCATTGTATTTGTAGATTTTCATCAATAAAAGGAACTTCATAGACGAGCTACTGAGCTAGGACATTCATCAATCAAACAAACAATAATATGGGTGCCACTCTTAATCGCATGTTAATTGTATTAACGTTTACACTAATGATCTGAAATAAATGTTAAGCCGATAATCGCGGGAGTATCAACCCTAGAGTACTATGAAGTTTTCATAAGCAATGGGATCAAACTGGGCCAACCGTCGATCCGTTTAAGGTGTCAATCTAGAGATGAAGATTTTGGTATGCATACTCTTTAACATAACCAAATTTAGAAATGGGGTTTTGCTATTAAATTTTGGGGGACTACTTTGTCTTTTTGTCATTTTTATTGGATGAATAAAAATATTTCATTTGAAGTTTTTAATGTGAGTCACGAAAATAATTTGAGTAGATGTGAAATTTATTGGAATGTTAGAGAAGATGGTTTTTATCATAGACAAAATCATGAAAATTGGGTTCGTCTACATGGATGGCATGTTTAATTTCTTCAAAATATATATATATATATATATATATATATATATATATATATATATATATATATATATATAGAAATAGGATCTTGTGAGAACTTAAAATTCGGTGCGAACTGTGCGAACTAAAATACCAACTGCTTATTCAAGCACATTCACACACTCCACTCACACTTCTCTCACTACGACTAAAACTCACTCTCATTCTCTCTCATTACTAACGATGACGGCAACGGCGACGGATCTTCGATTGACCTTCGACGGCGACGGATCTACGACTGCTCTCCGATGGTGATGCATATATTTCTTCGACCCTTAATGTATGTTTTCCTCCTTTTGCAACCCTAATTTTTCCTATTTTTCATTGTTCAGCTGCAGCTGTGATTTAATTTTCCTCTTTCATTACTCTAATATATGTTAAATTCTCATTTTCACCAGCTATTGGTTAAGTTAGAGTATCTCTAACTAGTTGGTACAAATGTTCTCTCTTCCTCCTAGGATTCTGACTGCGCGATTTGCATTTGATTTTGGTGTCCATTTGTTTTTTGTATTACTGTATGTTGTGAGAAAATATTGGGCAAAATCGACATTGTAATTTACCTTGAACGAACGAAACAAAACAAAAGCGTACATATAGATCAGTTTATTGCTGTGCATTGTTGATACCATTTTACTTCGAGTATTTCAAAAAATCTGATTGATTGGAACCTAGGTAGTGAAACCCGAAACTTATTTTGTCAAGTTAGATACAATCCTTTACCTTGTTAGATACACTCATTTGTCAAGCTAGATACACCCCGTTACCTTTGTTTAATTCCTCAGGTTTCATCCCATTCCCTCTACGATGTCTTTGGGTAGCTAGATACACTTTTTTGTGCTTCTAGAAACACACCTTCAGCTGGCTATATACACTTTCCTCAGTAGTTAGTTAAATACTTTAGGTAAACTAGAAACACTTTCGTCACTTGCTAGATACACTACTTCAGCCAGCTACAAACGCATCTCTGGGTAGTTATACACACCTTCAGCTGGCTAGAAACACTTTAGTCCGTTACTCGATAGAGATCGCTTAGATACACATTTTCATATTTTTTTGTGTCACTAATAGTTGTATTTCACTTGTTTGATAGACAAGTATGACGACTTGGTGCAATGGATGTGTTGTCAATCTTCTTGATGAGGATCAAGTGTCCTTTCGTGACCATTATGTCACTGAAAAATAATCAGCTATGGGTTTCTCCTTTTCTCTGTTAAAGGAAGTTATAGTGCCCAGCCGTCACTATCAAGCATATCATTCTGTTTTTAATAATCAAGATCTTATGCATAACATCTTCTCTAAAATTGATCTTTCCGAAGATAAAGCACATATGGCGCTCGTATGTCGAAATTGGGCTCAACTGTTTCTCATACACCCAAGTGCACCTGGTGTCAGCGTGGCATATTGGCTTACTCTAGACATAAATGATGTGAATGGTGTTCAGATTATTCGTAGGAGTCCTAGAATAGTCTTTCAAACATGAAAATGTTTCCTGACGGAGGATATGACCGCCAAATTCTTATTGCATTTTCAGCAAGCAAAAATTCTATCTCAGAGTACTCATCTTAATGCTCTTGATGATGTTACACTCGGCCAAGTTAATAAGTTATTGCGTGCTTTAGCTGCTCCTAGTGAGGAACGAGATATAGCCATTGGCATTGCTACGGACTTACTAGTCACTCGTCAAAATATATCTTTTCTTGATTTACCTTTGATGATGTATATATAGCCCACGTTTCCCAATGTTGTATCAGTGTAATTAGGGTTTTGCACATTAAGGTTTTTAACGTTGCACTTTTGGTAGCCCTCTACTTGTTATTATTTACAATTCCGTAGTATTGTCAACCTTCTTAGTTTAACATTTTGGATAACATAAATTATCATGTAATCTTGTACTTTGTTTTCAATATTTCCATGGATCACTTTTCTATGAATTTGTTCTGTATTACCAAATACAATGTTCTTTACTTATGAGTTTTCATTTACTTTTGTATCTGTTATACTTCTGTCTTTTGTTACAATTTATTTTGTTACATTTATTAGGATACCTGGTCCCCCCTACTTTTGATCCTGTCCCCCAAAAAGGGTTCACCTGCCCCCCCCCCCTTTGGGTGTCTTCCGGATGTTTGAATGGAATTAAAAAGGATAAAGGTTTAGTGTTGGATTAGGCGGTTCCGCGGTAGCGGTCCGCCTAATCCAACCCTAAACCCTTTCCCCTCCCGTTTTAAGATACCTGGTTCCCCTACTTTTGATCCCGTCCCCAAAAAAGGGTTCACCCGCCCCCCCCCTTAGGGTGTCTTTTGGTGTTCCGGATGTTCGAACGGAATGAACAAGGGAAAGGGTTTAGGGTTGGATTAGGCGGACCGCTATCGCGGATCCGCCTAATCCAACCCTAAACCCTTTCCCATCCCATTTTAGGATACCCGGTTCCCCTTCATTGATCCCGTCACCAAAAAAGGATTCACCAGGCCCCCTCTTAGGGTGTCTTTTGGTGTTCCGGATGTTCGAATGGAATTAACAAGGGAAAGAGGTTAGGGTTGGATTAGGCGGATCCGCGGTAGCGGTCCACCTAATCCAACCCTAAACCCTTTCCCGTCCTGTTTTAGGATACCCGGTTCCCCTACTTTTGATACCGTCCCCAAAAAAGGGTTCACCCGGGCCCCCCTTAGGGTCTCTTTGGGTGTTCCGGATGTTCGAATGGAATGAACAAGGGAAAGGGTTTAGGGTTAGATTAGGCGGATCCGCGGTAGCGGTCCGCCTAATCCAACCCTAAACCCTTTTCCGTCCCGTTTTAGGATACCCAGTTCCCCTACTTTTGATCCCGTCCCCAAAAAGGGGTTCACCCCCCCCCCTTAACTAGATACACTTTTTGGTGGTGCTAGAAACACACCTTCAGCTAGCTAGATGCACTTTCATTACTTGCTAGATCTGCTTTAGTCAACTACTAGATACACATCTTTGGGCAGCTACATAAACTCTTTTGAGCTGCTAGATACACACTGTAATACTATGGTTTTCTATGTCTTTGGGTACTCTATCGAGTGGGGCTTACTCTGTCGAATAAGTAAGTGGTTTTACAAAACAGTGTTCTGTCTGATGGGTGCTCGATCGAGTAAGTGTGGCACTCGATCGAGTAAGGGTCACTCGATCGAGTAAGTGACTTACTCGATCGAGTAAGTGCGTATTACGGGTTGTTTTAGCCGGGTTTCGTTAATACGCGAGATTAATATAATAGGCTTCCGTCCTTATTCTTAATCATTTGATTTCTTAAAACCTTTCAAGAGAAGAGAAAAGAGTTACGTAGTTCGCATTCGTCACATTATTAACAAATCCCAAAGGCTAAGGTGGTCAGATCGTCGTGTGCTTTACGCCGTTGAGTTCGTCGTGTCGAGGGTAAGATCCTTGTATAGTTTTTATGTTGTTTCGTCAAATTTGGTTAAACCCTAATTGGGTAGATTTGGGGGTTTTGCGTGTTTGATTGGCTTAGTAGTAATTGTATGATTGTATATGTGATTATAGGAGGAGATTTCGTAGAAGAGCATTTTGATTAGCTGCTTGTGACGGTCTTGTGATGGCTTATTCCAGGTATGGTTTCCCTATTCAGTATTGGTTATATAAGTGATGTTGGTAATTATTGTTGTTGTTGTTGTTGTTGTTGTTGTTGTATATCGTATTGGCATTAGATTCTGATTTGGTGATTGTTGGTAGTGTAATGTGATTATCGTTGTATACTGTTTGTGATCTTCGGGGTGCGTCCCTGGCTGAGTGGCGTCACTTGCGGGAGTGGCTTCACGCCCTTGATTCGCCTTCTATGGACACGCCACAGAAGGGATGTGCACATTAATGAACGTGGGTTTATCGCTCGATGGAGATGAGCGGGGCTTAGGTGGGAACGGCTGCGGTCCCCCACTGGTGGCGAGGAGTATCTATTGCGATGGGTACTCTGGCAGGGCTACACACTTTGGTGTGTAGTTAGATATGTGGAGATAGGATGGAGTTGTGGAGATTGAGATGTGCTGTTTGAGTTGTTTATAATATGGTTTCATTGCAGCTGTTGTTTTTATGTAACTAGTACTGACCCCATTTAAATGTTTTAAAAACTGTGGTGACCCATTCGGGGGTGGTGAGCAGTTATTGAGCAGGTATGAGACGATGCGCATGGGATAGCTGGGATGAGTCACCACGTTGCTGTTTTAGAAGTCTTCCGCTGTGTCGAACACTTTTAGTTGTTTAGTATTTGACAGTTTTGAGAACCTTTGTATTTTCTTTTATCAGTTTCGGTTTTGGTTGTATCGCTTTAAACTTTATTATTATTAAAGTATGTTTCGTTATTGTCTATTTGATTATCATTGCCTCGGGTAACCGAGATGGTAACACTCCCATGCCTTAAGTGGTCCTGGTAAGGAGTATGGGGGTGTTACAAAGTGGTATCAGAGCGAATTCTTGAAACCTGTAACTAATGAACCCAATGAATCTAGAGAGTCAAAATAAAATTAACCCGGGTAGAAATTGTAGGAGCTAATGCAAAGACTTGGGAGACGTCCTAAAGTCGCGAACTCGCCCTACAACTTTGAATCGGTCACTTGGGGGTGTCATGGGATCACTATGTGTTTACTAATGTTCTATTGCGTATGTTGGATGATGTGTTGTATAGAAATGTTGGAAAATGATGAAGTGGTTATATGATAAAGTGTTGTGAATAAGCATGTTGCATGATAGTTGGTTTACATTGTTGTTTGGAATTGTTGAAAAGGTATATGAGAATGATGAATGATGTGGTGCAAAAGGGGATTAGTTCATATATGAGAATATGTGATGAATAATGATGTTGTAGGATGGATGATTTATAATGTGGCATAATAGTAACATGTGAATAGGAATGTTGTGTCGTATGCATATATTTTGTTTGCGTAAAGTTGTATAATAAGTTTATGTAGTTGTCCACTATTGTTCATATGTATATTTTGTATGAAGTGTGTAGTTGTAATGGATGAATTGGTTGGAAAATATTAAGTAAGTAATTGCATAAGAATATGAAATTCATGTGTGGAACATGTTTATGTGGGTAGTGGATTTTATAATGTTGCTATGTTAGTAACATGTGAATGGGGAATTTGATGTTGTATGTTATGCTATTATTTTTGCGTAAAGTTATAGAATAAGAGTATGTAGGTAGAACATGATTGATAAGTTGAATAATATATGTGCATAGGGATGTTGTTGTTTGGCTTTTGTAAATAGTAAGATGTGGTTAGGGGTACTGGTTTTATGAGTTTTGGATTGGTTTTGTTTGGTTGTTTGGAAGTAAAAATCAAATAGTTATGTTGTCTGATCACAACGAAGTTGTCTTTAAACTGTTATAACTTGAGATGCATAAATGATTTTAATGTGATTCCAATTGGAGGTGTTCTTTTACGATTCTAACGATAGGTCACACGCCCAAAATGACCAAGAAACGAGTGAGATATGACCGTTTTACAAAAAATTGGACTGTCATGAGAATGCTTAGGGTACTCGATCGAGTGGCCCTCACTCGATCGAGTGCACCTCTTGTTACTCGATCGAGTAACCCTTACTCGATCGAGTAGCCCTGGTAATTTGTTGTATGTGCCTCTGACCTTCACCTACTCGATCGAGTAAGACTTACTCGATCGAGTGACCTGTACTCGATCTAGTGACCCCTGTTTTGGGTCTTATGTTTATCTTTTGACTTCGTCGCCTATTATCTTTAACTCAAAGGTGTTCTTTTGCTTCTTTATGCATTGTTTTACGTATATGTTGGTCCTGATGCGTAAGTTACCCAATCTTATAATGTAAGGTGTGGCACCTGTGGTGAGTATGAGTTTGGTGGGGAGGACATGAGTTGTATGTGGTTGTGATAGATAGTGAAAAAAGAAAAGGAAGATTGCTAAGGCTTATTGAGGCATGAAGCTTGTTTTGTGAGATGAGAAGAGTGATAAGATTGTGTTATGAGTAATGTAAAAGTAAGTGAATATGGGCAAGGGATGATGTGAGTCTAAGGAACGTGAGAATGAAAAGATTGAAAGGAAGGATGTGGATAGTAGCAACTTGAGATGTGTAAGGAATTATGGAGATAGATGGTTAGATTGTGTTGGTTAAGAATGTATGTAATGAAAGATCGTTGTAGAGGGATGGAGAAGAGTGGTATATAGTGAACTTAGTGGAGACATGCCGCGACGTTGGTTTGCAGAGAGTGAGTTTGGGAATTTGTATTATCAAGAGGTGAAACTAATGTGTGATTTCCTTGGGCAATTAACGGTGTGAAATGAGTTTTGGGATTCTAAAAAAAAAAGTGATTGGTGATGAGTGTGAGTGATATCATGAGATGGTCTGGACTGATTGGTGATAAGTGTGAGTGATAGCATGATAAGAAAAGATCCATGGTAAGAAAGAGTGAGATGATACTGATATGAAATAATGGGATTCGAGTTTTGGAGCAATGAGAAGGTAACCGGAGCACTAAAGGGTTAGATAGAAGTAATAAGAAGTTGAACTATTAATTGGTATTGTTGAGTGTAAAGAGAAAAGAAGGATAAAAAGTAAGCTGAGAAAAATGTTGACCGGAGTTATGTGATATAGAACTAATGAATTATCGAGATGTGTGATACTATCATGAGGATTTGAGTTAACGTTATATAGGGATTCCAGGATGACATGTTAATCATAAGTTTCTAGGAATTAAGGAAAGTAAAAAGCTTGGTGAAGAATTTGCACGATAGGAGATCTTGGTGGTGAGTTGGGTGACGATACAATTAAGGATAGTATTGGGAAGAAGGTTGAGGTAAATTTTGTTGGTAAATTTGATGTCGTTATTTGGAATGCTAACCGAAGATAGGAAATGAACTGCTATATTTAGAGGTGAGTGGAAGATATTTGTTCTACGAGCAGTGGTCGTATTGTGGTGTTGTCACTAATGGTTAAGGGTGACGATAGATAAGAAAGATAGCAATTGTAAAGAGGTTGATCTTGTATAGGCCGGATTGATATGTACGGTTGTGAGGATGTATAAGACGTGGTCTTAGGAGGCGGTTGCTATTAGTTGAGTATTAGCTGTATGGTTATATTTGGCAGGTGGTGATGGTTATGCGAATGGAAGAGTATGTGTAACACCCCCGCTTATCTAAGAGCCTTAAGCTAGACATCTCAGATAAAAGACGGTGTTACCATCTCAGTTACCTGAGACAAATAGTATAAGAAACAACCGATTTAAAGGTACTTTAACAAAAGTAAGTACTAAGTGATAAAATAAATGTCCGCATTGGACTTACAATTCCCACAACTAAAAGCCACCAATAAATGAAGTACTAAATAAATTTAATTACAACTGACAAATTTAAGCGATAACTAATAAGTAAAGTCCATCTATTAATGAGAAATAAAAGTGATGAATCGAGTCCCAGCTCACACGTCCCAGCCAAACAACAACCATCAGCTATACCTGCTTATGAATCTATTCCCATGACGGAAATAGACAATTTAAAGACAACAATGAACACACGAGTCAACAATCTAAGAACCATAATAAAATAAAAGGACGACATGCGAATAATATAAAATAAACAATGAAATGAATACGAAGTCACAATGTCACGATCTCAATAATATGTCGCAAGTAGTCTGTTGCCGAGGCTCTCAGCCCAAGCTCAACCACACCATGTGGACTAGCCACGCCAGGTCCAGGGCTAACTCCTTACACCATGCCCTGCCTGTCCTATCCAAACCAAGGTCCACGGCTCTTCAACCTCCCCGTGCCTGGCCTATCCAAAACACAATCCACCTCGTTCCAATGCCAACACAATAATATGTATCCACAAAGCCAATAGAATAATATAAAAACAAGTATATGCTACCTCAATGCCAAGTTCCTTTAACTCGATATAATATGCCAACTAAGTAATGAAATAAGGTAAAATGTCCACTGACAATATAAACATGCCAATAGCAACTTAAACAATAACAAGCACCCACCAATATGGAACCAAAAGCACATGGCTATCATGCTAATTCTAATGCACCAATTACACAGCCAACAATACTACTAAGCAACCAAGACCAACGAATGACCATAATGCAAAGAAAATAAGCACATAAAGAACCCCGCAAGTAAATGTTGAGTAGCTAGCCTACCTTTAGCAAATATCCAACCTCGGTTAATAGTACTAAAAAGCTTCCTCGACAAAGCCGTCACCTAAACAAAGCGAATAACATACAATTACTAACTAGCTAAATAAATTACAATACATAATTAACTAAGTAAATACGTCAAAAACTTATATCCAATCACCCAAGGTCACAAGGTCAGCCTAGGCAGCCGCAAAACAGCCATAAAACGGTCACAAAACAGTCCCCTTTTCGTCCAACACAATCCTTAAACGGTCCTTATAAGGTTGCCAAAACAGCCCCATAACAGCATATACACGGTCCCATAATAACCCACACTCAGTCACATCCACTACCACCATACACGACCACCATACCGTCCCAATACAGCAGCGATAACATCCACAAAACAGTCATAAACGGTTTCCTTATCACCCCCACGCCCATGTATAAGACGGTCTCAAACTAGCTATAAGACGGTATACTATGGCATAAGATGGTATAATTATCCAATACAATTCATCCTAATAAAATCTAAACTAACCAAACCCCAAACCATGGTCTATTTAAACAATTAAAATCCGTCTCAACAATCATAAAGAAAAACCCCCAATTCGATTTCTAGGGTTACAAAATTCGAACTATACACTACAATAATAGGCTAATAACTGAATTAAAGATGATAGGATAGTCTACTTACGAAAATAAGATGAAGATTAGCTAAGAATCGTCTCAAAATCTGATCAAAATCCCACTTTTCCTTTTTTTTCTTCTTCTTCCTTCGTTCTCCTGTTTCCCTTCTCAATTTCTTTTTTTTTTTGTTTTTTTTTCTTTTCTTTTGTTGTTTTTGTTTGATTGTTTTGTTTTATAAGTATATATGGTATTCGACTCTTAAAACTCTCGGCCCAACCGAGATCTAAGTTTTTTTACTTTTCATTTTTATATCTTTTTTTTTATTTGTTTTTTTGAAACCGTCTCACTTATTAATCCCGACTCGTAATAGAATATAAAAATATAATATAAAATGCTAATAAAATCTTTATAAAATTACGGGTATTACAGTCTTTGCCCCTTAAAATGAACTTCGTCCCGAAGTTCACTACAACCATCACCCCCAAAAGTACCGCGACTAAAATGTATTATTACAATCTATCCTCCTTAAAGGAACTTCGTCCCCGAAGTTCGAGACACATACAAGCGACTAGTTATAAGGTCATATAACAAAATATTATAGGTCTCTAAAATTAAAGGTATCACATTCTACCCTCCTTAAGACGAAGGTTACGTCCTCGTAACCACTTATGCTAATTAAATCAGCAACCAAACTATGAAACGAATAATAATATCTAATACTTACGAAGTGAAATATACCAGCTCATAACATATAATTAAAACTTTTCACAACTAAACCATTTATCAAAATCAACCACAAATATCGTATTTCTATTATTACATCTCGTTAACCGAAGTCAACTCCATAATAAACCCACTATTTATAACAATATGCCCATATAATAACTTTTAAATGACATGAACCAAAACTAACAATCTAACATTCAATCTAATATCTCGACTATGAACTTCCTTTAATACTCATCTCACCACCGTTTTTTTTAAGGTCACACTCTTGTTATTACATCAAATTGTCATTCCGATAATTCATTCCCTACTGACACCTATCATATTTGTAATCTATTCCACCATACTTAATTGTTCCCAATTATGTGATTTCAGTGGTACATGGAGAATTTATTAGTATAGCAGCTTAGCAAATAACAAGGGAATGAAAGATTAGGTTAGACAGGCTCATGGGAGTACTTTCTTCGAGTTAATAAAAGGAAAAAAAATAAGGATTAAACCCATAGCTAGACCATATTTTCACCTCAATATGCTTTTACCCTTGTCAAACTGCTTACCCTATCACATAACTCATGCTTCTTGCAAAGATTTTCAACCCAACAAGTACGTCTAATAATACCTCTAATTAGAAAGCTAAACTCAATTTCATAAGCTTACTCATCCTAACTAAAATCCCGACAAGTAAATAAAACATATAAACTATTACTAACGTATCTTACTACAATTGATCATAACCCTCATACTTTAAATAAGTATATATATTTTCTTTTACAAGTTGACACCATTAATCAACACGTATGACATAATGCATACCATAACAATTGACAATTAGTAACCACATTCAAATTTTAACATTTGCAAATTAACCTCTTAATCAAACAAATTACTCCTTGGACCTCAAAACAATTCAAACTTGTGTTTCACAAAATTCATATTAATTGCATATTATATCGAATTAGCTATATCCACGTTACCGTCATCAATCTTACTAAAATTCACATATCAACAATGTTATTAACAAGGTAATTATAACACTTCCACAATTCCATATCACTTGTATACTATGTTACTCAGACACGGGAGAGGTGTATCGTATCCGATACGTATCGGAGTATCGGATACGCGATTGTGAAAATTCAATAATACGGGAATACGGTCAAACATGTATCTTGACCAATTTTACAGTACGGATACGACACCGCATCTCTAAATATTGAAGGAGATTCATTGCCACCATGAGTTTTTTTTTACATTGTTATTATATGTAATTATTAATATTAATATTATATGTTAATAGCGACAAGTGTATGGCAAATAGGCGTACAACTAGCACCCACTTGCAAGTTCAAATCAGAAAGTCAAAGAAATAGAGAGTAGAATTATAAAATATCATTGGTAAAAGACCAAAACGCCCCCTTTAAATGAAAACCCTAATTATTTGAGTAACAGCCGCAATAGTTCACAAGTCACAACTTTACAACTCTCCTTCCATGCGCCTCATCTCTTTCTCTTCGCCGACGACTGTCCTCCATCTGAGGCGAACTCCGGCGATGTTATCAAAGTTTGGATGATTATTTATGAGCAAAGCAACAACCCAGGTAAGAGTGTCACATATTTTCAATACCGTACCGGTGTTGTGTCCTTTTCCAGCGTGTCTGACACGTATCACATGTCGTATTACGTATCGTGTCGTATCGACACGTGATACGCCGGTGAGGTGCCGTGTCGGAGTATCCCTGCTTGTATAACATAACACTTCCACCATGTTCATCTACATCGATAATTCCATCAATTTTTTTTTTGTTCACATCATCCTTCCGATCCCTCTTTAATTTCATACTTGCACATTTCATCAAGGCATATAATCTATATTGTAATGTAAAACAGAACGACTCCCGATCTCACAGTATTTGATCTCAATTTTACAAGATAGTTAAAAGCAAAAATACTACTCCGGGTTAGTTATTTTATGTAATTTTTTGTTAATAACGCCAATCACACCTCTCTTCGAAGTATATTTTTTTACAAAAACGGTAATGTCAGTTTTATATTATGAAACCCGGCTGAAATTATAGATACTGAAATCGGAATATATATAGTTATTATAACATGTTTGTCAAATTAGAATGATAGTACACAACCAAGTGTTTATTAATAATAAGAGCGACTAAATTAAGAATAGAAAAGACAGCTGAGAATCGAAATTTCAAAGAAGTAGCAATAACTCTTATCTTGCATATTGTAGTACCTTATAATAATTACGTATGAAATTCAAAATACAGCATATCATCGAATCAATATAAAAGTAATTACTCGACTCGTGGCTCACATATTTGTTCTCCCGTACACTTTATTGTTACGACTTATAATGAAATTTACTAGTTATTAGATACGTTCAAGACCGACAATCTTTATTATTACGAGTGAAGCTGTGACTATAACTAGGCTTATTAATCACAAATACTATTAAAGAAACAAATTCCAGCATATCAAAATAGTTACTACGTCAAGACAAAACATTGCAATATCTCATTGATATCACGTAGAATTTATCCTATCATTCCACGCAAACCCTTATACATACAAATGTATATATTTAGTAATTGTACTACTCAAGACGATTAGAAACATCTTATTGATCCCTAATTAACATTCCCAGGTCCGATGCGTGTCAAAGTTCTCGTCAAACAAAATCTTATATTCAATTCATATAATTTCAATAGTAATCTGCCAATGTAATACATCACCACCATAATTGTCTTATATGCATTCCCATCGCGTTTCCCTGTCTATTTATTACGTCAAGGTTCAACAGTCCACCTATAACTTATTAAATAGTTGACCTATAACTTATTCAACAACTCAGACTATCCAACACATATTATCTATAGACTTATGTTGCACTACTAATCCATTGGGTACCGCTAAAATATACTCTTAACAGTCACACATATTCTCCATTCCCTAGGACTTAGTATCTATACTCAATATGGTCACATATCTCGCTATTCCAACCATACCCATTTCGTATAGGTGCCAATCTCATAACAACACAATTTTTAACCGTTCAACCACGCTTTCAACAACTCATAAAAGATTCTAACACAAGTAACCACATAACATTGCACTCAAACTATCCACCCTCTTTATACAAAAACTATTCCTATTTGGCTTAGGGGCACACATTCCGCATGTTATATCCACATTACATTACACATAAAATTTCACAAGCTCACTTGCACACTAACATGTTAAATAAGCAAGCATTAGTCACTACACATGTTATCATGCAAATGCAGTATGATTTTTCTCTTTTTATTTGGCATAATTCATGGATACTTGGCATTGGGCATACTAAAATTCTGTTAACCGAATCGCGGCTCACACTTACCATCTGGCCCTATGGCCTAATTTTACTTCACACATTTCATTTGTACCTGCACAACTTGTTAGATACTAAATATTACACATCACAGCACAACACACAAACATGCGAAATACCCGTATGTAAGCATCCACTCTATCTACCCTCGCTCCTTACCTTCACCGAAGTGCCCGGTTCAAACCAAAGAGGGCCATAACCCGAATTAAGGACGTCTCCCTAACCCGAGCTAAGGGGGCTCCTATTAGTTTCTACCCGGTGTTCTTTTTAATTAGACACATCCTAAGTTCATTGGATTCATTTGTTTTAGGCCTTAGGATCGTTCGCTCTGATACCACTTTGTAACACCCCTGCTTATCTAAGAGCCTTAAGCTAGACATCTCAGATAAAAGACGGTGTTACCATCTCAGTTACCTGAGGCAAATAGTATAAGAAACAACCAATTTAAAGGTACTTTAACAAAAGTAAGTACTAAGTGATAAAATAAATGTCCGCATTGGACTTACAATTCCCACAACTAAAAGCCACCAATAAATGAAGTACTAAATAAATTTAATTACAACTGACAAATTTAAGCGATAACTAATAAGTAAAGTCCATCTATTAATGAGAAATAAAAGTGATGAATCGAGTCCCAGCTCACACGTCCCAGCCAAACAACAACCATCAGCTATACCTGCTTATGAATCTATTCCCATGACGGAAATAGACAATTTAAAGACAACAATGAACACACGAGTCAACAATCTAAGAACCATAATAAAATAAAAGGACGACATGCGAATAATATAAAATGAACAATGAAATGAATATGAAATCACAATGTCACGATCTCAATAATATGTCGCAAGTAGTCTGTTGCCAAGGCTCTCAGCCCAAGCTCAACCACACCATGTGGACTAGCCACGCCAGGTCCAGGGCTAACTCCTTACACCATGCCCTGCCTGTCCTATCCAAACCAAGGTCCACGGCTCTTCAACATCCCCGTGCCTGGCCTATCCAAAACACAATCCACCTCGTTCCAATGCCAACACAATAATATGTATCCACAAAGCCAATAGAATAATATAAAAACAAGTATATGCTACCTCAATGCCAAGTTCCTTTAACTCGATATAATATGCCAACTAAGTAATGAAATAAGGTAAAATGTCCACTGACAATATAAACATGCCAATAGCAACTTAAACAATAACAAGCACCCACCAATATGGAACCAAAAGCACATGGCTATCATGCTAATTCTAATGCACCAATTACACAGCCAACAATACTACTAAGCAACCAAGACCAACGAATGACCATAATGCAAAGGAAATAAGCACATAAAGAACCCCGCAAGTAAACGTTGAGTAGCTAGCCTACCTTTAGCAAATATCCAACCTCGGTAAATAGTACTAAAAAGCTTCCACGACAAAGCCGTCACCTAAACAAAGCGAATAACATACAATTACTAACTAGCTAAATAAATTACAATACATAATTAACTAAGTAAATACGTCAGAAACTTATATCCAATCACCCAAGGTCACAAGTTCAGCCTAGGCAGCCGCAAAATAGCCATAAAACGGTCACAAAATAGTCCCCTTTTCGTCCAACACAGTCCCTAAACGGTCCTTATAAGGCTGCCAAAACAGCCCCATAACAGCATATACACGGTCCCATAATAACCCACACTCAGTCACATCCACTACCACCATACACGACCACCATACCGTCCCAAAACAGCAGCGATAACATCCACAAAACAGTCATAAACGGTTTCCATATCACCCCCACGCCCATGTATAAGACGGTCTCAAACTAGATATAAGACGGTATAATATGGCATAAGATGGTATAATTATCCAATACAATTCATCCTAATAAAATCTAAACTAACCAAACCCCAAACCATGGTCTATTTAAACAATTAAAATCTGTCTCAACAATCATAAAGAAAAACCCCCAATTCGATTTCTAGGGTTACAAAATTCGAACTATACACTACAATAATAGGCTAATAACTGAATTAAAGATGATAGGATAGTTTACTTACGAAAATAAGATGAAGATTAGCTAAGAATCGTCTCAAAATCTTATCAAAATCCCACTTTTCCTTTTTTTTCTTCTTCTTCCTTCGTTCTCCTGTTTCCCTTCTCAATTTCTTTTTTTTTTGTTTTTTTTTCTTTTCTTTTGTTGTTTTTGTTTGATTGTTTTGTTTTATAAGTATATATGGTATTGGGCTCTTAAAACTCTCGGCCCAACCGAGATCTAAGTTCTTTTACTTTTCATTTTTATATCTTTTTTTTTATTTGTTTTTTTGAAACCATCTCACTTATTAATCCCGACTCGTAATAAAATATAAAAATATAATATAAAATGCTAATAAAATCTTTATAAAATTACGGGTATTACAGTCTTTCCCCCTTAAAATGAACTTCGTCCCGAAGTTCACTACAACCATCACCCCCAAAAGTACCACGACTAAAATGTATTATTACAGTATGTTATGAGGGGTATACGAGTTAAGCTCGGGTGTGAGGTAACCTTTATCAAGTGGTAACTTACGTGTTCAGGATTGACTAGTTAGATGTGAATATGGGTCTATGATGTGTATAAATTTTTGTGTAAGGTTCTGACCTCACGAGAAATGGTATGGTGTGATAGTTATAAAGTTGTTATATGAATGTTTTGTGATATATGTTGGGTACGGTAAACTAATGGAATGATTTTCAAAAGTGATAGTTTGGGTGATCTGGCATGGCTAGTTATACTTGTATGTATATTCATGATATATGTTTATTCCGTGAAAAGGTATGGATGATGTTAATGAGATTCTTGTCTATTTATTCCGTATAATATGTTGTGTTGTGATCTAGTAAAGCAGTTTTGAGTAAGTTTTCTTGTCCGGGAAGTTATACTGAGTCAGTGTTTATTAGAATTGTATGTGGTTGTGATGTCTATCGATCCGGTTGTTGTGCCTCAGGTGGTGATCCGGGCACGGTACTTCATGTTGTGCTGCAGGTATTTTCGCGCTGCGGTGTGGCTGTTGGTGGCGGTGTTGCGATGCCGTCACTGGTTGTGGTGGAGTAGGCGGGATGATTACAATTTGAGTTTCGAAAGTATATACCAGTTATACATAGATTGTTGTTTTGTTTGCTGCTGTTTCCTGTGAGTTTCAGTTTGGACAGATAGACAGTTGTTTTGTTTATTGGCGTTTCTTACCAATTTCGGCTTGGGTGTGAGGGTAGAGTATGATATCTAAGAGAGTTGTGTATGTTTCTATTGCCGACATGGTATAACGATATTCTGTTGATGGGATGCAGTTGTGAGAGGTTGTTACAGTAATTTTGATCTTGTTTTAAGATGAGGTATTGGTAGACATAGTAATGGCAAGTGAATGGTGGAACATGTGTTGTACTGATCTGAAAGCTGCAAGTAGTTCATAATCTTTTATTGGGACAGTGAGTATAGGGTATTGGAAATTAGTATCATGTTAAGTCATGGATGAGTTTTGCGGTAATGAAAGAAAAGAACTTGAGGATCTACTGTGAGTGTGTGTAATAATTGTGGATCATGAGTTTTGAGTATGGAGATAGGTGCATGTATAGAGGACTATGTCGTTTCGGCGGTAATAGGGAACAGTTGAAGTTTTGGTTAAGCTAAAGATTTTATGGTATAGGTTAGGTGGTGTGCCGAGTGAATTGAGGTATGAGAACTGTTTAAGTAAGAGGGCCTTGGATATAGGAATGGTGAGTGTTTAGATTATAGGCGGTTATCTTTGACATGCGGTGGTGATAAGGATAATGAGAAGATATAGATAAGGATTTAGTATTAGTGAGTTACGAGAACATAACATTTATCTTAAGAGGAGTAGGATGCGATAAAAGAGAGTTTCATGGTTGTGCATGTTGTAGTATAATTGGAAGTAGAGTGTTGGTGTAGCATAAAGGATGGATCTTTGTTGTGATTGATTTTATTAAAGGTCATGGCCGTGCTTGTAGTAGTGTGATGTTTAGGAATGTGAGAATATTTCGATAGTGTTGACAGTTCGATGATGATGTTTACGAATTCGATAGTGTTTACAGTTGGATGATGAGGTTATGAGTGCGAGTAAACTTCGAGGATGAAGTTCCTTTTAAGGGTGGTAGAATGTAACATTCCGTTTGATGTTATGTGTATCTGGATATTGGTTTTTCTAGTGGATGATAGGTTACGGAGCTAGCAGCGTTTGTGGATGGTAGGCTTAGTTGGTGGAGTTGGTGTTAAGAGTTCATGTTTGATAGGTTGGGGTTTTGTTTTGAGTCCTTAGTTGCGTTGTTGTGTCTTAATCGAGTTAGTATGTTTGTTTTGGGCATGGGTTGAACTTCGGGGACGAAGTTCCTTTTAAGGAGGGAAGACTGTAATACTACGGTTTTCTATGTCTTTGAGTACTCTATCGAGTGGGGCTTACTCTGTCGAGTAAGTAAGTGGTTTTACGAAACAGTGTTCTGTCTGATGGGTACTCGATCGAGTAAGTGTGGCACTTGATGGAGTAATGGTCACTCGATCGAGTAAGTGACTTACTCGATCGAGTAAGTGCGTATTACGGGTTATTTTAGCCGGGTTTTGTTAATAACGTGAGATTAATATAAAAGGCTTCCGTCGTTATTCTTATTCATTTTATTTCTTAAAACCTTTCAAGAGAAGAGAAAAGAGTTACGTAGTTCGCATTCGCCACGTTATTAACAAATCCCAAAGGCTAAGGTGGTCAGATCGTCGTGTGCTTTACGCCGTTGAGTTCGTCGTGTCGAGGGTAAATGTGGACGTGGGCCACAGGCCGGTCTGCGGGTGTGATGCCGCCTACCGGTCCGTAGCCACTTGCCACCTGCACGCCAAGCCACATTGTGGACATGCAGCGGTCTTTTGAAAGCCACGCTCGGCGGCGTAAAAATGCTTTCGACCGGATCGCTTTAGATCGGTCGGTTTCGTCTCGGCAAAAGTCTCGAAACGATTAGAGATGTTCGGAGTCGCCACCAAGCATTTATGGGATGCTTGGAACCCATTCGAATCCACTTTATACCTAGGTCAATCAAGGTAAAAAGCGGTGTTTGACATAGGTATTAAAGATAAGGACTCGTCCCCCTTTTAGCATTCTATGCCTAAAATGATTCTCGTACACCCTGGATAAGGCCATCCACTATCCAAAGGTTTTGAGTAAGGGGCGAGGGTACGTATTGGGAAGCCCTTTAATTTGACACCCAATCCCGCCCGCGTTAGCGGCCTCTATTGATCAATCGTGGTTGTTTAAGTGCAAGAGTTGATAAAACGGTTTAAATGCATGAATGCGCATCCAAAAGCTTAACCTAACATGTGAGAATTTGCTAAGTCGGTTTGTTTATCCACATAGCATGAAATTGATGTCAAAGTTGGATTTAGATTGATTTGCATGTGAAAACAGAAATTAAACATCCATTTACCAAATTCGGGTTATGATGATTAACACGATCCATTTATTTGAAAAAGTGTGTTTAAAGGATAAAGTATAAAATGCAAACTCGTCAGTTTGACCCGTCACGTATTCGGGTTAACCGTAATCGGGATCGTCCTAGATAAGTACCAAAACGAGACAGAACAGTGCCAGGCAGCCCCATTGGGGCGCGAGCCTATTGGCGAGGGAAGGGGCTCTGCCCAGGTTTTGAAAGTTGGAAATAGGCAGACTTTTGGGGTGCGAGCCAAGAGGTGCCTCATGGTTGTTAAAAAGGTTGTTTACAACCATTTTAAAAGGTTGTTAAAAAGGTTATTTAAAACCGTATTTGTGATGAATGGTTGCAAATGTTGTTTCTATGATTCAAAATAATTACTATTGTGTTAGTAATATTCGTTGTCGGATTTGCAAGTTTGAAAAGTGTAATTTATAAATAAAAATGTAAAATGTTTGATATGAACTAATATGTTAAGTTCATTTCTTTGTAATTAGTCAAGTTTGTCATCGTACTCGGATTAAACCGACATGGTATAAGGAACCAAGGATGATTGTGAATTATGACTAATATATTTACAAATGTAAACAAATGAGAAAAATGGTAAATAAAATAAAAGGGGGTTATAATACCCTTTATTTGGTAAATAACCAATGATATTATCGAGTCACGGAATAAACCGTCATGGTATAAAGAACCAAGGATGACATTTGTAATGGTCAAAATATGTTTATCATAAAAATGAATTAAAATGGTAAATAAAAGAAGAGAATTTCCTTTAAAATATAATTAACCAATTAATATCACCGAGTCACGGATTAAACCGTCATGGTATATGGAAACAAGGGGCTAGAAGTTTAAGAGAGAGGTGAGGGGGCGAATACTCGCATGAGAATTGTGGTGTGTGAAGGTTGGTATTTATAGAGAAATGTGGGATGGTAGGTGACGAGTGTCCGAAATATGATGTTTTACACCCTCTTTTACACGTATTTCAGAGCTCAATTATGTAGTTTATGCTACTATTTTCCCTATTTCCGTCTACTTTCGTGTTTTTGTGTAATATTGCAGAAATGTGAAGAATCCAGCGGAAATTGAACCGAATCCGTCCCCGAGTACTTGGCATATTATTTGACATGAAGTACTTACTCAAGAAATGAACTTGGCGTGCATTTCAAGGCCTGGAAATAGATTTATGGAGAAATTAGAAGCGGATTACCAACTACAGTGGTCTATAGACTGACCTACATGGTCTATAGACTGTCAGAATGCTGAACAAAAGTCTGCAGGAAAGAGGAGCAGTCGATCGACTGATGCCTCTGGTCCATCGACCAGAGCACGTTTGTCAGAAGCTTCTGTACAACGCATCTTAGTCGATCGACCGGTCTTGGTGGTCGATCGACCGTTATTTTAATCTGACGCAAATTAAAAGGACGAGAAGTTAGAAGCCCAATTTTAATTAGGTTTTAAGAATAAGAATCACATTATATTCCTATATAACGTGAACCCTATGTTTCAGAACGGAGATCGGTTTTGATTCTATCGAATTAATTAGGGTTCAATACACAGAGAAGTTGAACTTTTGATTATTTCATTAGTTTAGATTAATTTTCCGTCAATAAAGTTTTCTTTTGCATTGGGTTTGATCTTTTCTCTTCAATTCTTCTTTACGGTATTATCTGTTCCTTTGTTCAATTTCGCTGCTTTAACTCTTACTTGGTTAGAATTGCTAGTTTAGATTTCCCAAAGCCAAATTATCATTTCATGTTAGTTGTTTATTTAGTTAATTTAAGTATGAATTCATTTGCTTTATTTGTTGATTTTACTGCTGTTATCATCACCATCATGAGTAGCTAAATCCTTAGTGCTGAGATGTAGGGGATCTGTAGGTTAGACGGTTTTGACATAGGCGACATGTTTTCGGGCTCTGGTCGATCGACTGACTTCGTTGGTCGGTCGACTGGGTCCGTAAGTCTATCGACTGCTCTGCATGGTCGATCGACTGCCACGTGTTAGATTAACTTCGACTTAATTAGTTTAATTTCTATATTTAACGAATCGAGTGAACGCGACTAGTTGAATTCTTAGGAATTGACCGACCCGATAGATCGAAAGATAGGGGAGGGAAATAGACTACTTAATTAAGACGACTAAATTAGCAAGATCGAAAGATAAGTTAATTTAGATTTTAAGTATCATTAATCAAGAACGAAAGTTAGTATTAGTGAGAATAAGGGACCCGTAGCTTAGGCCGAAAGGTTGCTACCTGTTAAATTGGACCGAGAGGACTTTTAATTTTCCCGTCTAACATGTTTAAAACAGTTTACTTAGAGTTGCTGCCGTCGAAACTACAGTGAACCGATCATCTTAGCATCCTTTTAATATTTGTTTTCATCTGATTCATCTACTGCTCATTTATTTACTTTAGTTTTAATTTGATTGCCCTTTAATTATAGAACTTTTCAAATCAAACCCCCACATAACTGTTACTTTAGATTAAGATTAGACAACTATTAATTGCATCGCCTCTCTGTGGTTCGACCCTGACTGCCACTAGCTTCTGTTAGTAGTATTTAGGTTATAAATATTATTTTTGATACTAAACGACGGTATCAAATTTTGGCGCCGTTGTCGGGGAGGCAATTGTTTAATTTTTAGTTGTTTAATTTTAGTTTCTATCTTAGTTTAAGGGACATCTGTTCCTTAAACTCTTCTCATATTCTACTTGTAGTTTCCTCTTATGCGCAGGTCACAGGGTGGTGAATTACGACCATTAGATCCTGAGATCGAAAGGACTTTGCGTGAGTTGAGACGATCATCTAGAGTATTGCCGACAGAGGAAGAGCTGAGTACTCTGTCCAGTTATTACGAGAACGCGCTATTTTAGGAGGATCCA
Source organism: Silene latifolia (assembly GCF_048544455.1). Lineage (NCBI taxonomy): Eukaryota > Viridiplantae > Streptophyta > Magnoliopsida > Caryophyllales > Caryophyllaceae > Silene > Silene latifolia. The sequence goes on from NC_133538.1 coordinate 46,207,776, forward strand.
CCTTCATCCCCTATTTCTACTTCTTCAGCTGAGACCTTTACATCTCCAGATATGGCTGAATAAGCAAGTATAGCCAGTCACTTCGAGCCAAAAGCTGAGAATCTCTATAAGGGATTCACATTGCCAGCTGGGACGGATAGAAAATTCGAACCGAAACCGGCCTACATTAACTTGGTTGAGAGAAACCAATTTGGGGGAGCTACAAATAAAGATGCAGCTAAACATATGGAGATATTCATTGACTACTGTTGTTCCGTACCCCCACCAGCAGGTGTGACCCAGGACCAGGTCAAAGAGACGATGTTCATATTCTCGCTTCGTGATGCTGCTAGGGAGTGGTACCGAGATCTGGATCGAGCTGCCAATGGTATTACTAATTGGAATTCGCTGGCCCTAGCATTTTACACGAAATATTTCTCTGCATCGAAGACCAATGCGATTAGAGCTCAGATCAGAAGCTTTAAACAGGGTCCTGATGAAAATTTTCATGAGGCATGCGTCCGTTTCAAGAAGCTGGTGCGATCTATTCCGAACCATGGGTTCGAACAATGGTGCCTATGTAATCAATTTTATAATGGGCTTTATGATGATCAGGGGGCTATCCCGGATGCTTTGCAGCTAATGGCAGATTCCAGGAGAATGTTGGGGAAATTAAGGGGTGGAAGATTATTGAAGATATGGCCACCCATAAAGCTGAGCATGGGAATTCTAGAGGAAATCAGAGAAGATCAGCTGAATCTCCTGCTGTAGCTGTAATAGAGGCTCTTACTACAAGATTTGACAAGCTAGATTTTGGAGGATCCCAAAAAGGTGGGATGTATAAAGTTAATGCAGTTTCAGACGGTCCCTTTACATGCAAAAGATGTGGAGGAGAGGGACATGTTTCGGAGTTTTATACTAGTTCGAATGAAACATCTGCTGCCTTTCAACATTTTAGGCAGACTAGTACTTATCCCGATCCCTCTAATGTCCACCCCAATTTGAGGTGGACTAACCAGAATGTTCTTAATCCGGGACAGCAACAGCAGCAAAACTATGTGCCTCCTCATAAGCAGTAGCAGTATCAAAAGCCTCCCTATGTTCCTCAGCAGCAGCAATTTCAAGGTTCTGATATTTTTGAATTAAAAAACATGGTTCAGAATTTGTCGGGTTTGCTGCAAAAGGAGTCTCTAGCTAGAGAGACTTCTACAAAAATGTTGGAGAGTCAAATTGCCCAATTGGCAAGCAAAAGTGCAACTAGAGCTCCGTGGCATATACCGTCACAGCCAGATCAAAAAGAGACTCTAAATGCGATTAATTTGCAGAGTGGGTCTACTCTTGATGGGCCCGCTATTGTCGAAGATGCTGCTGAAAAAGATGGTGCGGAACCGAGCAAGAAAAAGGCTGAAATGAACAGTAGCAAGAAATAGACGATCAGCAGGTATATCAGTCGATCGACTGATGTACCTGGTCGATCGACCAGCTCGCGCGACAGTGCAGTTTCTGGTCCTGCGGAAGCCAGTCGATCGACTGACCTACATGGTCGATCGACTGAAGGTGCTGCTGATTGTGAACCTTTTCGTCCTCCAATGCCAGATAACTTCAGGGACTACTTATTTTGGGGTACGACGACTCCAAAATTATCGAGGCAAGATCCAAATGCTGATGGGTCAGTTCCGGTTCCAAAGTATGACCCTACGATGGTTAATGGTTCATTCCTGAGACGGTCTGAAGAAGGTTCGAGCTACAACAAGGACAAGGTAGTGGATTTTCAGCCTAAGTCCACTGATGCCGGTATGAGGGACCTAGAGGAGAGGGCTAAGTTGCTTCTTACAGCCCCATACCCAGAGAGATTGGTGCCGACAAAGGAACATGTATCATTTAACAAGTTTGAAAATGTTATTCGTAGCTTAAATGTGCAAGTTCCTTTCTTAGAACTAGTTAATCAAGTGCCTGCTTACATGAAATTTATGAAGCAACTGTTGTCTAAAAAGAAGTCACTTGATACTGTCCAATCTGTCGCACTAACTGAGGAGTCATGTTCTTATTTGACTCACACTGCTCCACATAAGTTAGCAGACCCTGGTAGCTTTTCTGTTCCTTGTAATATTGGTACCTTCTCAATTGAGAAGGCATTATGTGACCTAGGAGGTAGCATTAGTGTTATGCCTTTGAGTCTTGCTAAGAAATTGAAATTGACTAAGTTTGAAATCACAAACATGACAGTACAGATGGCTGAACGTTCTGCGGTCCAGCCCATAAGAGTCTTAGAGGATATTCCTGTGCAAATAGGAAAGTTTTTTTTCCCAGTTGACTTCGTTGTGCTAGATATGCCCGAGGATGCTCACATTTCTATCATTTCTGGTAGACCATTTCTGCACACTGCTGCTGCAGTTATAGATGTTGGCTCAGGGATATTGACCTTTAAGGTAGGTAAACAGTCCATTGTTTTTGCCCAGACCTATAAGAAGAAGGCTGCCATGTACCCAGTAACTTGCAATTTAGCTAAATCTTATGTTGTGTTGCCTGATATGCCTGCCCCTATGCCTATTTCTGCTATAACACCTCCGCCCCAGTTTGGGAGTAAATTGGAGGAAGATTCTTCTGTTTTGATTGTTGCAGGAGCTGGTTTGGGGAAGTTAGAGCCGCATGTTGATCCAGTTGTGAAGGAGCCAATCGTTCAAAGAGGCGGTCTAGGGTGTCTGAGCTATGCAACTGATGCGGAGCCTGATGAGGAGTCAGTCAAAGTGACGGAGTCCGATTTGGATTTTGACGAGCCAAACGAGGTCATTGATTGGGAACATGTTCGAGATGTTGATCCGTTGAGTTCTGCGGATATTGGAGTCGTTAGGAGTGCAGCTGACAAGATGAGCACTGTAGAGGCTACTTCTTGTAGCCAGAAGCCGAGCAAGTGGGCCATTCCGTGGCCATTCTTGATCAACTATTAGTTGATTAAGACATTTCAAAACATTTTATTGCTTTTGTTAGACTTTTTATTGCTTTGGTGTGCGCGAGATTTCGCTTTAATAAGTTTGCTTAGGATTTAAAGACTTTAGACTGTTACTTTGGGTTTTGCGCAATTTTGGGCGCATTATTATGTGTACTTGTAGGTTCATAGACCATATTAGCTCAATTTATTGAGCTAATTCAAAGAAATCAGAAACTTATAGTGGGTATCTCAGTCGATCGACTGAGGTGTGTGGTCGATCGACTACGCCGCGACTCCAGGGGCTTCTGTTCCTGTCACCATGGTCGATCGACTGGATGGTATGGCCGATCGACTGCTTTCGCTGCTGTACTTGTTCACGACCATTCCCCTGCTGTTTTTGGTTGATTTGCGGAGTTAAGGGAGTCTTTTCTCCACCTTGTTCTCCGATTCATTTCTGTTTTCTTCTGTTTTCTTATTTTGCACATAATTTTGCGTTTTGTAAATTGTTTTCTCAAAATTACGCGCGGTACTTTTGCTTCTTTTCAGGTACTTATAGTAGCACTACTGGCTACGAAACCTCCTAGCTCACGCTGGTTTGGGGAGGTTTCCTTTTGCGCTTAAAATCTTGTTTGTTTCCGAGTTCCTTTTCATGTCTTGTTTAGTTATAATAACGCAAATTCCCGTTTCCCTTTTATTTCATTACATGATTTAGCACAATGGGGACATTGTGTGATTTGGTTTAGGGAAGGGTTTTGCATTGCATTCACATGTTTTATTGCATTTCTTTTTCACGTTTATTGCATTTCAGTATGCATTTGTTATTTCATTTCTCTTATATATACAAAATACCAAAAAAATGGATAAATTTCAAAAATTCAAAAAATGCATGTTTATTTTAGCATATAGGTTGAGTCGGAACGGTAGTATTTAAATGATGACATTGCATTTTCAGCTGTTTTATGCCTAAGACTTGCTAATTGACATGTTATTAGTAGAATCACATATGCATATCTACGAGTTTTCGTTAATTTATTCGCTGAATCGTGAGACTTGACTTAGATTTTTGGCAAACTACATCATTTTCTGAGATTTAGAGCTTATAACTGGTGACATTCATGACCGGTTTATTTAGGAATGTGAGTAGTACTCCTTATGAGACATGTTACATCAATTTGCATAAATATGAACTTAATCTGCTTAATACCTGTATGCATTCGGTTTGTGGTTTGTTGACACATGTGGTAGAGGTTCCCTTTTCTCATTTTACCCATAAACTTCACATAGCCAAATTGCCTTCTGTCCCATAAGCTACATACTATATTTAACCTACCTTATCTGAGCTAGTATTGGTAGTTGTGGGAATGTGTTTATTGTATTTTGGTTATATTGCTCTTTATGAGAATATGTTGGTGAAATGTTGAAGGGAAATAAAAGGAAAAGAAGAAAAAAGAAAGGAAAAATGATTCGAAAAAAAGAGGTCAGTCGGTCGACTGGACTCATGGGTCGATCAACCGTGCACTGCAGAAATGTAAGAAAAAAAAAGATCAAAATCGCATAATTCAAAGTCTTTATTAAATGGCGATTTTTACTCTCATGTTGTATTTGTATCTTATGGGAAGTTACTAATTGTGGAAATTGTGAGATTTGTGCTTCTAAATTGGCACCGTTTGTATCGATTGATCTTGAGTTTGAAGTTGGGATGTTCCTGTAATTTGGATCTATAGTTACTAGCTTGGCTTTAACTTCTCATATCCAAATTTATTTTAGCCCCTTCTTACCCATACCTCACATATCCATATTTGCCTCGGAATGTGTCATGGTCTTTTATGGTTGGAATGCATATGTACGGTTGTAGAGATCATTTTCATATTAGACTGCAGACATGTTTTATAGGTCGTAGTCAGGTGAGAGTCATTACAAAATTACTTCTTTCTATCTTTACATATATTCACCTGTGCTTATGTGTGATATGAGCGACCTGTGAGAGTCCAATATGATAAGTCTTTATAGTTGACGGTTCAGCAGGTTTTAACGACTACATAACTCGTTTGCATGATTCATATTATTAATTGATTGTTAGTTGTTGCATTAAACTGGTTTAGGCTTTATAGTTGCATTTCGCTCTGAGATTGAAATTGTTCAACTAGGTTTTAAGATTGAGTCTAGTTCTTGCTTGGGGACAAGCAAGGGTTTGGTTTGGGGAAGTTTGATGCGTGTCCTAAATATGATGTTTTACACCCTCTTTTACATGCATTTGAGAGCTCAATTATGTAGTTTATGCTACTATTTTCCCTATTTCCGTCTACTTTCGTGTTTTTGTGTAATATTGCAGAAATGTGAAGAATCCAGCGGAAATTGAGCCGAATCCGTCTCCGAGTACTTGGCATATTATTTGACATGAAGTACTTACTCAAGACATGAACTTGGCGCGCATTTCAAGGCCTAAAAATAGATTTATCGAGAAATTAGAAGCGGATTACCAGCTACAGTGGTCTATAGACTAACCTACATGGTCTATAGACTGTCAGAATGCTGAACAGAAGTCTGCAGGAAAGAGGAGCAGTCGATCGACTGATGCCTCTGGTCGATCGACCAGAGCACGATTGTCAGAAGCTTCTGCACAACATATTTGCCTCGGAATGTGTCATGGTCTTTTATGGTTGGAATGCATATGTACGGTTGTAGAGATCATTTTCATATTAGACTGCAGACATGTTTTATAGGTCGTAGTCAGGTGAGAGTCATTACAAAATTACTTCTTTCTATCTTTACATATATTCACCTGTGCTTATGTGTGATATGAGCGACCTGTGAGAGTCCAATATGATAAGTCTTTATAGTTGACGGTTCAGCAGTTTTTAACGACTACATAACTCGTTTGCATGATTCATATTATTAATTGATTATTAGTTGTTGCATTAAACTGGTTTAGGCTTTATAGTTGCATTTCGCTCTGAGATTGAAATCGTTCAACTAGGTTTTAAGATTGAGTCTAGTTCTTGCTTGGGGACAAGCAAGGGTTTGGTTTGGGGAAGTTTGATGCGTGTCCTAAATATGATGTTTTACACCCTCTTTTACATGCATTTGAGAGCTCAATTATGTAGTTTATGCTACTATTTTCCCTATTTCCGTCTACTTTCGTGTTTTTGTGTAATATTGCAGAAATGTGAAGAATCCAGCGGAAATTGAGCCGAATCCGTCTCCGAGTACTTGGCATATTATTTGACATGAAGTACTTACTCAAGACATGAACTTGGCGCGCATTTCAAGGCCTAGAAATAGATTTATCGAGAAATTAGAAGCGGATTACCACTACAAAGTGGTCTATGACTAACCTACATGGTCTATGACGTATCGAATCTTGAGTCTGCGAGAAAGAGGAGCGATCGATCGATCGATGCCTCTGGTCGATCGACCAGAGCACGATTGTCAGAAGCTTCTGCACAGCGCATCTTAGTCGATCGACCGGTCTTGGTGGTCGATCGACCGCTATTTTAATCTGGCGCAAATTAAAAGGACGAGAAGTTAGAAGCCCAATTGTAATTAGGTTTTAAGAATAAGAATCACGTTATATTCCTATATAACGTGGACCCTATGTTTCAGAACGGAGATCGGTTTTGATTCTATCGAATTAATTAGGGTTCAATATAAAGAGAAGTTGAACTTTTGATTATTTCATTAGTTTAGATTAATTTTCCGTCAATAAAGTTTTCTTTTGCATTGGGTTTGATCTTTTCTCTTCAATTCTTCTTTACGGTATTCTCTGTTCCGTTGTTCAATTTCGCTGCTTTAATTCTTCCGTGGTTAGAATTGCTAGTTTAGATTTCCCAAAGCCAAATTATCATTTCATGTTAGTTGTTTATTTAGTTAATTTAAGTATGAATTCGTTTGCTTTATTTGTTGATTTTATTGCTGTTATTATCACCATCATGAGTAGCTAAATCCTTAGTGCTGAGATGTAGGGGATCTGTAGGTTAGACGTTTTCGACATAGGCGACCTGTTATCGGGCTCTGGTCGATCGACTGACTTCGTTGGTCGGTCAACTGGGTCCGTAGGTCTATCGACTGCTGTGCATGGTCGATCGACTGCCACGTGTTAGATTAGCTTCGACTTAATTAGTTTAATTGCTATATTTGACGAATCGAGTGCACGCGACTAGTTGAATGCTTAGGAATTGACCGACCCAATAGATCGAAAGATAGGGGAGGGAAATATACTACTTAATTAAGACGACTAAATTAGCAAGATCGAAAGATAAGTTAATTTTGTAGGGTAATATCCGTATAAAACCCCTTAAAATTAAGGACTATAACGTAATTTATCATGTGATTAATGGTCATAAACAAAAAACAAGAGAAACGATAAAAGAATAAGAATCAACCTCGGGTCCTGTGCAAATCGGCCTAAGAACAGAAATCAACGTAGATTTCCTCCTAATTGTTGCACCCAAGATCGTCTGAGACTATGCCCCTTGTGCTAGAAATTGCTCTCTGATTGCCTTGCAATATTGAGAGAGCTTTTGTGAGTTTTTGATGTGAGATCTAGAATTTCAGAGAAAAAGGCTCCAAAACCCTAATTTTTCTTCAAATGAGAATGATTAGGTCAAAAGAAGAGAAGGACCCTCCTTTTGTTCTTCTCGGCTAACCGTGTGCTAAGGGAGGGAGCAGGCTTTCCACTTTATCCTTATTTAACTCGTGGTTCGACTCGTTTTGCTAAATGTATATGACGGGTTTTAATTATAAATCGTCATCCTATATCGGATATTAAAATATCGACTAATAACATGAATCAGTCGACATGTTAATACTTGCCCGACAATGACAATATTGTATAATTAATTAATTCAATACACATTAATTAAATATAACCGTTTATATTCAATTTACGAATTAACCGCTTAATTCGCCTTAGCCAGTATTATTTAATCCGTATTAAATAATTATCTCAACATCGCGTTTGACTAATTATTAGTCAATAACTCCGACTAACCGCTTAGTCATATTAGGCATCAACATGACTGCATTTTCATGCCGTCACATCTCTCAAACGTATCCTATAGGTATGACTTTTAGGGACCAGTTGATCACCGCCATCTGTATGACAATAACGTCAAACTTATCTAGCAAGCCAACCGTTATTGATAAACGTGGACCAACTGATAATAATACAAAAGTATACCCTTTGATCCTTTTAGAGATTTATATGTCATTGCACTAACGTGGAGGACACCAAATTTAACAAGCTCCCACTTGTCCGTACAAGTGTATGTGCAATAACGTTATCCGCACTAACTGGAGGACACCGGCTCCGACAAACTCCCACTTGTCCGTACAAGTGTATGTGCGATAACCGATTCTCATATCCATTTAAAATTTCTCCCACTCAATGTAAAACAATTTGCAGATCCGTATCCGCAAAGGTCGTATTTTACAATCGATCTGTATCAAGTGTGGTTTCCCCGACTAGAGAGTAACTTAATTGATAAAACGAATCCGTATTCGAGCATGGCCATGCATTTCAGTTACAGCTCCTCGAGTGGCCCTGAGAAATATAGAGTACCTGATAAAGGCTGAATATTTCCTTCAACTCGACTCCTGCCGATCTAAGCACAGCATGAAATGACCCAGAAAAAATCTACTTGGCCCCCTGTTACGGATGACCGTGAGAAAGAAACCAAAGTCACCCAAAATCTGCCTTAATCTCAAGAGACAGTCGAGAGTCAAAAGAATCGACTCTTAGGATCACCATGGAGGTCCTATCCATGACCTGGCACCGAATGTTATAAAACATTTAGGACTCCATGTCGTTGTCACAATTGTGTCCTACGAGATATCCGTATAACTCGCCTCTCGTGATTGGTCACCAACCGTTTGACTTATGGCTCGTTGAACCCACCATCAACCAGCGTCACAAAATAATTGCCGAGTTATCACCCACGTGGGCAATTAAGGACCGAAATATAATGTTTGTTCAGTTCACTTTGTGGTGTTCAAAATTGTCGTACAATTCCACATGAAAAACAAAATATATAAATATCAAAACGATGATGTCGTATAGAGTACATGAGAAAATGAATCTAATCCATAAAAGAGTACTACAACTCAGGAACACGTTTAATTCCCATGGAATTAACATGCTCTTCATGCTTATCTTGTCGTAATGGTTTAGTGAGAGGATCTACTATATTATCATCTGTAGCAATATTTTCTATCACTACCTCCTTTTGCTCCACGTAATCTCGGATTAGATGAGCTTTCCGTTGTACATGTCTAGACTTGTTACTAGACTTAGGCTCCTTAGCCTGGAAGATGGCACCTCTATTTTCGCAATAGATGGTGATCGGGTCATTCGAACTAGGCACTACAGATAGTCCTTGTAAGAATTGACGCATCCATATCGCTTCCTTTGCAGCTTCAGACGCGGCATAGTACTCAGACTCAGTCGTAGAATCAGTTGTAACACTTTATTTGGAACTCTTCCAGCTGACTGCAGCGCCATTAAGAGTAAAAACGAATCCAGACTGAGATTTCGAGTCATCTCGATCCGTTTAGAAGCTAGCATCTGCGTAACCGGTTGCGCATAGCTTTTGATCGCCTCCATAAGTCAATGCCCAATCTTTAGTCCTCCGTAGGTACTTAAGAATGTTCTTGACAGCCATCCAATGTGATTCACCTGGATGCTGTTGGAATCGACTTGTCATACTCAATGCATATGCCACGTCCGGACGTGTGCATATCATGGCATACATGATTGATCCTATAGCCGAAGCATAAGGAATCCGGGTCATGCGCTCTATCTCTTCCGGTGTCTTTGGTGCCTGAGACTTGCTCAAATGCACCCCGGAGCCATAGGAAGAAACCCTTTTTGAGTTAGTCATGTGAATCTCTCTAGAATCTTGTCTATATAAGACTCCTGACTGAGAGATAACATCCGACGTGATCTATTTCGATAGATACGGATGCCCAAAATTCTTTGTGCCTCACCCAGATCTTTCATCTGGAAATGGTTCTTCAACCATACTATTACCGAAGTTAAGAGATGTATGTCATTCCCAATCAGGAGTATGTCATCAACATACAATATTAGGAAGACAATCTTGCTCCCACTCGACTTGATATATAGACATGGTTCCTCGACCGATCGACTAAATCCATTTTCTTTTATCACTTGGTCGAAACGATGATTCCAACTCCGAGAAGCTTGCTTAAGTCCATAAATGGAACGCTTAAACTTGCACACTTTCTTAGGATGTACAGGATCGATGAAACCTTCGGGTTGTACCATGTACAACTCTTCCTCCAAATAACCGTTTAAGAAGGCGGTTTTCACATCCATCTGCCAAATTTCATAGTCATGAAAAGCGGCAATCGCTAAGATAATCCGAATGGAACGCAAAGATGACTACGGGTGCAAAATTTCATCGTAGTGCAAACCTGGCACTTGGGTGAAACCTTTAGCAACTAGTCGTGCTTTATAGATATCTTGTTGACCTTCCACAGAATGTTTTATCTTGTAAAGCCATTTGCATTGAAGGGGACGAACCTTAGCAGGCAAGTCAACAAGATCCCATACGTTGTTCTCATACATGGAGTCCATCTCGGATTGCATGGCCTCAAGCCATAGCTTTGAGTCGGAACTAGTCATGGCACATTTATAGGTTGCCGGTTCACTACTCATTAAGAGAAGAATGTCATCTATGTCATGTTCCTTGCCCATACCAATGTATCTGTCCGGAGGAATAGAGACTCTTCCCGACCTCCTAGGTTCCTCAGGAATACTAACCGCAGCCGGGATTGAAGGAACTAGTTCCTCCAATGGTTGCTCAAAGATTTGGTTCCTGGAATCTCCGATACTCGAAGGTTCTATTACTCTTCGCATTCTCGAGAAACTCCTTCTCTAAGAATGTCGCACTAGCCGCAACAAATACACGTTGTTCGGTTGGCGAATAGAAGTAATGACCAAATGTTCCTTTAGGATAACCTATAAAGTATGTCTTGACCGATCGCGGGCCGAGCTTATCCTCGTGTCTCCACTTGACATAAGCCTCGCAGCCCCAAACCCGTAAAAAGGACAAGTTAGGGACCGTTCCCTTCCATAGTTCATATGGAGTCTTGTCAACAGACTTTTAGACGGACTTAGGTTAAGTATTAGAGAGCAAATGGTGTAAGAGCATAACCCCACAATGAATCGTGCAATACGGTGTGCCTCATCATGGATCGAACCATATCAAGTAGTGTTCGATTTCTCTGTTCGGACACACCATTCAACTGAGGTGTTCCAGGTGGAGTTAACTGTAAGACAATCCCACAGTCCTTAAGGTGTTGATCAAACTCGTGTGAAAGATACTCGCCACCACGGTCTGATCATAGTGTTTTAATCTTTCTACCCAGTTGGTTCTGTACCCGATTCTGGTATTCTTCGAATTTCTCAAAGGACTCACTTTTATGCTTCATCAGGTAGACATAGCCATATCTACTTAAATCGTCCGTGAAAGTGATGAAATACCTATAGCCTTCTCGTACGGTGATTGACATAGGTCCACACACATCCGTATGTATGAGTCCTAATAGGTCAGCAGCGCGCATTCCAACACCTTTGAAGGAAATTCGAGTCATCTTACCAATGAGACATGATTCACACGTGCGAAATGATTCAAAATCAAAGGCCGAGATAGCTCCATTCTGTATGAGCTGTTTAACGCGTTTCTCATTAATGTGTTCCATACGGCAGTGCCATAGATAAGTTTGATCTTTGTCACGAACCTTTAACTTCTTATTCATTACGTGCAATATTTTGGTGGTCTGATCTAAAACATAAATTCCATTCATGGAGACTGCCTTGCCATAAATCATATCGTGTAACGAGAAAACACAGCTATTATTCTCTATTACAAATGAAAAACCAAGTTTGTCAAGTGTAGAAACTGAAATAATGTTTTTAGATAAACTGGGTACATAATAGCAGTTATATAAAAATAACTCAAATCCCCTAGGAAGCTGGATCACATATGTTCCCCTCGAGACGGCAGCCACTCGTGCTCCATTCCCGACACGCAGGTCCACCTCACCCTTTACGAGGGGTTCGATGTTTTGGAGCCCCTGCACATGATTGCACAGATGAGAACCACAACCAATATCTTGTACCCAAGTTCTGTAACTTGCATGGTTAATCTCAATCATATGAACAAAAGTAGAAGAAGGAGAAGACATACCAACAGGAGTAACGCGACCTACTTTTATGTCCTCATGGTATACAGGACATGTACGCCTCCAATGCCCAGTCTTCTGGCAATGATGGCATTCCATGTTACCAGTCTTGCTCTTTGTCGCGCCTAGTGAGGTGCTCGACTCACCAGGCCCACTCTTACCCGATCCCGACTTCTTAAACTTCTGCTTACCTCATCGCTAGGTCCGCCTGAGCTTTGCCCTTACCCTTGCCCTTGTTTGACACAACGAGAACATCCTGTTTCGTGCTCCCACTAAACTTCATGTCCTTCTCGGTCCTGCATGCGACGAGAAGGGAGTGTAGTGCATGAGGACTTTTCTTCAAATCATTCATATAGTAATTGGCTCTAAAGAGCGCAAAACCATCGTGGAGTGAATGAAGCATGCGGTCAATCACGATGTTCTCGCTAATCTTACAATCAAGTGCCTCCAGTTTCTCGACATTCTCAATCATGCTGAGAATGTGTGGGCTAACCGGTTGGCCCTTCTGGAGTTTCGCCTCAAAGAAGCGACAGGTATGCTCATAGGTCACGATTCTCGGTGCTTTCGAGAATTCCTTAGTGAGCGTGGTGAAAATCTTGTTTGCACCTTGGGCTATGAAGCGTTTCTGCAAATTGGATTCCATTGCAAAAATGAGTACGTTCTTAATCGCACCCGCTTCCATGACGAAATCGCTATACGTGGCGATCTCGTTAGCTCCAGCCGTGGGGCCTGGGTTTGGCGGGATGGGCTCTATCAGATATTTGAGCTTCCTCACAAGCAATGGCAAGCATTCCTTAATGCCGCCTCCCGTCCGCGAAGTTTGATCCATCATTCTTCATCCGAGTAGACCGATTCATCCGATTCATGAAGATCCGGCCGGACTCACGGTCCAATGTGGCACTTGGCATTGGGTCGTCCGTACGGCCAGCCATTTTGTTATTAGCACTTTAAATGATCGTGTTCTACACTGAAAAAGAAAGAAAAACAAAACGAAATAAGCAACTCATCGAGGTGATTTAAGTCTAATTAAAATTCATTTTAACGTGTAGACTCATTGCACTTGTATAATCGATCTACCTCAAGAATTATACAAATGATCCCAAGACTCAATTTCTCAGAAATTGATAAGCCAACTGTTTGGCTAGTTCTACAGTTAGAACTCTTGGTCGATAGATTTCCGTAAATCCTATCTTTAGTCCACCATAATCAAAGGATCGTACGAGTGACCATAGTGTTGAGCTAAAATAGGTCAATCAGTTCCAACTTACCCGACGTAGAAGGGGTCATATTATGCCTACCGACGAAGAAGGGATTCATTGGAGTTTGACCTATAAAGACTATTCTCAATTTTTGGTTTTACGAGGAAGATCCCATCAACTTAGTTTTAATTCATTTTAAGTGAACGAAAAACTAGCATTACGTGAATGAATTAACTTAGGCGATGGCTTATTAAGACCGTGTGACATCTGTATGTCATAGAAAACAAACGCGTAACCTCTATATGAGTCAGTTTTCATGCAAATATTTGGTGGTTTGGTTTTAGGCGGAATATGATGCAAACTATCGTTACGATGAAAAACATAAAAAAATGCAAAACGTAAATAAAAGTCCTAGTGTGGCCTGTCCTAGGAAAATTAACATAATACAACTTTGGAATCCACCGTTGGACCCGAGAAGCTTGTCTTGATGTTCCAACTTGGTCCATGCAGCGGGAGTGAGCATCCGATCCCCATCTTTGATCTTCTCAAAATTACAATTTAAAATTACAAAATATAAACCTATTTACATTCTAAATTAAAACTGTAATTACAAGGAAAAAACCAAAACGGAGATGCGAGATCTCAAAATACAACCAAGACCGTGTTCCATCATTACTGTAACACGTTCTACTAAGGCCACACTAAGTTACAACCGTTTGTAAAATTAAATACGTAATAAAAACATTCATGGCATTCAAAAGTATCGATAAATAAAAGATGCATCAACTAAAACAAAATTTATTCGTGACATAATTCCGTAATTATGTTAAATTTATCCAAACCACCTTTTAACGATTAAATTATGTGACAAAACCGCTTTTATCAACTTAATTTTAATCCATAACAATTCGTTACTTTAAACCACTTTAAAATAACTAAATGGTACGTGTGTGAACCGTTTCACAATCAAGCGAGTGCACAAAATCCGTATTATGTACATATTATGGCCGAAAAAATAAAGAAAAACACGAATTTTTTTTTTCAGCGCGGCCAGAACAAAAAGGCTCGATCGACTGATACAGCCAGTCGATCGAGTGGTCTCGCCAAACAGAATAGCTTTCTTGAAATCGATTTGGCAAAACAAAACCAATTGCAATTTCGACGTAATTCGTATAAAAAAATCTACAATTGACAAAACCTTAAACATATTGCTATAATAATCGTTTATAATAACAATATGCAAAAACAAATCGAAAACAAAACCAATCGATCGAGACACAAAAGTCCTCGATCGACTGATCAGCCGTGAGCATGCATGTCACGGTTTTCAAGACAAAAAAAATATCGATTCAAATCGTTTTATGAAAATCACAATGAAAACATTTACGTGGCCTCGCTCTGATACCACTTGTAGGGTAATATCCGTATAAAACCCCTTAAAATTAAGGACTATAACGTAATTTATCATGTGATTAATGGTTATAAACGAAAAACAAGAGAAACGATAAAAGAATAAGAATCAACCTCGGGTCCTGTGCAAATCGGCCTAAGAACAGAAATCAACGTAGATTTCCTCCTAATTGTTGCACCCAAGATCGTCTGAGACTATGCCCCTTGTGCTAGAAATTGCTCTCTGATTGCCTTGCAATATTGAGAGAGCTTTTGTGAGTTTTTGATGTGAGATCTAGAATTTCAGAGAAAAAGGCTCCAAAACTCTAATTTTTCTTCAAATGAGAATGATTAGGTTAAAAGGAGAGAAGGACTCTCCTTTTGTTCTTCTCGGCCAACCGTGTGCTAAGGGAGGGAGTGGGCTTTCCACTTTCTCCTTATTTAACTCGTGGTCCGACTCGTTTTGCTAAATGTATATGACGGGTTTTAATTATAAATCGTCATCCTATATCGGATATTAAAATATCGACTAATAACATGAATCAGTCGACATGTTAATACTTGTCCGATAATGACAATATTGTATAATTAATTAATTCAATACACATTAATTAAATATAACCGTTTATATTCAATTTACGAATTAACCGCTTAATTCGCTTTTAGCCAAAGATTATTTAATCCGTATTAAATAATTATCTCAACATCGCGTTTGACTAATTATTAGTCAATAACTCCGACTAACCGCTTAGTCATATTAGGCATCAACATGACTGCATTTTCATGCCGTCACATCTCTCAAACGTATCCTATAGGTGTGACTTTTAGGGACCAGTTGATCACCGCCATCTGTATGACAATAACGTCAAACTTATCTAGCAAGCCAACCGTTATTGATAAACGTGGACCAACTGATAATAATACAAAAGTATACCCTTTGATCCTTTTAGAGATTTATATGTCATTGCACTAACTGTGGAGGACACCAGCCCCAACAAATTTAGATTTTAAGTATCATTAATCAAGAACGAAAGTTAGTATTAGTGAGAATAAGGGACCCGTAGCTTAGGCCGAAAGGTTGCTACCTGTTAAATTGGACCGAGAGGACTTTTTATTTTTCCGTTTAACATGTTTAAAACAGTTTACTTAGAGTTGCTGCCGTCGAAACTACAGTGAACCGACCATCTTAGCATCCTTTTAATATTTGTTTTCATCTGATTCATCTACTGCTCATTTATTTACTTTAGTTTTAATTTGATTGCCCTTTAGTTATAGAACTTTTCAAATCAAACCCCACACAACTCACTTTTTAGATTAAGATTAGACAACTATTAATTGTATCGCCTCTCTGTGGTTCGACCCTGACTGCCACTAGCTTCTGTTAGTAGTATTTAGGTTATAAATACTATTTTTGATACTAAACGACGGTATCAGTAGGTCGGTTGAGTTTGCTTGGAGGCTAAGCAGACATCCCAAAGAGGCGCGAGCTACCTAGTGACTGAAAGGGGTGTACTGTTCCTTTAAGAAATTTGGATTTTCCATTTGTTCTAACCAATGTTTTGTTTGTTGTGATTTGTGGTCTTTGATGGTTGCTTAGCCATGCAAGCTTACTCTAAGGTGTTATTTGGGGTAGGTATTTTGTTTCCTTGACTCGGGTTTGACCCGCGTGAGTCAGAATTTGAATTTTGAGTCGGTTTTTTGCCCGGTGTCGGTCTTGACTCTAATTAGGGTCATTTTAATGCAAATGGCAAGATAAAACCATTCATGGCATTACTTTCGACATTCGAGATTTGGTTTGACTCGGGTTGACTCAGGTTGACTCGAGTTTCGGGTTTCTGAGTCGGTTTTGGGTCCGAAGACGGTTTTAACTCTAAATAGTGTTATTTTAATGCAAATGAAGTTAGAAAAATTTTGAAATCATTTTTCATATCCGAGTAGTGCATTAAACCATCTCATATATAGCCAATCCACGCACGCATATCAAAAACACGTTATAGTCCGATCATCATCGGGTGGTTTTTGGTAGGTGCAGATACTGGGTATCTACAGTAAGATCCTTGTATAGTTTTTATGTTGTTTCGTCAATTTTAGTTAAACCCTAATTAGGTAGATTTAGGGGTTTTGGGTGTTTGATTGGCTTAGTAGTAATTGCATGATTTAATATGTGATTATAGGAGGAGATTTCGTACAAGAGCATTTTGATTAGCTGTTTGTGACGGTCTTGTGATGGCTTATTCCAAGTAGGGTTTCCCTACTCAGTATTGGTTACATTAGTGTTTTTGGTAATTGTTGTTGTTGTTGTTGTATATCGTATTGGCATTGGATTCTGATTTGGTGATTGTTGGTAGTGTAATGTGATTATCGTTGTATAACTGTCTGTGATCTTCGGGGTCCGTCCCTGGCTGAGTGGCGTCACTTTATGTGTAGTCAGATATGTGGAGATAGGGTGGAGTTGTGGAGATTGAGATGTGCTGTTTGAGTTGTTTATAACATGGTTTCATTGCAGTTGTTGTTTTTATGTAATTAGTACTGACCCCGTTTAAATGTTTTAAAAACTGTGGTGATCCATTCGGGGGTGGTGAGCAGTTATTGAGCAGGTATGAGACGATGCGCATGAGATAGCTGGGATGAGTCACCACGTTGCTGTTTTATAAGTCTTCCCCTGTGTCGAACACTTTTAGTTGCTTAGTATTTGACAGTTTTGAGAACCTTTGTATTTTCTTTTATCAGTTTCGGTTTTGGTTGTATCGCTTTAAACTTTATTATTATTAAAGTACGTTTCGTTATTGTCTATTTGATTATCATTTCCTCGGGTAACCGTGATGGTAGCACTTCCATGCCTTAAGTGGTCCTGGTAAGGCATTTGGAGTATGGGGGTGTTACACACACCTTCTGCTAGCTAGATACACTTTACTCAGTTGCCAGATACACAACTTTGGGCAGCTACATACACTTTTCTGAACTGCTAGATACACACCTACAGTTGGCTAGTTACAGTTTAGCCAGTTACTAGAGGCACATCTTTGGGTAGCTACATACACTTTTGTCAGACCTATTTTTTTCTTTTCCCTCTCAGCCTGTTTTTTTGTTTTCTTTTTTGTTAAAAAGCAAATGTGGCTACAACACTAACCATTGTTTTACATATACACAAATGACGGATTTAACAATCAGCAGTCATGGTGCGAGTACAAGCAAACAACAAGCTGTTACTGAGAAGAATCCATCTAAGAGAACTCCTAAAAGGAAGAGAAATGATGATTATGGTGGTGGACAGTGTTTTTTACGGACTCGTATGTCTCCTAAAATGCTAATGACATTTATCAACAGTGATTTAAGTGAAAAACAAGTATCTGATATTAAAGACATGGGATTTGGAGGCCTTCTCACTTTTAAGACAGATACGGCGCCGGGTGCTCTCGGTCATTGGCTTGTTACCCGCTTTAACTCCGTGTCGTGCTCTTACATGAAAGGTTAGTTTCAAATAACAGATGAAGATATTCATTTGACGACCGGTATTCCAATCGGTGGAAATGAAGTCCAAATAGCTTCCTTAAATGATAAGAGTGAGGAGTTTGTTGAGTTGAAGAGTAGTTGGATGAAACAATTTGATAATGATCCGGGAAGACTAGAGACTAAGGACATCCTTAGTCTGCTTATCACGCAAAAGGAGGGCGGGGAACAGTTTAAAAGGAACTTCATTGTATTTGTTGTTTCTACTTTTCTTATGGGTGTAAAGGGGACCCTTATAAGCCTTCGAGTCCTGAAATGTCTTAGGGATGTTTCATCTATTCAAACGTTAAACTGGTGTGGGTTTACCAGAAAACATTTTATTGAAAGCGTTGGCTCATGGATAATTTTGAAGAATGATTAATTTGGAGGTCCCATGCATCATGGTTTTCGTCTTTTGTTATTTAGATAGAGTGTGCTACAAGTTTTTCTCAGTTCCTCGCGTCTTCCCTACCCTAGCCACCTGGACAAAACTCAAAATTTCAGAGAGGCTTAAGAATGAGATGCAAGATGGGTTTGGCACAGGAGCTATTCTTCCTCGTATTGTCAAGGGTATAGTTAAAGAAATAAGTTTCATTGTCCCATCAGCAGTGCCTGAGTTTTCTAATCAGCAAAAACAAAAGGCTGGCGACGAACCAAAGGCTTCACCAAAGGCGAGTGAGAGTGACAGTAAACAGATAAATGCTATCAAGTTTCTGGTAGAATCGGCAACTATTCTTGCAGATTCTTATGCAAGGTTCACAAATTCTTTGGAAGCAGCTAAAGCTGTACACCCTGACTCTAAACTTGTACAACAGCTAGTTGTAATCGATGAAGCTTTTGGTGCATGGTGCCTTCATCAAAACCAACAGACACCAACGCTGATGACACTGAAAAAGACAAAGAGAAGGAAGGAGTTTCTAATATAGATGAACATGACAGTGAGAAATCAAATCCATGGTCTAAGCTTAATGGTCAGTCATTTGAATCTAAGGATGAGTTGTGGGCAGCTGTTGTTAAATTAGAAACTGCCTTGGGAAAACGGCCGGTTAATGTTGAGAGTAATGTTACGAAGAAAGGAAAATTTCCTATCGTGTTCTGCCAGTCACAAGAGGAGTTGTGTGAACCGTTGAATTTTGAGAAAACAGCTAAAGCTTCAACCTCATTCCGTCGATCGCCAAGTTTTACACACCAGTCCCCTTCATTCAAACTACTAAGCTCAGAATCACAAGAAGATGTTGAGAAAAAAGAGACATGAGGATGGTTTACACATTGGAGATGAACATATTGAGAGTAATGTTCCGAAGAAAGCAAAATATGCTAACCTTTTGGATTCCAATTCTCCGTCTCCAGAATTGCCAAAGTCAACTTCTCCTATCCTTGTGGACTCTCGGTTACAAAAAGAGTTGTTTGAACTGCTGAATTTTGAGAAAACAACACAAGCTTCAACCTCATTCCGTCGATCACCAAAGTTTACACACCACTCCCCATCAGCTTTTACACCACCTTCATTCAAACTACTAAGCTCAGAATCACAAGAAGATGTTGATAAAAAGGGACATGATGATGGTTTACACATTGAAGATGAAAATATTGGGAGTAATGTTCTGAAGAAAGCAAAATTTGCTAACCTTCTGGATTCCAAAGTTGCGTCTGAAAAATTGCCAAAGTGAACTTCTCCTATTCTTGTGAACTCTTAGTTACAAAAGGAGGAGTTTGAACCGTTGAATGTTGAGAAAACAGCACAAGCTTCAACCTCATTTCGTCGATCGCCAAGGTTTACACACCACTCCCCACCAGTGTTTACACCTCCTTCCTATCCATCACCTGATCCTTTGACCCTACCTGAATTCTCACTACTTCTTAGCTCAGAATCACAAGAAGATGTTTTACAAAAGATTGTTGATGATGCTTTAAATATAAATGTAAATGTGGAGCCACTTGAAGTTTTACCACTTTCTTCTCTGCCCCCAAATGAACCCACACATATAAAAAGGACAAGGGCTAAGAGGGTTAGAGTTCAGACAGAAGATTTTCGATCTCCTTTCCTTCAAAGAAGTATCAGACTTGACGGCAAGGTGAATAAAAATGAGAGAGAAGCATTGAAGACGCTAGTATCAGGTGATATAGTACCTAAACAAGTGATACATGCCTGGTGTTACGTGTTGAACAAATGTGAAACAATTAGAGCACATACTTCACCTTCTAGGTTTTATCTCCCACAATCTGCTGAACTAAGTTCTCAAATTGATGACAATTTTACGGGGGCAGCTTTGGTAAGTATTTACATGTTTAACTTTTCAGTATGGTTTTGTGATATAGACATTTTTTAAGAACAAATATTATACAATTGCAAATCTTTGTACCAATAATTTCTGAGAAGCCATTTGCAATGTGTTTCAACTTCCTAACAAAGAAGTTGGAAATCCTGCATTTGATGAGGCTAGAAACCGTAAATTACGCACCAAGTATTGAGTCTACGGTATGCGCATTTCAACCTACTCGTATTTTGATGTTATTCTATTATATTAATATTATATGCATTTTGAGAACTGATTGAATTTATATATGTCATACGCAGAAAGAGTTTGTTATTAGATGCTTGGTCAATAAAGTGCCATTTATAGTAGATGTCTGTGACATGAAGCCAGAGGAGATTATTCTGAGATCAAATCTTGGTAATGGAAGTGATACAGGAATTTACCTCATGCGGTTGTTGGAGAAATATAAAGGAGAAAGAAGGACTTATGTTTTGGGACTCCAAGAAGTAAGCTGCTTTACATTCATTTTCCTTATTTATTTACTGCTATGTATAAGATAAGCGTAAATCAACCTTCCTTTTCGTTATTTGTAGAACAACCAAGTTAAGGTTTTTGGTACAAGGGCATGCTATGAAATGTTGTCTTTTGCTGGTAATCAAGACTTCTAAAATTCGAGAAAGAAAACTAGAGGTGCCACCAAGGATATTCGGCAACGTCGATTTTTAGACATAGAAATATTGGGGCGGGTAATCAATGCCCGCAAGGATGACAAGTAATTTCTAAACTTCATGATCTATATATTTGTTTGATTTGTGGTCTTAGAAGTTGTGCTAATTATATTAGTTTATAAGTATTTGGATGAGATTATTGTGGCCACAGAATGGATGAATGTCTGCCGAAACGCAATGAAAAATTTGCAAAATCGTCATTGGATAAGGGATACGGTGAGTATATAAACATTTTTAATTTATATCTTATATTCTAATATGATCAAATATTTGTAAAAATATTACATTTGTAGGTGATTGACATGTTTGGTGTGATGTGTACATATAATCGACCAGATATTCTATACTTGCCTTCAACAGTGAAGGTAGGTATCTAAGCAATACATTTTGAATTTATGTTTTACTTTTTCATATTTACTTCATTTTTGTGAGGAAACTATATGCCATCTGAACTATGTTCAAATTGAAAAAACAGATGTCATATATTT
Organism: Silene latifolia; assembly: GCF_048544455.1. Taxonomy (NCBI): domain Eukaryota; kingdom Viridiplantae; phylum Streptophyta; class Magnoliopsida; order Caryophyllales; family Caryophyllaceae; genus Silene; species Silene latifolia. Next base: position 46,229,442 of record NC_133538.1, read on the forward strand.
GTCAGTATAGTTTACTAACTTATTTTCTTAAATTGAATTAAAGGTTAATAAGGTAAACTTTGCTTGGTGCCCTTATCTTAAGATGCACTACAAGCCAAAAGATGAGCAACTATTGAGAAGGTAAATTTACTAATGTCCAAACTGTAATGGTATATGCATATACTAATTACCATGCATATCCTAGTTACTTACCTGTTTAAATCATTTTGCTTTTATGTAGATTCTTTTCACAATTGGCAAACATAATAACTATTGGTTAGCTTGTGTGTTTGACCTCAAGAAGGAGAAGAACAATATTTTGGACTCTCTCAAGACATATAGGAAAAATGATAAGAAAGCTGTGGAGGAATATAATAATTATGTGGAGGATATTGTATGGTCGCCATTGTTTATATCAATTCAGTTTAAAAGTCACAATCTAAGAAAGTCATTCATATTTTGGTGATTCTTTATCGTTCACAGATAGTCAATGCTGCAAATCAGATACCCAACAACAATGGTTACAAGCGGCTCAAGGCTATCAGCTTGTGTTCCTACTGAAATCAAGGATGTACCTCAGCAAGCAAACACATTAGTTTGTTTTATATTTCGTTTCATTTTGCATAATGTTAATTATTTCAATATCATTTTCAACATCATACGTTGTTGTTTGAATAGTTTTGACTGTGGAGTATATGTCATGAAGTTTCTGGAAGGTGCAATGTTCAATACAGATTTATGGACGGACAAGAAACACTACAAAGTGAGTTTAATGGACTTGATAATTCATATATTTTTATCTTAAATTTCTGCCATTTTATCTTAAATTTCTGCCATTTTTTATCTTAAATTTCTGCCATTTTTGTTTTGCAGGACTTGATTGCTTATCGATGAGAAATTATGTTGCGACTGATAAAATGGGAGAAAAACACTTCTCAGGTACACCTTTCTCTACAAAGTGACAAGTAATTTCTATTTTTATTTGTTTGATTTGTCATCTTAGAAGTTACTAGATACACATGCGTGGGCAGCTAGATATATACACATCTCTGGGCAGCTAGATACACTTGTTTGAATTGATAGATACACTCCTTCAAGTTGCTACATATACTTTTTTAAACTGTTATATACACTCCTTCAGTTGGCTACATACCCTTTTTTGAACTGCTAGATACACTCCTTCAGTTGGCTACATACACTTTAGTCAGTCACTAGAAACACTTTCGTCTTAAAGTTTCTAGATACACCTTCTTACACATCCATAAGTTGCTTCATACACATGGTATTTCTACTTGATAATGATTAAAATAATTCAAGCTCATGTCATTCTTTTTTAAATCTTCAGGCGATTTTTCAAGATGGTTGATGATGAAGAATATTGGATCAGTTTTTTTAATCAAGCCTCAGTTCAAAGGGATTCGGCATCAGTTTAACATTTTCATGTCAATAGTGGTTTTGTACTTTGAAGAGGTTGATTAAGTTGGTTGACTATGTCTAGTATTTCGAACTTGAAACCTAGATAATTTGTTGATAGTGTATGGCGTAATACTTGTTGTTTGATTAAGTTGGTAACCTTTCAATCCAAGGGAAATACTTGTTAAGTTGGCTACTCTTCATGAGGGTGTTATTCCTAATTGTGATGCTCGGATTTCAATGGTATAGTTAAGGAAATAAGTTTGAACATCTATGGGCAGCTAGATACACTTGTTTGAACGGCTAGATACACTCCTTCAGGCGGCTACACACACTTTTTTGAACTGCTAGATACACTCCTTCAGTTGCCTACATACACTTTTTTGAACTGCTAGATACACTCCTTCAGATGGCTACATACACTTATTTGGACTGCTAGTTACACTCCTTCAATTAGCTACATACACTTTAGTCAGTCACTAGAAACACTTTACTCACTGAACCTGAGCATTCAAGCACGTCAGCCCATCTCCCTATTGAATACAACGTATACACTAACAATACGCCCATCAAAACAATATCACAAATTTTTCATTTGTTCGGCAAAGCAAGGATAACACTCTCTATACTCCACGAGTCCATCGTCAGTAAAAAAAACAAAAAAAAAATCAGCAGCCTAAAACATAATTAAAAAAAAAAATGTTGAAGTTCATACAAAACCAGTCTTACATGAACCAAATAAACCAAAAACCTACTGAAATCAGTTTCAAGTGAGTAGCATAACATTACAAAGCATAACACAGACTGTTTTGAGTGACATCTACAAATCCCACTGAAATCAGTTTCAAGGGAGTCGACTCGGGCAATTTCTACTATCATGGTTATTCATTTCACCGCAAGCACGACATTTCCTCAGAGGCTTTGCATTTTCTAAGACTGCCTTTTCCTTGTTTGATGTTATCCTTTTTCCCGATCCCTTATTCTTGCACTTTTATGGTGGTAGAATAGTAGCTTCAGTTGGTATTTTTGACCCAAGAACCATCTCAATCTCAGCTTTCTTATCTTTTGACTTCCCAGACTTAACTGAAATAATCAACTTTTCATTGAAACTCCGGAGCATCTGAAATAGCGCATCACAATGTTCCTCATTTTCCTCAACAAGTGAGACTGCATTAAATACCTCCGACCATAATTCACTTATATTATTCTGGCGGCTTTCGATTGACACACAATCAGCTAGGACAGATATTCCAACAACATTAGAAAGAGGGTGGGAGGTTGCAGATTTGCTCCATCTAAGTGCTAAATACTCTTTAGGTATATGATCAAATCCCCTATCCTTCAACACCCATAAAATGTGCCTACAGAGTATCCCGATTCTTTCAAACATCTTACAAGAACAAGAAAACATATTATCACTTAAATCATCTTTGTATTCCTTATCTTTCTCACGATCAATTATTGAAATATGATCATTCTCAGAACCAGTTGTGTTTGGTGATGGTAAATGGCCACAAGTATAACATGCAGCTTGGACTTCTACTTGTAAAATATAAAATATGAGGATTGTGTAAAATTCAGAAGCTTGCTTTTCTAAAAGGAGAGGGGTTGTCAATTTTGGATAACAGTTCTTATCATCAGCCATTACCTTAGAATATTTCCATCTCTGAGCATCCATTGTTGTTTGGAAACGCATCCAAAACTCGACGAGTGTGACATGTGGGTTGGTGAAGTTTACAAAGAAGCTATTTTCAGACTCTGATCTTGATGTTGTGCGCAAAATCCCGCCCAAATATGTGTCTCTAATGTAAGCAGGAATCCAAAGAGCACGGTACTTAAAACATTTTCTTCAACCACTTGTTATCACAAAGCTCATAGAGGAAATTATCGAATTCCATTTCGATTCAAATTCTTCTGGAGTGATCTATATATCCCAAACAACTGAGTTTATTTCCTTCAAAAAGGTTGTGTCTTGGGAAATCGATGGACCAACCTTGTCAGGCAACTTCTTCATTATATGCCACATACACAGTCGGTGGGGTGTTTTGTCACCAAACACACCTTTAACAGCTTTTTTGATGCCTCTGCATTGATCAGTTATTATAATAATAGGATAGCGATCACCCATAGCCGTTACAAAATTTTGAAACAACCACGACAATGATTCTGCATTTTCATTTCGTATCAAACCCGCTGCAAAAGTAATGCAACCTTTATGGTTATCAACACCCGTGAAAGGGACAAACACCATTTTATATTGGTTGAAGTTATAAGTGGCATCAACAGAAACGACATCACCAAAAAGGGCATCATTTTTAAGTGATATTGGATCTGCCCAAAAAAGCTTAGTTATTCTGCTTTGATCATCAACATCAAAGTCAAAATGGAAAGATGGAGACATAGACTTTGAAGAGTCTATCACACCCTAAATACTCGAGAGGGGAGGGGGGGGGGGTGGTGAATTGAGTATTTAAAAACTTATGCCTACTTTTTATTTTATATTAATGATTAACTACTTAAAGTTTATTAATTAAACTTTAACTTATTAACTAAGTGATTATGAACATAATGAAATGAACGAAAAGAAAAACTGCAAGGACACACGATATTTGAAGTGGTTCAGCTTCACACGTCGAAGCCTACGTCCACTATTCTCGATTAATAATTTTAGTACCTTTCTCCGGATTACAAAATTATCAACCCACTCGTATAGCTAACTCTAACTATAACTCAATTTGAATATCATTAGATATTCGGTTTTGACTATCTTAAGTTACTAAGAAAGCACTTGATTATTCTTCTAAGTGTTCACACAATTGAACGAGTAAGAAACAATATGAAGTACTATTATCTTATGACGTAACCTTAAGAAAAATAAGCAAATTAAAGAGCACGACTTTTCGCAAGATTTTCCAAACGCAAAACAATAAAAATAGCCAATTAAAAATTAAACTCAATTTTGTTTGCAAGGGATTTTTAATATTTCAAAAAGCTTAACTAGAATAAAGAATGATCATATGTATTTATAGTAGAGGAAAGAACTAGGGTTTGCACGAAACCCTAGGATGTCGTGAGATAGGCGGTTTATCTCGCAAGAGATAAATCTCTATCTCTTTCCTAATTCAATCCAAGATATATTAGTTTAGGTAAATAAGATAAAAGTGAATCTTATTTTTCTATAACTATATCTTTAAGATTTTCAGATAAGTAAACGAATTAAATCATGTATATATTTAAGATAAGAAAATATCTTATAAAAATATAAGCTAGATTTAATTAGATAGGTTACTTGTACTAAAGGACTTGTCAAACCTAAAGGTTCAAAGCCAGCGGCCGAAACCCTAGCCCCATGTCCATCTAGACGAAAATCCCTTTTCTTGGATTAGGGTTAGGTTAAAATAAACTAGGAAGCTCTGATAGCATGACGACCCATAAGTCGTTTTACTAACCAATAGAGACATGCAAGTTATCCATTATAACAACCCATAATTCATCTCTACTATATACACAAATGATTTCGAAATATGTTTAAAGAATTTTATCCTTTGAAAAATGATTTTAAAACTATTAAAATTGTGCCATTAAAATGCTACCCAAAGATATAGTAGAAACAGCTATAACTTTAAGTTTGGTAAGTAAAGTTATAGATGAAATAGCTATAACTTTACCTTGCCAATATTCTTTTCTTAAGATACCATCATTAGATGAAGACCTATACTAGCTAATCTTCCTGGAGATCTTCAGTGATAGGATCTTCTCTTTATCTTGACCAAAAGCTCTTCATCTTGAGCTTGTTAAAGACTTGATCTAGCCTTTTACTTGAGTGATCATCATACTTGAAACTTGTTACAGTTACTATGACGCTTTAAGAATCTTCAATGTTATAGCTCAAGCTGCTATAACATTACTTGAATGATGCCTCACAAATCTTCAATGTTATAGCTAAGAATGCTATTACATTACTTGTTAAACTTGTAAACCTAAGTCAATCTAACAAAGACTAAACAAACGATTACGAGGAAGAGTATATATAAAACGAAGTACACACTTGTCATTATTAAAACTTAATCATATATCTAAATGGTCCAAAGAATTCCCCCTTTTGATGATGACAAGTCTCTTATGATTTGTGACTAAGTGAACGTTCCCCCTCAACATAATACTATTAAAGTCATAGTCAGTCCAATGCAAGAACAATCCACTAATATAAAAAGTATAGCATCCAAGGACCTTAAGAGATTAAAGGTTCTGACAAGGAGTATAAAACTTTTCCTCGGTAACGTAAATACTTGTTTGGACGATTTTATGAAACACGAGATGAGGAAGACTAACTTTGGATCCTTCAAGCCACTTAGACATCAATACCATCTCATAAATTGACAATTTATCACGACCACCCCTCCTCAAGACAACCGTGTTCCAAAGAAAATTAAGAAAGAATTTCAATTTTGGAGTGAACGACCCCGCAAACATATTACTCGACCCTGTAGCATCAACATCAAAAGACTTCTTAATTTTAAGCTTTTCTTCCTCCGTCACATCTCCCCATTCCGCACTCGGATTTATTTCGATCGCATCATCAGGGACCGCAAACAGAGTACAAAAATCGGTAAGGGAGATTTTGACTTCGGATTCATTCACCATAGCATGCAACACGTTATTTTTTACGGAGACAGAAGAATAAAACTAGATTACCTCAAAAGGATAAACCGGACCAACAAAGGAACTAACTTTCTTCCATTCTTGAAAATTCAAGAAATCCTTAAAAAATTGTAAAGCTTCAATTTTCCCATACCATTTTTTGGAGTAAGAACGACCACCATGAATACCATACCGCATAACATTGTTGACTCGGGTTCTTTCGTCCGTGGTAAGTCGAAGCTTATCAAGTCCTGATGATGTTGCATTCGGCATATACTCTCGGAACATTGCTCTTTGATGACCTTCTTGAGTAGCTACGACCTCGGTTTCCTCCACCGAGCCTTCAAACCCTACGGCCTTCTTCTTCCCCTTATTTAACTTTCGTCTTTTCCCTTCTAAGTTAGGATCAACCTGGTTATGATCGGGATTAGTTGGTTTTTGGTTTGATAAAGGTGAGGGAGTTTTGAGAGGGACATAGGTTTTGTTGCATGATGATTTGGAGGACCCGGTTCGAGTTGTTGGCCGAGTTGAGGGTGAGTGGAGGCGATTTGAGGGAGGAGTCATGAAGATGATTTAATTTTGGAGGTTGATTGTGGAAGGGTGTAGAAAAAGTAAATATTGAGAGTTGTGTGTTGATGGTGATGGTAGAGGGTGGGGTATTTATGGGGAGTGTTAATTGTGAATTATGGTAAAAGAGGTTGAGTGAGATAAGGAAGGTGTAGGTGACGTGTGGAATTAGGTAGCTAAATATTCTCCTTTTTTTGTTAATTATTTACTTACTCCATAAAATAATATAAGTGGTTAGGGTAGATAATTTAGAAGATATGATAAGATAAGATATGGCAAGAGATAAAATTTTGGTAGGGAATTTCGGTTAAGGGAAAAATAAGGAGGCAATTTGTTACGACATTATGATTCGTAATAAAACTCAAAATATACATGACTAGCAAATGGAATATTCTCATAATATAAAATAACATTTGACATAAATAAAATTGCAACGAAAAATACGGACACGGTCATACAATCTCGTCAAATCTAGTCAGTCATACGGAGAGTTGAATATTTGTGACAAGTTTAGTTGCCACCAATTAAACCAATTTCCAACTGTAAAATCTCAAAACGTTCTCTAGCCAATGCTTTAGTAAAAATGTCAGCCCATTGTTTTTCTGTACTATAAAATTCCAGTCTTATGTTGCCCTTATCTACATGATCACGTAGAAAATGGTGTCTGATGTCTATATGCTTAGTTCGTGAGTGTTGTGCCGGGTTCTTAGATATGATTATAGCACTCGTGTTGTCGCACAAAATAGGTATACACCCAACATTAACACCGTAATCATATAATTGTTGCTTAAGCCATAAAAGTTGAGAACATACTAATCCAGCAGCAATGTATTCGGCTTCACCTGTAGATAGCGCAACGGAATTTTGCTTCTTTGACCCCCACGTAATGATCCACGGTCCAACAAACGTGGCTATGCTGGAAGTACTTTTTCTGTCAAGTGAACAACATGCATAATATGCATCTGAATACCCTGTGAGATCGAAGTTACACTCAAGAGGATACCACAGATATAATTTAGATGTACCAATTAAATACTTCAAGATTCTCTTAACTGCAATTATATGCGATTCTTTAGGGCAAGATTGAAACCTAGCACATACGCATACACGAAACATAATATCCGGACGACTTGCAGTTAAATAAAGAAGTGAGCTAATCATACCTCGATAAGTCGTCTCATCGACAGACTTACCGTTTTCATCCAAAGTCAGCTTCTTCTCAGTACCCATAGGAGTTGGCTTAGAATTAGAATTTTCCATACCGAATTTCTTGATTAGCTCCTTGATGTATTTTTGTTGGTATATCATAATTCCTTCAGAAGCTTGTTGAATCTGGAGTCCAAGGAAGAACTTGAGTTCTCCCATCATGCTCATCTCGAATTCTGAGGTCATTAAATCTGAAAAATACTTGCATAAACGATTATTAGTTGAACCAAAAATGATATCGTCAACGTATATTTGTACAACTAATAAATCGGAATCCTCAGTTTTCAGGAATAGGTTTTTATCGACAGATCCTCTTTTAAAACCACTTTCAAGAAGATATTTTGACAATCTGTCGTACCACGATCTCAGAGCTTGTTTCAAACCATACAAGGCTTTATCTAATTTGAAAACATGGTTTTGAAAATTGCTATCGAGAAATCCTGGAGGTTGTTCCACAAAAACCTCCTCATTCAAATAATCGTTAAGAAATGCTGTCTTAACGTCTATTTGATAAAGTTTAATTCCTTTATGAGCAGCAAACACTATTAATAGTCTAATAGCCTCAAGTCTGGCTACAGGAGCGAAGGTCTTATCATAGTCAATTCCTTCTTGTTGATTATACCCTTGTACAACCAATCTAGCTTTATTTCGTACAATAACTCCTGTATCGTCTAGCTTGTTTCTAAAAACCCAACTTGTACCAATGACTGTTCGGTCTTTAGGTCTTGGAACCAAATGCCACACTTTGTTCTGTTCGAACTGTTGAAGCTCTTCTTGCATAACAACGATCCAATCAGGTTCGGCAAGTGCTTCTTTGATATTTGTTGGCTCAATGGTTGAGAGAAAGGTGTAGAACGAACAAAAGTTGTTAAGTCTTCTACGAGTTCGAACACCTTCATTCAAACTTCCTAGGATGGTTTCCATTGGATGAGAATCCTTATATTTCCATTTCCTAGAAACATGAGGCACATCTTCATCTGAACTAGTCTCGCCTTCTTCGAATGATTGGGGTTCAAGCCTTGTTCCCCCTGAATCCAATCCTGGAGTTATAACAGAATCAGTTATAACATCGGATCTAATTCGTTGATTTGGAGTTGAAGTTATAGCTTCATCAGTTATAACTTTATCCTCCAATTTCTTAGATTGAGAAGAGGTTTTAGTATCATCAACTAAACTCTCAGTTCTCTTTCCTTTATCATTCGAAGGGCTTCCTTGTTCATCATTTGTGCCCTCAATTCCTTTATCTACTTCATCCAATTCTGGAAGTTCATCCCTGGATAGGCGGAAATCTGGTTCGTTCAAATCTTCTTCCTCATCCTGTTCAACTTTTTCAAACATATTATTCTCATCAAAAACAACATGAACACTTTCTTCGATGCATAAGGTTCTTTTATTGAAAACCTTATATGCTTTACTATGATCAGAATAACCGATAAACAACGCTTCATCACTTCTGGGATCGAATTTGCTTAATCTATTTTTGCCATTATTATGGACAAAACATTTACTCCCGAAGCAACGTAGATGTGATATGTTAGGTTTACGTCCCTTAAGAAGCTCATAAGGAGTCTTCTTGAGAATGGGTCTAATCAACGCTCGATTATGAACATAGCATGCAGTACTAATAGCCTCGGCCCAGAAATTTCGAGGTAGGCCGCTACACAACAACATCGTGCGTGCCATATCGTCTAATGTTCTATTAATACGTTCAACAACACCATTTTTCTATGGGGTTCATGGTGCTCAGAAGTTATGCCCAACACCATTCTCTCTACAGTATTCTATAAAAGTATGGTTATCAAATTCGGTGCCATGATCCGTACGAATGGAAACTAATTTTGATTTATACTTATTTTGGACAAGCTTCATTAGAACTGCAAATTCTTCGAAAGTTTCATCTTTTGAATTGAGAAAGATTGGCCAAACATATCTTGAATAATCATCAACTAGAACGAAGACATACCTGGATCCACCTCTACTTCTTACCTTTATTGGGCCACAAAGATCCATATGCATAAGTTCTAGTGGTTCCTTGGTACTTACCATTCACATGGGTTTGAATGATGATCTCACATGTTTGCATCGGGCACATGAAGCACATAACGTTTCTTGATCGAATTTGATTGAGGGAAGTCCTTCAACCAAATCCCATTTCTTTAGCTTATTCGATGTTGTTGAATTTATGTGAGCAAATCTTTTGTGCCAAAGGCACGGATCATCTGTCGTTACTTTCATGCACGTGAATGAATTAGTAGGAATATTATTTAGATCAATCATATAAACATTCCTTCTACGGTGTCCTTCAAGCACAACACTACTTGTTCCTTCAATTATTATTCGATAAGAATCTGAATGAAAGACAACTTTATTTCCTTTGTCGCATAATTGAGAGATACTCAGTAAATTGTGTTTGAGACCACTAACAAGATAAACATCACTAATAGCATGAGAAGAGGATATTCCAACTTTACCAAAACCGATGATCTTACCCTTCTTGTTATCACCAAATGTGACCTTACCTCCATCGAAAGGTTCAAGTGAAAGAAATAAATTTACATCTCCAGTCATGTGCCTTGAGCATCCACTATCAAGGTATCATAGGTTATTTTCTTTCACCACAACCTGCAAAATAATCAGATACAGTTTTTATGTACCCAAGCTAAGTTGGGTCCTTTGATGTTAGTCACTCTAAAAAATAGATCTTTTCTAACCCAAACCTTTTTTTATAATTTTACGTTTTGGAGGCGAATGGGTTTGTTTAGGATCCGTATTAGGTTGAGTTGTGGGTTCCTTATGTCGTGGTATTTCAGGTTGTTTTGGGGGAGCTTTGGTTTTTAAGGGATCTTTAGGTTTAGGTGTTTGTTTTGATTTGGTAACTTTCTTGAAATCAAAGCTCATATCGTAGAACCAACGATGATCATTGTTGCGTTCTTCACTTGTACTTGGTTATAACGGGGTACAATCATTATCTTCTAAAGTAGTGTCAGATGTTTTAACAAAGTTGATTCCTTTTCTTAAATCCTGAGCATATTTGACACAATTTTCTTGGATATGTCCAGTATGACCACAGTAATTGCAAATCAAATATTCTGGTAAATTTGTATATTTTCTCCTTCTGAAATCTCGTTCGGAAGGGGTTGATTTGCATTTAGAGTGATCTCTATGACCATAGAACTCGTGCCCTAATCCCATTTTCATGTTATTATCTGATTGCTCAGCATTTTTCGTGAACCTTTCTAGCATGCAAGAGTAATTCTTTTAAAGATTGTATCTTTTTGTTGCATTTGGAATGGTCTGACACTATGATCTTGGGAGGATTAGTCTTTTCAAAATTGTCACGAAAGTTCTGGAATCTATCATTAAGAACTCGTACTGTCTCGGTATGCGTTTTTTTAGTATTTGAAAGAACGGTTTTAGATTCCTTTAATTGATGAGTTAGAGATTCAATCTCCTTCTTTTGATATGATATCACGGCTTCTATGGCTGTAGCCTTGGGCTCAAGAAGCTCTTTGACTTTCCTCAATTCCAATGTTATAGCTTCACTAGCTATAACTTTGGCTTGAAGATGCTTAATGTTGAGTTTCAGGTCTGAGGTTATAGCTTCATTAGCTATAACTTTAGACTCAAGAGCCTTCTTCTCAGCATTTGTTGTATCTGAAGTTGTAGCCATATTAGCTGTAACTTTAGATTTGAGCTTTTTGGCCTTTGCTTTAAGGAGGTGATTCTCTTCAGCAATATCGAGAATTTGTTCTTTCAAGTCTTTCAATTCCATCTCTTGTTCGTGACACTTATCAAGAGATTTTTCAAAATATTCAATTAAAGCATTCTTAGGCAATTTCTTAACACTTTTCTTAAGTTCAAGATAACTTACCTCTTCTTCTTCTTCTGAATCGAAATCTCCTAGGAAGCAGTAGTAGGAGTCCACGCTATCTTTATCATTGTCTGAGAAGAGGTCAAGACTGACATTGCTTAGACATAGATTAGCAACTTCTTCTTCTTCTGATGCTTCATCATCCTCAAGGTCGAGATCTCCCCAGCATGATGCCATCATCACTTGCTTGAATTCCTTTTTGGTCTTCTCACGTTTTGCTTTGTCTTTAATTTTCTCCCATGTGGGATAATCCTTAATCATATGACTGGATTCTCCACACTTGAAGCATCCTCTATTAGCAAACTTATTATTTGACTCAGAAGTTTTCTTATTAGAGAACTTGTTGTTATTGTTGCTGAACGATTTTGCTTGCTTATTTCTGAAGACGCGTTTGTTAAATCGTTTAGCAAACAAAACCGTTTCGTCCTATATTTCAACATCTTCTTCTTCCTTAGCAGAAGCTTGTAAAGCCATGCTCTTAGTGTTACTGGTTTCGGCCTCATCATCTTCCAAGACGAGTTCATGAGCCATGAGAGCACCAATAAGTTCTGCATAAGGAAGAGAAGTGAGATCTCTGACTTCTTCCATAACTATGACCTTGGGACGCTATTCTTGGTTAGACTCCTAAGTACTTTTCTAGCAATATCCTCAGAGTCAGAAGTTTTACCAAGATTTTTAAGCTCATTGACTATAGTAGAAAATCGTGCTGACATGCTATCAAGTGATTCATTCTTTTCCATTCTAAAAAGTTCATATTTTTGAATCAGCAGGTCAATGCGATATTTCCTTACAACCGACGTTCCCTCATATGCCAACTCAAGACCATGCTATATTTCCTTGGCCGAAGTGCAAGAGGAAAAATGATCGAATTCAGTCGATGTCATGCCGTTTTGTAACAGGCTTATCGCTTTCGAGTTTTTCTCACCCTTCCTGTAATCAGCCTCAATATAGTCTTCTTCCTTTTTCTCATAGGTAGTGCCTTCCGAAGATGCAACCAAAATTTTGTTTGGTCCATTCTTAATGATCGTCCAACACTCCCAATCATGTCCTTTTATATAGTGTGTCATCATGTTTTTCCAAAGTCCATAATTTTTCCTATCAAAGACGGGACACTTAAGATACTTGGAATCCATTTCACACGTGTAAGGCAGCGGAATAAAAATAAAATAAAAAGATAAAAAGATAGACGGATCAAAGCCTCTTTGCGGTTAGACAATCAAGAGCACGAGGCTCTGATACCAATTGAAGAGTCTATGACACCCGAAATACTCGAGAGGGGGGGGGGGGGTGGGGGTGAATTGAGTATTAAATACTTATGCCTACTTTTTATTTTACTTTTTATTTTATATCAATGATTAATTACTTAAAGTTTATTAATTAAACTTTAACTAATTAACTAAGTGATTATGAACGTAATGAAATGAACGAAAAGAAAAACTGCAAGGACACACGATATTTGAAGTGGTTCAGCTTCACACGTCGAAGCCTACATCCACTATTCTCGATTAATAATTTTAGTACCTTTCTCCGGATTACAAAATTATCAACCCACTCGTATAGCTAACTCTAACTATAACTCAATTTGAATATCACTAGATATTCGGCTTTGACTATCTTAAGTTACTAAGAAAGCACTTGTTTGTTCTTCTAAGTGTTCACACAATTGAACGAGTAAGAAACAATATGAAGTACTATTATCTTATGACGTAACCTTAAGAAAAATAAGCAAATTAAAGAGCACGACTTTTCGCAAGATTTTCCAAACGCAAAACAATAAAAATAGCCAATTAAAAATTAAACTCAATTTTGTTTGCAAGGAATTTTTAATATTTCGAAAAGCTTAACTAGAATAAAGAATGATCATATGTATTTATAATAGATGAAAGAACTAGGGTTTGCACGAAACCCTAGATTGCCGTGAGATAGGCGGTTTATCTCGCAAGAGATAAATCTCTATCTCTTTCCTAATTCAATCCAAGATATATTAGTTTAGGTAAATAAGATAAATGTGAATCTTATTTTTCTATAACTATATCTTTAAGATTTTCAGATAAGTAAACAAATTAAATCATGTATATATTTAAGATAAGAAAATATCTTATAAAAATATAAGCTAGATTTAATTAGATAGGTTACTTGTACTAGAGGACTTGTAAAACCTAAAGGTTTAAAGCTAGTGGCCGAAACCCTAGGCCCGTGTCCATCTAGACGAAAATCCCCTTTCTTGGATTAGGGTTAGGTTTAAATAAACTAGCAAACCCTAGGTAGCATAACGACCCATAAGTCGTTTTACTAACCAATAGAGACATGCAAGTTATCCATTATAACAACCTATAATTCATCTCTACTATATACACATGATTTCGAAATATGTTTAAAGAATTTTATCCTTTGAAAAATAATTTTAAAACTATTAAAATCGTGCCATTAAAATGCTACCCAAAGTTATAGTAGAAACAGCTATAACTTTAAGTTTGGTAAGTAAAGTTATAGGTGAAATAGTTATAACTTTACCTTCCCAATATTCTTTTCTTAAAATACCGTCATTAGATGAATACCTATACTAGCTAATCTTCCTGGAGATCTTCAGTGATAAGATCTTCTCTTTATCTTGACCAAAAGCTCTTCATCTTGAGCTTGTTAAAGACTTGATCTAGCCTTTTGCTTGAGTAATCATCATACTTGAAATTTGTTACAGTTACTATGACGCTTTAGGAATCTTCAATGTTATACCTCAAGCTACTATAACATTACTTGAATGATGCCTCACAAATCTTCAATGTTATAGCTAAGAATGCTATAACATTACTTGCTAAACTTGTAAACCTAAGTCAATCTAACAAAGACTAAACAAACGATTACGAGCAAGAGTATATATAAAACGAAGCACACACTTGTCATTATCAAAACTTAATTATATATCTAAATGGCCCAACAGCCTTTTTTTGCATGAAGTTCTCTATTAACATATGGGCATCATATTCTTTGATGTATTTATTAACATCCCTTGAAATTTTTTTGAAATCTTGTAAAGAAGCACCCACATTTTTGTATCCCTTCACATACTGTTTGAACATCCTAAATGTTTGCACCGGATCATGGTTTACATGGGTATTGTCCATTATCATTTTTTTGTGAACCATGTTTAAATCTCTACATGGTTTCAGATGTATCATAGTTGCTGGCGTATTCATAGTATGTGAGTGAAGCTCAATAAAATCATAAATCTCATATTCACCCGTCTGAATTCTTCAAAAACTAACTTTAGCCTGACAACCAATTCGCGTAAGGTTCCTCTTCCTTTTTTTACCCTTGTGATTACTTTTGCCTTGTTTATTACACACACACACCACTTGTGTGTAATAATCCCATCAAGCAATTTTGTTGAGTCTAACCTTGTAAGAAACCCACAAACCTTGGCATATTCCTCGTAAAAATGTATGCCTTCTTCCAAAGTTGCAAATTTAATCCACAATGTTGGTTTTAATTCTGCTGAGCATCTCGGCAATACCACTATTGGATTATCAAAAACAACTTCTTGGGTGGCTACAACAACAAAAAAACAAAAGAAAATGATTGTAATTTTATCCGTCATAACCTACTCAAGCTTATTAGACAATACAATAATTAATAACAAGCTACAATTTAATACCTAGTACATTGTTCGAAGAAAGTACATTGTTCGAAGAAAGTTCATGCGGTGCATTAGTGACAAGTAACTGATCTCCTTGTGAATTACTTGAAGACGCTTGGACATTAGTAACTTGTACAATGTCTGCACAGAAAATCAATATCTGAGCTAAGGGAAAGAACTCAGTTTACATCATAAGCAAGAACAGAGGAATCAAACAGAATCCCGGAATCCCTTCGCCTCTCTTTCGCTTCTATTTTGCTAACCAAACAGAATCCTGGAATCAAAACAAGGCCTTAACATCTAAGTCGATGAATACGGAAACTCAGTTTAACTTCAATTACAAGGATCATCCCCCCACTTAGACAAGGGCAAGCAAAGATGAGATCGAAATCACTGACTAACCTAAGTAATACTCCCTCCATCTTCACAATAATACATTTTTTCATATTGACAGAAACACATCTTCAACTACCTGGATACACATAACTTTTAAAAGCAACTTATTTGGGGTCTCAATTAGTAGTAAAAACAAAATAAGGTATCGCGATACATTAATCCCCTTCCCCCCCCCCTCCAAATTAAATGTAAAAAATATTGGTTTAAAGACACATTCTTACATCTACATACATACACATCTTTAACTTGCTGGATACAAAGAACATGCAGCCGTACTTACCTATAACTTCTGCCATAATCGAATCTTCTTCTTCAATTATTACCATCTGAAATAAAAAATCGTTCTTGTTAGATTATTACTAAAAATCAGAAAAACCTAATTGTTTCGAGTTCAAATTGTTAAGTAAACCCTAAGTTTTCGAATTGCATTTGTTCATGAAATAGGAAATAGAAATCTGAATTAAAACTTACCTTGATTGTATTTGAGATGATTCAGAGGTGTAAGAATGGAGTTGGATTGAAGGCACAACAATGGTGTCGGAAAGAGAAACGAAGAAATCAATATGCGCATCTTTTATTGGATTAGAGTGAGAGGAAGAATTGATGAGATTTTGTGTCTTTTATTGGTTGGGTTAGTTAAATGTGACGTGACCCCGATATATATATATATATATATATATATATATATATATATATATATATATATATATATATATATATATATATATATATATATATATATATATATATATATATAGCAGGATCTCGTGAGTTTGGTTCTTACGGTGAGTTGTGAGTTTGTGTGCTCACAAATATCAGCCATCAAATCAAGCAAAACTAACGGCTGTGATTGAAGTACAAAAATAAAACAAAGCGCAACATTCTTCGCAAGCCAGAAACACGCACAACAGTAGCAACGACCATGGTGCAAATCCCGAACTCGGGATAAAAGTCCTAGTTCAATTCCCCCGCATCTTTTCATCACCAGCCACTATTCACACACCAATTTCATTTTATCATCATCACCATCATCAATCAACCATGGTTGCTTCCCCTCGAGCCCAGTACAACCATCACCATCTTCAATTCAACCCGCTATAGCTTCCACATCCGCAAACATCACATTCATCACCATCAAAATCCGAGTCCGGAGCTGCTCATTCGCCCCACCACCAACTTCAATTCCATCACTGATCTCCGCCATTCTTGCCACTCACCAGTCCAACACCACCATACATTACCTCCTCTGCTGCTTATCACCCCACACGCATCATCAATTTCATTCACCAATTCAGAAATCACATCTCCATCATCCTGTGCACGACAACCTGCAACAACAACACCACCACAAGCACCATCGTCTTTATTGGTGACCATCACCATCGCACCATCATCACACCACCACGTTGCTCTCCTCCGTTCAAAGATTATCCGACGGCAACGAATCTGACAGCGGAATCACAAAATCTGCCGCCTCACTCCTCGCAGCACATGTCTACTGACCACCGCACCGCCTGTAATAAACCATCACAGCATTCTGAAGGTAAGTTTCTTTAACGCCACCTACTCGACTAAAGTCGCCGTGTCGGTCTGTAGGTTGCCGGATCCGGTACGAATTCCGTACCGGGATCAGTGTCGGGTCGGGTCGGGTCGGGTTGCTGTATTGGTGGACTCGAGTTGCTGTATTGGTGGTGAAACACGGAAATCTGACCAGGTGCGAGAAAGGAGTGAGCGATGAAGATGGGTTCGGGGTTCAGTTCTCGAGATTAAACTGTTAGGATTAAAATTGAATTTAAGTTTCTGTTTAAATTCAAGTTCCTAATTATTTTTGTCCATCATTAGGGAGCTTGCTCAACAGGTACATGTTTGCGTGAAACCTGAGAGTTCCGCTAGAATATGATAGTCTACCCGGCTCTTAAAAGTACGAAGTAGTTATCTATTTTAACTATAATTGGGAACTGTTATTGCTCGTTATTGGTTCAGTGTCTCCCATTTAGGCATTTAGCTTGTTTCCGCTAACATTTTAGTGAGATTAGTTGTGTTTGATGTAGTTACGGCATACATTAGAATATTAGATGCCTATCTATTTTCATGATAAATTTGTGGACATAATTATTCAGATTGTGTGTGTATGGGAATTTGTAGTGATTGACCCAATTCTCATTGGGTCGTTCAGAAACGCCATTGTGATATTAACACAGTGGTATGGACATGATTTTACCTTTTTAATTTACCTCACAACTAGTCCGATCCACTACTATTAATATAATAAGTGACACCGGAATAACATCACAATAACATCAGAATAACAACACAATAACACGTGGTAAAAAAAAAGTAAAAAAATCAAAGTAGTAAAAATCAAAGTGACACCGGAATAACATCTTAATAACACCAGAATAACAATACCACCAAAATAACAGCACAATAACACGTGGTAAAATACAGTAAAAAAATCAAAATAGCAAAAAAAACATCAAAGTGATACCGGAATAACATCACAATAATAGCAGAATAACACTAGAATAACAGCACAATAACATGTGGTAAAAAAAAGAGAAAAAAAATCAATGTAGAAAAAAAAAACAAAGTGGCACCGGAATAACATCACAATAACACCAGAATAACAGCACACTAACACGCGGTAAAAAAAAGAGTAAAAAAATCAAAGTAGTAAAAAAATCAAAGTGACACCGGAATAACATCAATATAACAGTAGAATAATAGCACAATAACACGTGGTAAAAAAAAGAAAAAAGAAAATCAAAGTCGTAAAAAAAATCAAAGTAACAGCAGAATAACATCACAATAACAGCGGAATAACAATAACAGCACAATAACATGTGGTAAAAAAAAGAGAAAAATAATCAAAGTACAAAAAAAAAGAAAAATAACAGCATAATAACACGAGGTAAAAAAAATAAGAGTAAAAAAAATTCAAGTAAAAAAAAAAAGCTAGTACAAAAAAAGAAAAAGAAAAAAGGTAACATAATGAGAAAATTAGAGAAAAACATAAGAGAAAAACATAAGAGAAAAAAATCAAAGTTGTAAAAAAAGGATAATAACACGAGGTAAAAAAAAGAGAAAAAAATTAAAAAATTAAAGTAAAAACAAAGTAGCACTAGAAAAAAAAGAGAATAAGTAAATGACACTGATTTTATATGACAGGTAAGATTAGATCTGGAGTCCACCTTAAGTCATTGAGTCCATAAGTCCCATTTAGAGCCCTTATATTGTGAGGATGAAAGACTAAGATTACACCAAAAAGCAACTTATAACATTATAATAATATGTAGAGTATTTACCTCTCTCATTAGGGTGATAGACTTACTGTTCAACTTCTGCATGTTTGTTCCTCCATCTGTCATACGCACGTTATTCAACTTCCCTCCACTCTCTCATACAACGCCTCTAATAATTTCAAAAAACCGTCCTTACTAATTCCTGTCTTTCATCTCTCATTTCTTCCATTTTCTTTTCTACATTTCCTCTTCCTTACCAAATACAACAAATCCATTTTCTTCTCTATATTTTATCCCATTCAACCGCTCGTAGTTCCTATCTTTGTTTCTTTACCTCACTTTGAAGGTAATTCATTGATTATCCTTTATTCTTTTCTTTGTTGTAATTTTTTAAATTTGTAAATTATCCTTGAGTCGTAATTGTTATATTGGGGTTATTTCATTTTTGTATTTTGTTATTTATGAGTTTATGATTTTATTGCATGCTTAAATTTATGTGATTTTTATTATATTTGATTATCCATAAACATTTTGACTCATTAACATGTTTGAATTTAATTATAAGTGGGTAGTGTAAATATGATAGTCTTTGAATTGCTAATTAAATTGATAGTGTAAATCTGAACTGATGGGTAGTGTGAATGTATTTGTTAGGGTTTCAATCGAGCCTGTTTCTGGGGATTGTAAATGTGATGTAATTGGGACTGTGAATGTGAGGACAACCCAAGTGTTAATGTGAACCAAAAAAAAGTGTAAATGTGAACAAATAGAAAGTGTAAATGTGAATATAGGAGAAATGTAAATGTGAACAAATAAAGGGTAAATCTGACTAAATTGGAAGTGTAAATGTGAAGATACTAAAAGTGTAAATGTGAGGATTGAGTAAGTGTAAATGTGAACACTTAAAGTGTAAATCTGACTAAATTGGAAGCGTAAATGTGAAGATACTGGAAGTGTAAATGTGAGGATAGAGTAAGTGTAAATGTGAACACTTAAAGTGTAAATCTGACTAAATTGGAAATGTAAATGTGAAGATAATGGAAGTGTAAATGTGAGGGTCGGACAATTGTAAATGTGAACAAATAAAGGGTAAATATGACTAAATTGGAAGTGTAAATGTGAAGATACTAGAAGTGTAAATGTGAGGATAGGAGAAGTGTAAATGTGAACAAATAAAGTGTAAATCTGACTAAATTGGATGTGTAAATGTGAAGATACTGGAAGTGTAAATGTGAGGATAGAGTAAGTGTAAATGTAAATGTGTAGACTGTTATAGGGTGACTGATATTGTGCATTTCTTATGTACTTTTTTTTCCTGATTCAGATGGTATCTGATGGAGAACTACCTGAAAACGAAGAACAACCACAAGTTACCCCTACTATTTTCGTTAAGTGTCGCCCCAACAGGCTTCACAAGCTTATTAGTAAGCTTAACATTGCTCAACGAGCCGCTGTACAGAGGATTGGATTTGAGGGGCTGCTTCATCTTAAACTCAGAACTTTCCCGCTTATACATGTTCCTTAATTTCTCGATGCTTTCAGCGATGGTTCTTATGTTTTCAGGGCGTCGGAGTTGAAGGAGTTTATGGTTACTAAGTATGATGTCTATGACTGTTTCATGTTACCTGTTGGTGAGAGAGAGATGGAAATAGTACCTACTGGACATATGCCTGGTGCTAAAGATGAAAAATATGTGCGCATAAAACAACTGTGGCGCAAAAAGTTCAAAGTGAAATCAAATTCTGATTCTATTCCTTTAGGAGACGTCTTCAATTATATTGAGTCAGAGCAATTCAAAGATGGAGGGGATGAATTCTGTCGCCTGTTTATGCTGCTTAGCATTTCATCATTCCTTGCGCCGACATTGAACAACGATATTGAAATGAAACTTTGAAAGTGGTTGAAGATGTGAGTGACATACCGGAGTATGACTGGTGCTCGTATGTATTAGAATGTTTAGCTAATCTTTGCGCAGAGGCTCGCAGGCTCGCGCATCACATCTGCTTGGTTGTATCCCTTTCCTAATGATTACTTATTTTCAGCGGTATGATTACCGTAGTAGGAGTTGCCCAGACGGCCTTCCACTTATTCAGGATTGGGATCTGAAGACTTTATCGAAGAGGTTAAAGGATGAGCTGGACGTGGGTCCATTGGGTCGACTAACATTATCCAAGGTGAAGTACCCCCGATGTCAAAACAAGACCCCTGATGAGAAGGACACTGGTAATACGATGTTGGCCATAGCTGGCGCGCCCAAGGCGCCATTGGCAAGCCCTATGCCTCTTATAATTTCAACGTCGGGTACAACACCCGATAAAAAGTTTATTCAGATTGAACTCCCCCCCCGGTGTTGAAGATGACGATGAGTTGAAAGCTAGGGCTGTAGATGTAAGTATTATGTTATGAATGTTTAATTAATGGCCTATTTTTTTTTAATATATATATATATATATATATATATATATATATATATATATATGAGTAAATTATCAATTACACCCACGTCAAATACACATTTTTACATTTACTCCCACGTCAAATTTTTTTATTAAATTACACCCAAGTTAATAGCTCAGTTTACAAATTGCACCCAATATCGGAATCCGGCCAAATTTCCGTCAATTTTCAAATTTTCTTGGTAAAATATTAAAATTTGGACGACTTTGCCCTCTTTCATTCCTTTATTAAGTTGATAGTGTTTCCTCCTCCTTCATTGCCTCTTCATCCTTCTCTTCTCTCTTCCCTAATTTTATTTCCCTTCATTGTGTTCATCATCTCAAGGTAAGTCATTCCACATAATCTAAAAACTTAATTAGAAGCAAATTAATTCAACAACAAAAGCAGAACTAACTGAATATAATCGAAATCGAATCATATTAACTATCAATCAACTAAGAGCTACGTCAATGCATCATTATAGTCGATTTCTGGAAAATCAAAACTTATGAAAATTCACTAGAACATCAGAAACTATGTTAATAGTGCAAAAACGAAGAAATTGAGAAGTGAAATTGACAAATTGTGTACCGAATTGAGCAACATTGAGGCTGAATTCATCGATTTCACGACACAGATCATCGTAAGCATTCAAAACCTTTTGCAGATTTTGAGAAAGAGGATTAGCGTTGAGATTCTGCTCCGCGGAAGCAAAACAGAATTTTGGGGATGATGAACACAATGAAGAGTCAGGTTTGGTATAAAATTTGGGGGAATTTGAAAGGGGAAGAATTTTGGGGAAATATTGGGAACAAATTAGGGTAAAAAGTGAAAGAGGGGGGAAGTAAAATGAAGAGTCATGTTGATTCTGAGTTAGAAACACGCGGGGGTATTTTCGTCACTTAATCAAGTTTTTCCCCTGAAAATGGCTCTGGGTGCAATTTATAACCTGAGCTATTAACTTGGGTGTAATTTACAAAAAAAAATTAACGTGGGAGTAAATGTAAAAATGTGCATTTGACGTGGGTGTAATTGATAATTTACTCTATATATATATATATATATATATATATATATATATATATATATATATATATATATATATATATATATATATATATATGAGCAGGTATATTTTGTGTATCTGGACTTTAAAGTCTTTTTTTGTTACCAACTGTAGGGTGTACATGAGCTATACTTGAAGATTCAAAGGAACGCTGTGGCCTTCTATTCCTGGTATGCGGATGCAGCTGCAATGATTAAGAATTTAACAACAGATGCTACCTCTTCAACTGGTCTTGTTCCGTCACAAGCGACGCAAGCTTTTTTTGAAGGTGCAAAGGTGAAGGAATATGTTGAAGAAGTTGGAAATTTAGCTTCCCAAATGAAGAAATCTAATGATAACCCTCCCTCATTGTCAGATGTTGGGAAGGTGGCCAAGAAAAAAACAAAGGCAAGCAAGAAAAAAAAGACCAAGGTTCCAAAGTTAGAGTTTACGCCTATTGTAGAGCCTGTATTACTTGCAGAAGATTCTGATTTGGGTGATAAAGCAGGTGATGTGGCGATGTCACAGGTAATGGAGACCGCTGATTTCTACAACACCGCTGAACTTAGCGAAGCTTATCGACGAGAGGAAGAGGAATGCGGGCTAGATTTAACCGACGACATGACTCAATTAACGGATCGACAGATTCTAGAGAGAATTTATAGCCCGGATGAAGTTCAAGAAGCTTACACGAAGCCCTCATTGAACGAGGAGCAGGAAAGTTTGGGAAGGGAAGTGCCATTTACTAGTGGTGCCCCTGAGAAAGCTGAACATGTTGTTGAGAAGGGTAATTCAGAAGCAACGAATAAGGTGGATGCGGATGTGGTAGTTCAGTCAACTGAAGATGGTTCATCTTTAGTTCAACTAAAATTTATTTCGATCACGATATTGAGAACGCTACCGCAAGGTTTGGACGATATCTGGTGATGGTAAAGGGGCGAAGGTCGCGTCTGACGAGAGGTCAGGATGAGTTTGTACAGGGTATGGATATGAAGCTAGCTCAAGAACAGGGGCCTGTTACTGGTGAAGGGGAAGTGTCTTATTCAAAAGTAGCGAATAAGGTGGATGCGGATGTGGTAGTCCCGTCAATTGAAGATGGTTCATCTTCATTTCAAATTGAAATTTATAGCGACAATAAATCGATATTGATAATGCCACTGCGAAGGTTGTCGACAAAGTGACGGTGAAGTGGCACAGGGTAGTGCACCGAGAGAGCAGGACGAGGCTGTGCAGGGCATGGATATGGAGCCGCCTCAAGATCAGGGGCCCGAATCACTGCTGGTTGGACTAGTGCCTGGCGAGGCTGTGGATGTTAGCGGTGCACCGAGAGACCAGGACGAGGTTGTGCAGGGCATGGATATGGAGCCGCCTTAAGATCAGGGGCCCTGCCATGGGCCCGAATCACTAGTGGTTGGACTAGTGCCTGGCGAGGCTGTGGATGTTAGCGGTGCACCGGGAGCGGAACAGCCCGTTGACCGACCCCAATTTAGTGGTACGAAAGTATCGGATGTTGAGCCGAGCGTTGTTTCGACCACATACCGTGAAGATGCATCTCAAGAAGGGTCAGAGAGTGGTAGTGGCATGGTCAACGAGCAAGGTGAACGCCCTACTGCACAACCCGCTTGTCACGGTTCATTTCAGAATGATGACAAGCCCATGGATGTTGTAGAGGGAGCAGATAAGGTGGTTGTTGAAACACCCTCCTCCGAGTTTAAGTTGCCGGAATTTCAATGTACGTTTATATCTATTGCAGAACTAGCTGAGGCATTTAAGGGGGTTCCAGATGAGGAGTTTGGAATCACTGATGCGGCCGGCCGTTCTGAACCAGCCGTTCTTGTGGCTGGTCGGGAAATTTATGCCCCCCGGAGTAACCTGGATCACCACCCTTTCCTATTTCATTCAAGTGAGCCCTTACAGTGCATGGAAGTGGTCCCTGATAATCTGACTTGCACCATGGATTGTGGGGAACCCATGCCCGAGTAGGGCTTTGTTACTGTAGACCTGCAGCTGAATAAGAAATTATTTAGGAATGTTTTTAAGGAAAGGAAATACGTCCTGGACTACGTATTTAACAAATCAGAAGCTTGGTTGAAAGGGTGAGTCGATTAATTTCTATGTCAAACATACTAATACTTATAAGTTGTCGTAATCATGTTCGCCTTATATAATTTTTTCTTTTTTTGTAGGGAAGAATTGGCAGTATTTTCAGACTTTTTCTTCGTGTCGCGGGAAGACATGTTAACCCTTGAACCTGGACAGGAAGTTATGTCTTCTATAATCGATTGTTGGTGCCTACTAATCAATAAGATGATGTATGACCAAACTGCACCAGTTGCATCCTCTCGTTGTTTCTTCGGGCTTAGTCACACGGTATTTGTCCTATCCTCACTCAATGCAATTTGTATAGTTTTAATTTAATTGTAACGTAAGTGTCTAAATTTAATAGCGCTGCCCTTCGTTTGAACAGAGTGTTGCGCTGGATATTTGGAAAGCCAAGAAGAAAGGAATTGTTCTTGACAAAAAGGTCGAAATATGGGCTGGGTGGGATGCTTGGATTCAATCCTGTTTGTCTCCATTTCAACTTGGATCTGATATGGTAAGTGTAAATGTGACCTATTGTGAAGTGTAAATGTAATCACACAGAAAGTGTAAATGTCATCACACAGAAAGTGTATATGTGATTTACACAGAAAGTGTAAATGTCATGACATTTAAAGTCTGGATGTGATTAAGAAGAAAGTGTAAATGTCATGACATATGAAGTGTAAATGTGAGACATAGTGAACTGTAAATGTCATGATGTATAGTGTAAATGTGATTATATAGACAGTGTAAATGTGATTAGATGGAAAGTGTAAATGTCATCACACAGAAAGTGTATATTTGATTATATAGAAAGTGTAAATGTCATGACATAGGGAGTGTAGATATGATTAAGAAGAAAGTGTAAATGTCATGACATATGAAGTGTAAATGTGAGACATAGTGAAGTCTAAATGTCATGATGTATAGTGTAAATGTGATTATATAGAAAGTGTAAATGTGATGACATAGGGAGTGTAATGGTGACTAAATAGGAAGTGTAAATGTCATGACATATAAAGTGTAAATGTGAATATATGGAAAATGTAAATGTCATGACATAGGGAGTGTAAATGTGACAAATTATTGAAAGTGTAAATGTGAAATTTTACTGAGTGTAACTGTTATGTCTTTGTTGTCACATCCGCCAGGTCTTCATCCCAGTCTTATATGGCAATAATGATCATTACAGCTGTGCATGCATAAACTTCGTATCTGAGCAGATAGAGTATTTAGACAATCGTCGCTATGACAATGATTTTGAGAAGCTTCCATATTTTGGAATTCCGCGTATTGCGGTAATAATTATAAATAGCATACCTTAATTTGTTCTTTAGTGTATATGTATTCTGGAATTGTAAACACTGTTTTTAAATTGACTATTTTTTTTTGAAATACCTTTTACAGTGTGATTTAATGGGCGAGTATCTGGAGTCTAAAGGGATTGCCAGAGGTTCAAAGCTCGCCGGGTTTAAATTTGTCAATGTCGAATTTAAATGGCAAGGTAGGGGGTATTGTGCGTATGATTGCGGGGTGTACATGATGATACACATGCTGCTTTTCAATGGGAAGCTTTTTGACTGCGCCTTAGGTGAGATGGACGTTATCAACCTCATCCGGGCTGAAGTGGTGTCGATCCTTATCCTGAGTGACCATAACAAAGTGAGGGAAAGCGTTCGCGCAAGGATAACCCAATTCAGCGAAAAGTATGGTCAAGGTCTGAATTCGGTCTCCTATGCTTGCACGTGTTTAGTCCGGATGATGAGGAAGAGATTACGTATGCAAACGGCCCCGTATTGCACCCACCCCTAAACGCGTAGAAGGAAACCCCGTGATCAAACTCCGTAGCCATACCGGGCGAAAGCGCCCGTCGTTATTCAAGAGTCGGTCGCTTCGTAGCCAACCTTTGTCGATCGTAAGGAGCCGCCCCCGGGCGGGGGATGGCTTGGGATGCTCAATTGATCGTAGGGCTGCTGGTACGCAGACTCTTGTTGTCTCGACCTTCTTACGGAATAATCAAACTTTGGTCAGGGGTGTTTGATCACGTCGAAAGCATGCGGTGGACTATTGCTTGTTAGACGATTACAACTTTGAAAATTTGTTAATCTCTCTCAGACTCTTATAACAGGGTCAATTAGTTACGATCTTTAATTTGTAACTAATTCTTAATTTCTTACTACTATACGTGTGTTTCATTGCAGCGAAACAATCTCTTGGTACAATAGGCATGCCGCGCTACGCCGGTCCGACATCATGTCCATGCTTCCTGAGGTTGTAATGTCGCCTGGTGTCATTGAGTCCTGGGCTGTTTTGCTGAACCATTTGGAGTCTGCTAAATACTTACTTCCTAGAATGACCTTCTTTGGGATACGTCATATGGTACCCCCCCCCCCCTCGGTACAAAGCCTAAAAGTCATACATTATTTTTACTTTTATTATGTAGGCTCACTCACTTCTCTGAATAGGAATGTATTATGCAGCTTTTGGATATACGTGAAGCAGGCTCACAATCTAATGACATCACTGATCGGCTGTATCACATTTTGGATACCTTCATCCAGGACTGTGATAAAACTTTCAACCTGAATGCCGAGTTTATCTTTGTACCTGTCAATATTGGTGGGCACTTTGCATGCATATGTATAAATTTTGGAGCGCAAACTGTTGATCTCCTTGACTACCAACATCATGCCAACTGGGAGCAGTCTGAAATGTGCAATGTTACTCGCCAAGTTGTAAGTTTGATGCCAATAAATCATTTTCGAAGAGATGAACAATAAATGGTTTATTTAATTGTTAGTGCTTTAATGGCAGGCATCAGCTGTAAGCGATTATTTGGATGTCAGAACGGACAAGGGGTACGAGATTACTAGCTTTGGCCATCGGCAAATCCCGTTCAGGCGCCAAACACCCCTTCCTAACATAACAGAATCAGGGATTTTCTGTATGATGTATATGCTGATGTACGAGGGTCAACCTTTTGAGCATCCAGACTTGGAGAGGAAGAGGAATCGAAGGTACTTGGTAGTCGAGTTGGTGGCGACCCTTGTACTAGCTGACATAAATGTCAACAGAGACGTTTTTGAAGCAAAGTTGAATGGGTTTATCGCTGGAAAAGAAGATTTATCGGGCAAGTTACAAAAGAAGCGCAAAATTAAGGCTGTGTTATCGAAAAAGTAAACAATTTGTGGACATATTTTTGATTGAAATGTATTTTGTTTGGCAATATTGAAGTTAGAAAAGAATGTTGACTATTTGTATTTTGGTTGACAATGTTTACACTAATGTGTGTAATGGTAAATTGTAAGTGTAATCATTACACTAATGAAGTGTAATGGTTGACTATTTTTTGGCAGTTATAATCATAGTTTTTTCAAAGTGTAATGGTTGACTATTTTTTGGCAGTTATAATCATAGTTTTTTCAAAGTGTAAATGTGACTAAATTGCAAGTGTAACTGTTAACACACTTAAAGTGTAAATGTTAACACTAAAATTGAAGAATAGTTTCATTCAGATGAAACTATTATTGAAAGTGTAAACTTTATCATACTGAAAGTGTGAATGTAAACACACTGAAATTGAATTTCAGTTTCATTCAGATGGAAGGTAAATGTGAATGAAAGGTAAAGGGTGAATGTGGTGACATGGGAAGTGTAAATGTTAACACAAGTTACTTGAAAATAAGTGTAACTGTTACTTGAAATAACATAAGTAATCCAAAATAAGTTCAAGTAACACAATGTTTGGCTATCTAATAAAACAGAGAGATTTTGGTCTTATGACAGTGTAACTCTAACGTTGGTGTTACTAAAAGTTACACCAACTGCAGTTCAAAGTTACGCTGCCATGAGACCAATTCCTAATCGCTCTCTCCAGTTATAGCACATCAAAGTTTAAAGTTACACACTCAAAATATATAGAGCAACATTTATCACTGCTCTGACGTCTATTTTTGTTCTGATTCCAGCTCTTCCTCCTCCTCTCCTTCATCCTCTTCTGGTTCAGATGACCCTTCGCACAATGGCGTGTGTGCTGAGAAGGGGTTAGGGCAGTTCCTCTTGTCGTGATTTGTCATTCTTTTACAATTCTTACACTTACGTTTGGGTTTCCTAGCCAACACCATTGCTTTTGTTTTGGCTGACAGCAATCTTTTTCCGGTACCCTTGTTTTTCGAATTCTTTGGTGGCAATATCGTCACTACCTCACATGCCGTACAATTTAGAAATTTCTCCATTTGTTGATTTTTATTCAACACTTCCCCTAATGGTGACAGCGACTCTTTAAATGCCCTAATTACAAATGGAAAAGTCATGTCAACATCGCCTACTCCTTTGTCTCGAAGGAGCCCTACAGCTTCATGAACTTCTGACCACGTTATTGACATTGCAATTTGTTTTTCATCGATGACTTGCATGTTTTCTGTCCCTTCACCATTACTATTGAAAATCCTTAATTGGAGATACTCTTTCATCCATCTATTTACAACATAATCTTCTGGTATAGTCTTTATCCCACTTGCTGAAAAAATCCATATTATATGGCGGCATAGGATTCTGGCTCTTTCTAACATCGTACAACTGCAGCTTGCTTTACGTGTACCTGTGTCATCAGTTAAAGCTAGCATGTAAATGTGAATGTTAAAATAGTGTAACTGATTATATAGAAATTTAAATGAGATAAAAACAGAAACTGTAAATGACATATCATGGAAAGTGTAAATGTCATATGATTTAAAGTGTAAATGTCATGAATTATAAAGTGTAAATGTTAAGTTATTAGAAGTGTAAATGTAAACTTATAGGAAGTGTAAATGTCATGAACTGTAAAGTGTAAATGTTAAGTTATTAGAAGTGTAAATGTTAAGTTATAGGAATTTAAATGAGATAAAAACAGAAAGTGTAAATGTCATATGATGTAAAGTGTAAATGTCATGAACTGTAAAGTGTAAATGTCATATCATTGAAAGTGTAAATGTAATATCATTGAAAGTGTAAATATCATTGAAAGTGTAAATGTCATGAAGTGGAAAAGTGTAAATGTTAAGGTATAGGAAGTGTAAATGTAATATCATGGAAAGTGTAAATGTCATATAATGTAAAGTGTAAATGTCATGAACTGTAAAGTGTAAATGTTAAGTTATAAGAAGTGTAAAGTGTAAATGTCATATAAGAAGTGTAAATGTTATGTTATAGGAAGTGTAAATGTTATATCATTGAAAGTGTAAATGTAATATCATGGAAAGTGTAAATGTCATATAATGTAAAGTGTAAATGTCATATCATTTTAAAGTGTAAATGTAATATCATTGAAAGTGTAAATGTCATGAACTAGAAAGTGTAAATGTTATGAACTGGAAAAGTGTAAATGTTAAGGTATAGGAAGTGTAAACTACCTGGACTGTATGCAACTTCAAAATTCTTCTTCCTGGATGAATCTTTGACAGTAGTTACCTCTAGCTCGCCTCTCTTAGTGAAACCTCCTGTTCTACATGTATTAATTGAGAAGATGGCTTCTTCTTTGAATTTCTGGAAAGCTGAACAGATGTACACCTTTGCAGCATGAATCTCTAATGCCAAATGTGTTGACGCCGTTGCGGACGGGTGCTTATCCATGTTGTCAAGTCGCTTACATGTATGTCTTTGTTGGTCCACAGAGCTCTCAAAACGCATCCAAAACTCAACCAATGTTCCTGACTTATGCGCAAACCTCTTGAAAAAGCTATTTTCGCTCTCTGATCTTTGAGTCGTCCTCATAATCGACGCCATCCTTAAGTCTCTGCAATGCGCCATCACCCAGTGTCCCCATATAGCATACGTATCTGCAAACCAATCATTTACGCCAACACCATGATCTTCAATTATTTGCTCTCAGATACCATCAAATTCTGCTGCTTCAAGCTCATCGTCCCATATAATGTCATTAATTTTACACATGAAGTCATTATAATCACTCCTAGAGACACCAAACTTACTGGGCATTTTGTTCATTTTATGCCACATACAGAACCGATGGTGCGCTGTCTTGAAAACAAGAGGGACAGATTTGATATTACCTGGGTCCTGATCTGTAATTATGTACTCGGGTTCCTTACCTCCCATTGCTTGTAAAAACCGGCTGAAAACCCAATTAAATGACTCATAATCTTCCCTTGCAATTAGAGCCCCACAGAACGTCAGATATCGTTTATGGTGGTCAACACCTGTGAATGGTGTGAATACCATAGAATACTTATTGGTGGAGTAAGTTGGGTCAAATGACACCGCATCACCAAAAGTTTTGTAATTATCTCGGGCAGTACCGTCCGCCCATATGGCCCTACGTAGGCTGCCATCATCGTCAAGGTCATAGTCAAAGTAGAAACCTATTCTTATTTCAGTCATTTCCTTGAAATGGTCAACAAACAACTGACCATCCCATTCGTGAATGAAACATTTAACATCCCTATGGAAGTTCTTAAAATCATTTAAGATTGCTCCAATGTTCTCGAATCCATTCACTTGTTCTTTGCAGATTATGTATGTCTTTGTTGCTCCTATCTTCAGCTGCCAATCAATCATTAACAGATACGTCATATAAATATAACATGAATGGAATTATTTATTTAGTATAGAGAGTGATTATATATTACAAACCCTTGAGTTCGAAACGATTATCATCTTGTGATAATCTGTTATGTTACGCGACAATTTCTGGAACTCTCTGTCCTTAAGTGAGATAAGCTCGTGATTGTGACCCTCGTGGAACCGGTCAATTAATAAAAGACCATTCTTCATATATAGTCGTATCCTCTCTTTACACTCCACTCTAGTGACCCTAAATATCCTCTGTGAGTTCTCCCTAACCAGTCCGTCATCCAGATCTTTACTAGGCGTCTTGTGAGCGAAACCTTCTCGATTGCAGACGACGAGCTTTAACTTGATCTTACCGCCACGCCATTTTTTTGTTGTGTGATACCGTCGTGGAGTATCAAAGATAAATTTATAATCCAAACTACTACTATAGCTAGTGGCAGTCAGGGTCGAACCATAGAGAGGCGATGCAATTAATAGTTGTCTAATTTTAGTCTAAAGTAACAGTTGTGAGGGGGTTTGATTTGAACAATTCTATAACTAAAGGCAATCAAATTAAAATTAAACTTAAAACAAATAAATGAGCAGTAGATGAAAACAGATGAAAACAAATATTAAAAGGATGCTAAGATGGTCGGTTCACTGTAGTTTCGACGGCAGTATCCTAAGTAAGTCTGAAATAATCACGTAAGACGGGAAAATAAGAAGTCCTCTCGGTCCATTCTTAATAGGTAGCATCTTTCGATCTAGCTACGGGTCCCTAATATCATTAGTACTAACTCTCGCCCTGAAAAGTGATTTAAAAGCCTAAATTAACTTATCTCTCAATCTTATTAATTTAGTCGTCTTAATTAAGTAGTCTATTTCCCTCCCCATCTTTCGATCTATCGGGTCGGTCAATTCCTAAGCATTCAACTAGTCGCGTGCACTCGATTCGTCAAATATAGCAATTAAATTAATTAAAACGGAGCTGATCTCACGTGAGCCGGTCGATCGACCAGGTAAGGCAGTCGATCGACCATGACGCGACTCAGGTCTACGAAATCTACGCCGCCTACACTACAAGTCCCCTACATCTTAACACAAAGGATTTAGCTACTCATGATGGTGATAATAATAGCAATAAAATTAACAGATAAAGCAATCGAATCCATAATTAAATTAACTAAATAAATAACTAACATGAAACGAGAATTTGGCTTTGGGAAATCTAAACTAGCAATTCTAAACTACGGAAGAATTAAAGCAACAAAACTGAACAAAGGAACAGAAGAATACCGCAAAGAAGAATTGAAGAGTAAAGACCAAAACCAAATGCGGAAAGTAAACTTTATTGACGAAAATTATTCTAAACTAATGGAATAATCAAAATTCAACCTTTTTTGTGTGATGAACTCTAATTAATTCCCTAGAATAACCCGATGCCTGTTCTGAAACATACGGTTCACGTTATATAGGAATATAGCATGATTCTTATTCTTAAAACCTAATTACAATTGGGCTTCTAACTTCTCGTCCTTTTAACTTGCGTCAGATTAAAATACCGGTCGATCGACCACTAAGACCAGTCGATTGACTAAGATGCACTGTACAAAAGCTTCTGATAATCGTGCTCTGGTCGATCGACCCAAGGCATCAGTCGATCGACTGCTTCTCTTTCCTGTAGACTTCTGTTTAGCATTCTGACAGTCTATAGACCGCGTAGGTCAGTCTATAGACCACTGTAGCCGGTAATCCGCTTCTCAAACTCTCGCAAATCTATCTTTCAGTCCTTGAAACGCGCACCAAGTTCGTTTATTGAGTAAATACTTCATGACAAATAATATGACAAGTACTCGGGGACGGATTCGGCTCGATTTCCGCTGGATTCATCACATTTCTGCAATATTACAGAAAAACACGAAAGTAGACGGAAATAGGGAAAATAGTAGCATAAACTACATAATTGAGCTCTGAAATGCGTGTAAAAGAGGGTGTAAAACATCATATTTAGGACACGCATCAAACTTCCCCAAACCAAACCCTTGCTTGTCCCCAAGCAAGAACTAGACTCGACCCTAGGACCTAATGGAACGATTTCAATATCAGAGCGAAATGCAAACTGCAAAGCCTAAACCAGTTTAATGCAACAACTAACAATCAATTAGCAATATGAATCATGCAAACGAGTTATGTAGTCGTTAAAAATTGCTGAACCGTCAACTATAGAGACTTATCATTATGGACTCTCACGGGTCGCTCAAATCACACATAAGCACAGGTGAATATATGTAAAGGATAGAAATAAGTAATTTTGTAATGACACTCACCTAACTACGACCTATAAGAACATGCCTGCAATCTAATATGAAAATGATCTCTATAACCGTGCATATGCATTCCAACCAACAAATGACCATGACACATGCCGAGGTAAATATGGATATGTGAGGTAATGGGTAAGAAGGGGCTAAGATAAATTCGGATATGAGGAGTTAAAGCCAAGCTAGTAACTACTGAAAACCAAACTATAAAATATTCCAACTTCTGCTCAAGATTAAATGATAAAGCGGTGCTAAATATCAAGCACTAATCTAACAATTTCAACAATTAGTCAACTCCCCATAAGATACAAATACAACATGAGAGCAAAAATCGTCATCTAATAAAGACTTTGAATTATGCGATTTTGATTTTTTTTCTTCCTCTTCTGCGGTTCACGGTCGATCGACCCATGAGTCCAGTCGACTGACCAAAGGTCGAACTTGCTTTTCATTTTTTTTTCTCTTTTTTTTCCATTTCTTTTTTTTTTCTTTTTTTCCTCCTTTCCAACATTCCACCAAACTTCTCATAAAGAGCAATATAACCAAAATGTAATAAACACATTCCCACAACTACCAATACTAGCTCAGATAAGGTAGGTTAAATATAGTATGTAGCTTATGGGACAGAAGGCAATTTGGCTATGTGAGGTTTATGGGTAAAATGAGAAAAGGGGACCTCTACCACATGTGTCAACAAACCAAAAACCGAATGCATACATGTATTAAGTAGATAAAGTTCATATTTATTCAAATTTATGTAACATGCCTGATAAGGAGTAACTACTCATATATTAAATAAACTGGTCATGAATGTCACCAGTTATAAGCTCTAAACCTCAGATAATGATGTAGTTTGCCAAAAATCTAAGTCAAGTCTCAAGATTCAGCGAATAAATTAACGAAAACTCGTAGACTATGCATATATGATTCTACTAATAACATGTTAATGAGCACGGCTTAGGCATAAACAAATGCAAATGCAATGTCATCATTGAACTACTACCGTTCTGGCTCAACCTATATGCTAAAATAAACATGATATTTTTTTTTACTTTTTGAAATATTTCAATTTTTTTTGATTTTCTGTATATAAGAGGAAAATAAACAACAATGCAAGACAAAAATGTAAACGTGAATGCAAAACAGAATGAATGCAACGCAAAACCCTTCCCCAAACCAAATGACACAATGTCCCCATTGTGGGAAATTATATAAGAAAGATAAGCAAAGGAAATTGGGATTTTGCGGAATTATAACTAAAATTGGCATAAAAGAAGGACTCGGAAACTCACAAGACTTTAAGCGCAGTAGAAAACCTCCCCAAACCAGTGTGAGCTAGGAGGTTTCAGTAGCCAGCAGTGCTACCATAAGTACCTGAAAAGAAACGAAAGTACCAAGCGTAATTCCGAGAAATCAATTTACGAAACGCAAAATTATGTGCAAAATAAAAAAAAAACAAAAGAAAACAGAAATGAATCGGAGAATAAAGTGGACAAAAGACTCCCTTAACTCCGCAAATCGACCAAACACAGCAGGGGAATGGTCGTGAACAGGTACAGCAGCGAAGGCGGTCGATCGACCATACCAGCCAATCGATCGACCAGGTTGACAGGAATAGAAGCCCCTGGAGTCGTGGCACAGTCGATCGACCACACAAGCCAGTCGATCGACTGAGATACCTGCTGTAAGTTTCTGATTTCTTCAAATTAGCTCAATAAATTGAGCTAATATGGTAGAAGAACCTGCAAATACACATAATAACGCGCCCAAAATTGTGCAAAACCCAAAGTAATAGTCTAAAATCTTTAAATCCTAAGCAAACTTATTAAAGCGAAGTCTCGCGCACACCAAAGCAATAAAAAGTCTAACAAAAAAAATGTTGTTTTTTTTTCCAAAAAGTCTTAATCAACTAATAGTTGATCAAGAATGGCCACGGAATGGCCCACTTGCTCGGCTTCTGGCTACAAGAAGTAGCCTCTATAGTGCTCACCTCCCCAGCTGCACTCCTAACAACTCTGATATCCGCAGAACTCAACGGATCAACATCTCTAACATCTTCCCAATCAATGACCTCGTCTGGCTCGTCAAAATCGAAATCGGACTCCGTCACCTTGATTGGCTCCTCATCAGGCTCCTCATCTGTGCCATAGTTAAGACATCCTAGACCGCCTCTTTGAACGATTGGCTCCTTCACAACTGGAGCAACATGCGGCTCCAACTTCCCCAAACCAGCCTCTGCAACAGTCAAAACAGAGGGATCTTCCTCCAATTTGCTCCCAAATTGGGGCGGAGGTGTTATAGCAGAAATAGGCATAGGGGCAGGCATATCAGGCAACACAACATAAGATTTAGCTACATTGGAAGTTACTTTGGGTACATAATGACCTTCTTCTTATAGGTCCGGGCAAAAACAATGGACTGTTTTCCCGGCTTAAAGGTCAATGTCCCCGAGCCAACATCTATAATCGCACCAAAGAAGGTGTGCGAAATGGTCTACCCAAAATGATAGGGATGTGAGCATCCTCGGGTATATTTAGCACAACGAAGTCAACTGGGAAAAAGAACTTTCCTATTTGCACAGGAATGTCCTCTAAGACTCTTATAGGCTGGACCGCAGAACGATCAGCCATCTGTACAGTCATATTAGTAACTGAAAACCTAGTCAATTTTAATTTCTTAGCAGGACTCAAAGGCATAACACTAATACTGGCCCCTAGGTCACACAAGGCCTTCTCAATAGAAAAGGTGTCAATATTACATGGGACTGAAAACTGCACTGGTCTTCTAACTTATGTGGAGCAGTGTGAGTCAAATAGGAACATGACTCCTCAGTTAGTGCATAGATTGCACAGTATCAAGTGACTTCTTTTTAGACAACAATTGCTTCATAAATTTCATGTAAGCAGGCACTTGATTAACTAATTCTAAGAAAGGAACTTGCACATTTAAACTACGAATAACATTTTCAAACTTGTTACACGATACATGTTCCTTTGTCGGCACCAATCTCTCTGGGTATGGGGCTGTAAGAAGCAACTTAGCCCTCTCCTCTAGGTCTCTCATACCGGCATCAGTGGACTTAGGCTGAAAATCCACTACTTTGTCCTTGTTGTAGCTCGAACCTTCTTCAGACCATCTCAGGAATGAACCATTAACCGTCGTAGGGTCATACTTTGGAACCGAAACTGACCCATCAGCATTTGGATCTTGCCTCGATAATTTTGGAGTCGTCGTACCCCGAAATATGTAGTCCCTCAAGTTATCTGGCATTGGAGGACGAAAAGGTTCACAATCAGCAGCACCTTCAGTGCCTGCTAATCGATCGACCATGTAAGTCGGGCCGATCGATCGCTTCCGCAGACCAGAAGCTTCATCATTATTCCGAGCTGGTCGATCGACCAGGTATGTCAGTCGATCAACTGATGTAGCTGCTAATCGTCTTTTTTCTGCTATTGTTCATTGCAGCCTTTTTTTTACTCGGTTCTGCCCTTTTTTTTCCGGTAACATCTTCGACCATAGCGGGCCCATCAAGGGTAGACCCACTCTTCAAAGTAATCGCATTTAGAGTCTCTTTTTGATCTGGTTGCGACGGTAAATGCCCCGGAGCTCTAGTTGCACTTTTGCTATCCAATTGGGCAATTTGACTCTCCAACATTTTTGTAGAAGTCTCTCTAGCTAGAGACTCCTTTTGCAGCAAACCCGACAAATTCTGAACCATGTCTTTCAATTCAGAAATATCAGTACCTTGAAATTGCTGCTGCTGAGGCACATAGGGAGGCTTTTGATATTGCTGCTGCTTATGAGGAGGCACATAGCTTTGCTGCTGCTGCTGCTGTGGACCTGGATTAAGGACATTATGGTTAGTCCACCTCAAATTGGGGTGAACATTAGAGGGATCCGGATAAGTAGCAGTCTGCCTAAAGTGTTGAAAGGCAGCACATGTTTCATTCGAACTAGTACAAAACTCCGAAACATGTACCTCTCCTCCACATCTTTTGCATGTAAAGGGACCGTCTAAAACATCATTAACTTTATATATCCCACCTTTTTGGGATCCCCCAAAATATAGCTTGTCAAATCTCGCAGTAAGGGCCTCTATTGCAGCTACAACAGGAGATTCAGCTGATCTTCTCTGATTTCCTCTAGAATTCCGGCCATGCTCAGCTTTATGGGTGGCTAGGTCATCGATGATTTTCCACCCCTTTGTCTCACCGCTATTTTCTTTAAATCTCCCATTAGCTGCAGCATCTAGGATAGCTCTCTGATCATCATAAAGACCATTATAGAACTGGTTGCACATAAACCATTTCTCAAACCCATGGTGTGGAATAGATCGCACCAGCTTCTTGAAACGGACCCATGCCTCATGAAAATCTTCATCATGACCCTGTTTAAAGCTTGTGATCTGAGCTCTAATCGCATTGGTCTTCGATGCAGAGAAATATTTCTTATAAAATGCTAGGGCCAGCGAATTCCAATCGGTAATCCCATTAGCAGCTCGATCCAGATCTCGGTACCACTCCCTAGCCGCATCACGGAGCGAGAATATGAACATTGTCTCCTTTATCTGGTCCTGGGTCACACCTGCTTTTGGAGGTATGGAACAACAGAAGTCAATGAATATCTCCATATGTTTAGCTGCATCTTCATTCGCAGCTCCCCCAAATTGGTTTCTTTCAACCAAGTTGATGTAGGACGGTTTTGCTTCAAATTTTCTTTCCATCCCGGCTGGCAACGCGAATCCCTTATAGAGATTCTCAACTTTTGGCTCGGAGTGACTGGCTATACTTGCTTCTTCAGCCATATCCGGAGATGTAACGGTCTCAGCTGAAGAAGTAGAAATAGGAGACGAATGTGGATCCTCCTGAAATAACTCGTTCTCGTAGTAACTGGACAGAGTACTCAGCTCTTCCTCTGTCAGCTATACTCTAGATGATCGTCTCAACTCACGCAAAGTCCGTTCGATCTCAGGATCTAACGGTCGTAATTCACCACCTTGTGACCTGCGCATAAGAAGAAACTACAAGTAGAATATGAGAATAGTTTAAGGAACATATGTCCCTTAAACCAAGAAAAAGACTAAAATAAAAACAACTAAAAATTAAACAATTGCCTCCCCGGCAACGGTGCCAAAATTTGATACCGTCGTGGAGTATCAAAGATAAATTTATCATTCAAACTACTACTATAGCTAGTGGCAGTCAGGGTCGAACCACAGAGAGGCGATGCAATTAATAGTTGTCTAATTTTAGTCTAAAGTAACAGTTGTGAGGGGGTTTGATTTGAACAATTCTATAACTAAAGGCAATCAAATTAAAATTAAACTTAAAACAAATAAATGAGCAGTAGATGAAAACAGATGAAAACAAATATTAAAAGGATGCTAAGATAGTCGGTTCACTGTAGTTTCGACGGCAGTATCCTAAGTAAGTCTGAAATAATCACGTAAGACGGGAAAATAAGAAGTCCTCTCGGTCCATTCTTAACAGGTAGCATCTTTCGATCTAGCTACGGGTCCCTAATATCACTAGTACTAACTCTCGCCCTGAAAAGTGATTTAAAAGCCTAAATTAACTTATCTCTCGATCTTATTAATTTAGTCGTCTTAATTAAGTAGTCTATTTCCCATCCCATCTTTCGATCTATCGGGTCGGTCAATTCCTAAGCATTCAACTAGTCGCGTGCACTTGATTCGTCAAATATAGCAATTAAATTAATTAAAACGGAGCTGATATCACGTGAGCCGGTCGATCGACCAGGTAAGGCAGTCGATCGACCATGACGTGACTCAGGTCTACGAAATCTACGCCGCTTACACTACAGGTCCCCTACATCTTAACACAAAGGATTTAGCTACTCATGATGGTGATAATAACAGCAATAAAATTAACAGATAAAGCAATCGAATTCATATTTAAATTAACTAAATAAATAACTAACATGAAACGAGAAATTGGCTTTGGGAAATCTAAACTAGCAATTCTAAACTACGGAAGAATTAAAGCAACAAAACTGAACAAAGGAACAGAAGAATACCGCAAAGAAGAATTGAAGAGTAAAGACCAAAACCAAATGCGAAAAGTAAACTTTATTGACGAAAATTATTCTAAACTAATGGAATAATCAAAATTCAACCTTTTTTGTGTGATGAACCCTAATTAATTCCCTAGAATAACCCGATGCCTGTTCTGAAGCATAGGGTTCACGTTATATAAGAATATAGCGTGATTCTTATTCTTAAAACCTAATTACAATTGGGCTTCTAACTTCTCGTCCTTTTAATTTGCGTCAGATTAAAATAGCGGTCGATCGACCACTAAGACCAGTCGATCGACTAAGATGCGCTGTACAGAAGCTTCTGATAATCGTGCTCTGGTCGATCGACCCAAGGCATCAGTCGATCGACTGCTCCTCTTTCTTGCAGACTTCTGTTCAGCATTCTGACAGTCTATAGACCGCGTAGGTCAATCTATAGACCACTGTAGCCGGTAATCCGCTTCTGAAACTCTCGCAAATCTATCTTTCAGGCCTTGAAACGTGCACCAAGTTCGTTTCTTGAGTAAATACTTCATGTCAAATAATATTCCAAGTACTCGGGGTAGGATTCGGCTCAATTTCCGCTGGATTCTTCACATTTCTGCAATATTACACAAAAACACGAAAGTAGACGGAAATAGCGAAAATAGTAGCATAAACTACATAATTGAGCTCTGAAATGCGTGTAAAAGAGGGTGTAAAACATCATATTTAGGACACGCATCATTGTGTACCTACGCACATCAAACCCACAAGCAATGGCGTATATGTTATAAAAAGTCACCGCGCCCTCAACCCCCCCAAACTCCTGCCCGATGTACAGTGTAAACCTCTTCTCGACCTCCCTACACAGCTCCTGCCTGTCAGGTTGAACTTCATTCTGTTTTAGCGAGTCTGTAAATGTGCACAGAGTATAAGTGTAAATGTAAATGTCATCAGATATGAAGTGTAAGTGTAAATGTCCATAGAGTTTAAGTGTAAATGTCATCAGATACGAAGTGTAAGTGTAAACGTAAGTCGAAGTAAAGTGTAAATGTAAAGGGAATGTTCCATAAATGTAAATGTTCCAAAAGTGTAAATGTCCAAATTATGATGTCCCAAAAGTGTAAGTGTAAATGTAAACATCCAAAAGTGTAAGTGTAAATGTCATCAGAAATGAAGTGTAAATGTGCTGTTCTGAAAGTGTAAATGTCAGCAAAAGTGTAAATGTTGTCAGAATGCTAACTCAAATTAAAAATATAACAATAAAAATGCAAAGTTGACTATAACAATTATAAAGTGTAAATGTAAAACTACACCAAAAGTGTTAATGTAAATGTCCCATAAATGTAAATGTTCCAAAAGTGTAAATGTCCAAATTATGATGTCCCAAAAGTGTAAGTGTAAATGTAAACATCCAAATTATGATGTGCCAAAAGTGTAAGTGTAAATGTAAACATCCAAATGTGTAAGTGTAAATGTCAGCAGAAATGTAGTGTAAATGTGATGGTGTAAAAGTGTAAATGTCAACAAAAGTGTAAATGTTGTCAAAATGCTAAGTCAAATTAAAACTATAATAATAACAATTAAAAGGTGACTATAACAATTAAAAAGTGTAAATGTAAAACTATAGCAAAAATAAACATCCAAAAGTGTAAGTGTAAATGTCAGCAGAAATGCAGTGTAAATGTGATGGTGTAAAAGTGTAAATGTCAGCAAAAGTGTAAATGTTGTCAGAATGCTAACTCAAATTAAAACTATAATAATAACAATTAAAAGGTGACTGTAACAATTAAAAAGTGAAAAAAAGAATGAGGATTCTAGTGAGAGGTTTCTCTGACTTCTCTCTAGATTTCTAGGGTTTTTCCTGCAAAATGGCAAGAAAAATCACCAAAAAAACACAAAAAACACAAAAATCTAATAGAATTCGATCTCGTGCAAAAATTCGACTTTCCTTTTCTAATTGTTCTGGTCTTAATTTGGACATGGATTCTTCGCAGCCTTCGATTGAACAACCAGAATCTTCATCTGTACCAGGGATTCCACAATCTTGCGATGCTCAAAAAACAAAGGAATTGAGTGATATTGTGGGGATTCCTGTTAGATTTTGGGGTTATTGTTGAAGACGATGTCAGTTCGCATTCGGAGAAAGAGGATGACGAGGAAGGCTGGACTAGGGTTTCAGGTAAACGCTCTCCTTCTTCTAAGACTGTTGAACCTTCGTCCTCATCAAAGGATCTACTTCAACTTACTATTGATGATGTTGCTTCTGAGGTTAAGTATTGGGAGACTGCTGTAGTTTGTTATGTGTTGGGGGGGAATCCTCCTTGGGAACTACTTCAAGGCTTTGTTCAGAAGCTATGGGGGGTGTAT
The DNA here is from genome assembly GCF_048544455.1 of Silene latifolia. NCBI lineage: Eukaryota > Viridiplantae > Streptophyta > Magnoliopsida > Caryophyllales > Caryophyllaceae > Silene > Silene latifolia. The sequence continues at coordinate 46,271,215 of NC_133538.1, forward strand.
AAGTTTGACAAAATATCTTTCTTCCCTAATGGAGTGTTCTTAGTGAGATTTCCTACCTTAGAATGTCAGAAGCTGGTTCTGCAGCAGGGTTTTCCTATGTTCGACAACAAGCCACTAGTTGTTAAGCCGTGGACTGAGGACTGTACTTTTCAGAAAGAGAGAGTCACTCATGTCCCTATCTGGATTCGTCTTTGTGGGTTGCCTCTCAAATTTTGGGGTAAATCTAGTCTTGAGAAGTTAGCTGGATTACTTGGGAAATTCTTGAAAAGAGATGCAGCAACTGAAGACAAAACTAGATTAGGGTTTGCTAGATTACTGGTGGAAGTTGAGGTTGGCCAGGAATTCCCTAACAGTTTGTACTTTAAGGATGAAAAAGGGTCAGAAGTCAGTATTCTTGTGGAGTATGAATGGAAGCCTATTGTGTGTGGGTCATGTAAGGGTATTGGGCATAGTAAGGAGGTGTGCAAGAAAAGACAGGATACTAAGCCTGTTCCTAAGTCTAAAACCCAGCAGGTGCAAGGTCCCAGGCCAGCTCAGAAGATTTGGAGACCTGTACAGAAATTTGTGCCAGTAGCACCACCTGTGGCTCCTGTGAGTCAAGGAAGTACAACATCTGAACATCCTTTTGGAGGGATTGTGCATCATAACTCAGCTCTGCTTACCCCCGTATCTCTTTTGCAACAGTGATAAGTCGAACATCGGTAGCACATTCTCATCCACTCACCTAGCAAATCTTATCTTTGAGGCAATCTCTGCTAGCTCAAAGGGTAAAGAGAAAATGAATGGGGGATTGGAGGAACCACCTGGATTAGTTAATAATGGATAAAATTGGGTGTTGGAATGTTCGGGGAATAAATGGGATCAATAAGCAGTTAGATGTTAGGAAATTTTTAGTTCAGAATAATATTGGTCTCTATGGTCTTGTTGAAACAAAAGTAAAAGATCAAGATTTTAGCACTATTTTGAATAACCTTGGCTCTCATTGGCAAGGAATAAATAATAATCTTTATCATAATGGGGGGAGAGTTTGGCTTATTTGGAATCCTCAAGTGTTTAAGGTTGATGTTCTCCATATTGATGATCAAGTTATTACTTCACAGGTCTTTGAAATTGCTACTGGGGACAAGTTTTATTTCTCTGTGGTCTATGGTCATAATGATGATGTTCTGAGGTTGCCTCTGTGGTCCCATTTAAAGGATTTCCATGATAATTTTCAGGGGCCCTGGGGGATTTGTGGGGATTTTAACAACGTCCTACACTTCAATGAAAGAATTGGTAGAGAGGTTACTTGGAAAGATATTGCTGAGTTTAGAGACTGTGTGCAATACTGTGGTCTTCAGGATATCAAAGGGAAATGGGCTTTTTTTACCTGGAACAACAAGCAAGAGCCTAGGTCTAGGGGATTTTCTAGGATTGATCGTTTCTTAGTCAATGAGGATTGGCTGGATCATTATCCTGATGCTTATACTCATTTCATGCCAGAAGGGCTTTTTGATCATAATCCTTCTGTATGCTATAGGAGGCATGACAGGGAGCATAGGCTTTTCGATATTATAATATGTGGAGTCTGGATCCAGGTTATAAGGAGCTTGTTCAATCAGTCTGGAATACTTCAGTTGATGGGACTCTTATGTACCAAAATGGTATCTAAACCAAAACTTCTCAAGCCTTTTGAAAGCTTTGAATAGAACAGTTCTCTCGATGTGGAAAAAGCGGTTGGCATTGCTCGATGCTTCTTGAGGATTTGCGACTTAAGATGCATGATAACCCTTCGATTTTGAAACTCTTGCAAAAATGAGAAGGAAGTCACTGATAATTTTAGACACTTGTGTAAGGTGCAACATAGTTTTCTCGACCAAAAAGCAAAAATAGAATGGATAAAGTATGGGGATGAGAATACTAAATTTTTTCACAGTCACATTCGAGCTAGGCAGGTGCATAATAGGGTTATGTGTATTAAAGGTGTGGATGGGGTTGTTCACAACAGTTTAGAGAGCATTGAAAATGTTTTCCTGGAGTATTACAAATCTCTTCTGGGATCAAGGAATGGTACTGTTGCTGTGCATTCCCCTACTGTGAGGAGAGGGGCTCTGGTGAGAGGGGATCATGTGGATATTCTCTTATCTCCTGTCACTGCAACTGAGATAAGGGATTGTATTTTTTCTATTCCCTCCACTAAGTCTCCTGGACCTGACGGTTATTCTAGTCAGTTCTATAAGGATTCCTCGGACATAGTTCGGAAGGATGTTATAGATGCTATTCAGAATTTCTTCACTACTGGTGAGTTACTTAAGCAAGTTAATACAACTACATTAACTCTTATTCCAAAGACTGCTAATCCCTCTAGTGTGTTGGAATATAGACCTATAGCCTGCTGCAACACGGTTTATAAGGCTCTTGCTAAGGTCCTCTGTAACAGATTAAGTAAGGTCTTACCTGATATAATCAGCTCTAGTCAAGGTGGTTTTGTCAAAGGCAGAAACATTGTGGAGAATGTCATAATTTGTCAAGACTTGGTTAGGCTGTACAATAGGAAGTCTGCTTCCCCAAGATGTTTGATTAAAATTGATTTAAGGAAAGCATATGACTCAGTGGAATGGCAGTTTCTTGAGCAGATGCTTCATGCTCTTAAATTCCCTAAGAAGTTCATCACTTTGATCATGGCTTGTGTAACTTCTCCTACTTATTCCTTGGCTGTGAATGGGAGTTTGTTTGGATTCTTTCAGGGTAAAAGAGGCCTTCGACAAGGAGACCCTCTTTCACCTCTTTTGTTCACAATCTGTATGGAGTACTTGTCAAGAATTTTGGATGTTGTATCTCAACAAGATGGGTTCAGGTTTCATCCTCTGTGTGGGCATCTCAAACTTAATCATCTTTTGTTTGAAGATGACTTGCTGTTAATTTGCAAAGGGACTGAGTCATCTATTATGTGGCTATTAAGAAGTTTTGCTACCTTTTCAGCTGCTTCTGGGTTGAAGTTGAACAAAGAAAAATCTGAGATTTATTTCAATGGGATGACTGCTGCTGCTATGTCTAATATCATGCAAGTTTCTGGGTTTCAGAGAGGTAACCTCCCCTTTAAATACTTGGGTGTACCCATTTCTGCCAGGAAGCTGACTAAGAATGAAGGTCTTAAGCTTACTGATAGAATTGTAGCTAGAATTAGAGGTTGGGGGGCTAGACATCTCTCTTATGCAGGGAGACTTATTCTGGTTCAATCTGTGCTCACGACCTTGCATTCTTATTGGGCTATAATTTTCTTGATTCCTAATGGTATCATGAGCAAGCTTAATGCCATTTGTAGGAATTATTTATGGGGGGGGGGGGGGGGGGTAAAGCTGATTACATGAGGTCTCCTAATGTAAGTTGGAGTGTCTGTTGCTCTCCTAACAATGAAGGAGGATTGGGTTTAAAGGACTTGAAACTTTGGAATGTTGCTTTTCTAGGGAAGTATGTGTGGTGGCTTGCTAAAAAAAAGATCATCTTTGGGTTAAATGGGTAAGTCATGTTTATATGAAAGATAAGGATTGGACTGACTATGTTGCTCCTCCTGACTGTAGTTGGTCTTGGAGGAAGATAACTCATATAATGGAAAAATTTAAGCAAGCTTACACAAACAACAAATGGCTCAACACTAGTCTGGTTTATTGTGTGCAGTATGGGTATGATTGGCTGCGTACTAGTCATCCTAAGGTAGAATGGAGGCATCTTTGCTGGAACACTTTGAATGTCCCCAAAACCTCTTTCATTACCTGGGCTATCTTCCATAAGAGATTGTTGACTAAAGATAGGCTGATTAGAATGGGTATAATGGTAGATGGGACGTGTGATTTATGTGGTAACTTCCCTGAGGATCATCATCATCTGTTCAGTGATTGTGTTTTTATGCAAAGCTGTTCTAGCTTATTGCAGGATAAACTGAGGATAAGGTTTAGTGCAGATGATATTGTGCATTGGTTTTCTTGTAGCAGGGCTGTCTCTAGAATGCAGAAGAGGTACATAGGGGCTTCTTATGTGGCCCTATATTACTATGACTGGATTACAAGGAATGAGGCAAGGATTAAGGGTATGGTGAGAAGGCCTGAATGTGTTGTCAAGCAGCTGGTGGCTGATATCAGTAACAAGTTTCAAAGACTGAATTCAAGCAAGCTCAACACTCGTGATTTGGAATGGATCCATAGCATTTGTGTCTGAGTATAGAAATGACTTACGTTTTTTGATGTACATGACTATATATAGGTTTTTTTGTAAATCTGTAACACTTTGAGTGATTCTAATATACTTAACTTTCCCCAAAAAAAAAACAATTAAAAAGTGTAAATGTAAAACTATAGCAAAAGTGTTCATGTAAATGTTGTCAGAATGCGTTGATACTACTCAAAACTCAAATTAATGAAAACCCAGCATGCAGATTTACTTATAACAATCTTCATTTCAAACGCAGTAACAAATAATAATAACAAGAATGAACAAATTCGATGACATGCAAATTTTATCATCGCCTTCATCCATCCTATTCAACTGAAAATATTAAAACGTGACTGAAAACAATGAATAAAATGAAGAAATACCATTGATGTCGTCTATTATTTGCATGTTTACGCTGATTTGCAAGATTTAGAGAGAATTTTAGCTGAAAAGTTCGTTTTCAAAAGGAAGAACCCAGTTTTAGAGAGAAGAAAGAAAGAACCCAGTTGGAAATAAATTTGTTAAGGAAGGAAGAATGTGGGAGTGTAAACATAGTACAAAGGATATATCCTTTTGTCCGTCAGTTTTGATCATTGGGAAGGACAACTTGCAGGGTTTGTTCTCCCGTTTCTTACCCAAGCTTTTCCCTTTTTTTTGGCCTATATTTTATAAATAATCTCCACCTTAGATGTTGTCCATCTAAAGGTCCTTATAAGGACTTAAAGACTCAAATGATGTAAAGGACTCATTAGATCTTCTCTCTCTCTCTCTCTCTCTCTCTCTCTCTCTCTCTCTCTCTCTCTCTCTCTCTCCCTCCCTCCCTCCCTCCCTCCCTCTCTCTCTCTCTCTCTCTCTCTCTATATATATATATATATATATATATATATATATATATATATATATATATATATATATATATATATATATATATATATATATATATACACACACACACACACACACACACACTCTCTCTCTCTCTCTCTCTCTGTTTTTCTTATATATGACTTTCTCATATTTCGAGACACTCTCTTCTCTCTTCAATCTGTCTTAAAATATTAGATTAAGTATTATGGTATGTATACCCATATGAAAGAGTTTTTCGTAAGGAATTTAATGGTACCATTTTTATATTTTTTTGAACAAATATATTTTTGTAAGTATTAAAGTCAAAGGCTTACCTCGTAAATGCAAAACGTCATATATAAAGAAATGGAGGGAGTAAATAGTTAGCAAGTTTTATGTTCGATCGTTTTTATGCTTATAACCAAACAAGTGTAGTTTCCTTGCAAATACACTGTATTTTAGACACGGATATTAGAAAATTTGACAATTGACTAAACTAATGCAGTTTACCTCAATTTTGAAAAGGGTAGAAAATTTGCATATATAATTCGAAGTAGATATTTTATTAGCCTTATTTATGTAAAACTTAAACAATGATTGATTTTATAAAATTAATTAGGAGATAAATATAGATAGTGAATACTAATTAATAAGGAAATAAATATTGTCTAATAGAATATCACTTAGGTGGGAAATTTAAGCGGGAGAATTTGGAGATGTGTTAATCTTTTAGAATATAGGGGATTATATAGTGTTTGTTCTTATATGAATAATGTAACTTGGAATAATAATACACTAGTATAGATCCTTATATAGAGCTTTTAAATTTTAATGTATTATTTATAGATGTTAAATTGACGCATCATTAATTCCATATTGCACCTTTTTTTATTTTAATAAGGAAAAAAATGGAAAACTTATTTATAATTGTGTGAAATCATGAAAAGTGTATTTCAATGGTTTTTTTTACCATGTAACTATTGATTTCAATTAATAAATTTTCTCGAATAACCGTGATGAAGTTTTTGTTAGTAATTTATAATTTTTAGATTTACACCAGTTTTGTTTTATTTTAATTCATTGAATGTAGTTTAGAGTTTAGAGAATACTAGAGTGATAAAGATCAAAGGATTATTTTTTTATGAAAATAATAATTTATTAAAATATAAAGTTGTTACCTTATTTAAACAAATTCCATTTGGAGAGAAACATTTTGAAAAGTTTTATTCTATTAGTATATAGTAGATTGTTATTGTTATATATGCATAGATCGGTTTCAGAGAAAGACAATATTTGAAATTTTGAACACACTTCGTTCATTTTTAATTATGTACTACGTTCATCTCAATCATTTGCTTACTTTTTATTAAAACAATTCTCACAAATAATATAAAAAAATAAATAAATGGCTAAGACTTAGGGAGAAACTTTTATTTTATTTTTCTTACATTTTTTTGTGATAAACCAAATACTCTAAGAATAGTTATTAAACTTACTCCCTTAGCCCCAATTATTTATTTGTCATTTTTATTCATTTTTTATTTGGGTAAAAGGTTAGTATATTAATATCAAAAAAGAGTTCACCGCGACGTATACATCATTCCTGTTGACACTATGTAACTATATAACTCAAATCAGCAACGACATACAAAAAATAGAAGCATTAAGCTGATATAGTAGCTAGCCATGTTGCTTCTCCAACTGAGATTGCTCTTGAGTTCTTTGCCCAGAATCTTGTCATGACCTCTTTTACTACTTGTCTAACCAGAGTTTTCGGGTGCATCAGTAATTGGTCCACTCTTGCCTTGTTCCGAGCTCTCCATATAGCATAAAGTACAGCAATATGCGCATCACAAATCAACCGTTTCTGAAGTTTAGTTCCTCCATGGTGCTTATTAAACCAGATGGACAAGTCACCAGCAGGCAAACTCCTGCGCATCTGACTTTGGAGAATGCTTATACACTGTCCACTAAAACAGCAGGCAAAAAATAGATGCTGCCACAGAGGTAACAGTAAGGGTCCATATTACATCCCATTCTGATCAGTCTATCTTTAGTCATGAGTCTCTCTTTCATTGCAGCCCAGTAGATGAAGGAAGTCCTAGGAATATTGAGAGAGTTCCAACAAGCACGATTCCAACTGATTTTTGGTTGAGCAGGTCTGAGCCAGTTGTACCCATCCATCACCTTATATTGTTTATCTTCTCCTAACCATTTCCCAGAAGAGTAAGCAGGAGGAAAAACTTTAAGAAGTTGAGCAATCTTCCGACAAGACCAGCTAGAATCAGTGGGTGGTTCATAGCTAGTCCAATCACCCCCCTTCATATAAACATGATTAACCCACTTCACCTATAAATGATCCTTTTTTGTAGCCAACCACCACACATATTTGCTCAGCAAGGCCTTGTTCCACAATTTAGTAGCTTTAATCCCTAATCCTCCGCCCCCCCTCATCTTTAGGAGTACAACAAGCTATCCAGTTGACATTAGGGGTGACACGGTTGTCTCAACCTATCAAAAATAAACCTAACTGGCCTAAACTTATGCAGTAGAGGTAAGCAGGGTATCGTATCCACGGGTAGGCAGTCGCTATTTACTTGTTATCTAGTCTGTCTACGGTCACAAATTGGGGGTTCTGGTAGATTTGATTTGACTAAACTAAATGAACCAAATTTAAAACAATATCCACCCTAGATTCTTCCTAAATAGCTTCCGCTTTGATTAGGGTAGTCTATTGTTCATAACTGGTCTATTCATTCCAATCTTCCGATCTAGGTCTGAATTTAACCGGGTTAATTAAAATAGTCGCGTGCACTCAACCAAGTAATTACTATTATATTGCTATAAGACAATTTTTACATTAAAACCTCCTAGGACTAATTATAGCGTCATTGTTTTACTATCATGGCTCCCCTAATCATAGCCATTAGAATTTAGCTACTCATAACGGTAATAAAACTAATAACGATAAATAGAACTATATTCGACATGGTTAAAAGATAAACTAACAGAAATTGTATAAACTAAATATTAATTCTAATAACCTAATAGCAATTAAGAGACAAGAGAGTTAAATGTCGCAAAAAGGAATTAATTCTATGAATTAAATAGTTGAACCTTCGACCTTGCAAGACTTTCAAAGATGGACTCTCACGGGTCACTCTCTCTCAATGAAGCAAAGGGTAAGCGAATAAGTGTAAGAGAGAAATAGAAATATAGTCGCTCACCTAGACTACGACCGACATAAACATGCATGCAATCTAGTATGATAGACAATTCTAGCTACCATACACATACACTCCATCCAATCAAGGTCCTATCACATGCCGAGTGTTTACAATAGTTTGGAAAAGTGAGGTAATGGGTAAGAAAAGGCAAAATATTTTGGGAATGAGAAGGTATAGGCCAAGCTAGTATCCAAACAAAACCAAATAAACCATATCCAATTGTAATCCATCTCCAAAACTATACACAATGCCTTTATTTGGCATAAATCTCACTAATCCAAATATAAAAGACTCCTCATAAGATAAAATGAGAGCATAGGAGTAAAACCGATATTATTCAAATTCTTTTTCCGTTTTTTTCTTTTTTTTTCGGTTTTCGGTTGTTTTTTTCTTTTTTTTTTCCATTATTTTTCTCGAATTTCTTTTTTCAATTCTCCCTTCTCCTTTCATTCATTCTACCAACAACTTTCAATGTGAACCAAAATAGCAATAAAACATACCTCGACCAAAAACTACTACACTAGTGTAACACCCTTGATTTTTTTCGGCTAAATAAAAACTAACTTTTACATTTAAAACTCGCCAAATTATAGGGATATTATAATTGATATACAAAGTCTCTCATTAATAATTACATTTTCTTTATACAAAATTAAATAAAAAATTTATAAAGTCTTTAATTAAAAGCTCTGACTTGAAAATCTTTTGAGCGACAGCAGAAATCACATGAAATTAAACCATCACCATGAAAGGTAGCCCAAATGGGACAAACACGAACTAATGGAAAGGAAAGCGAGAATTCTTTAATTTAGTATTTTCAATGATAAAACAAATGAATTAACTTTGTTTCTACAAAATGGTTGGTCAGAAGAGAAGACAATTCAAGTAATTCCTCGAGACTAAGAGGTAAACAAGACTGGCCATAGGTCAGGTCAAGAGTATATATATAATGACTGGCTGACGTAGAATTCACTCTACCTCATACAACTAGTAAAGACATCTTAATATGTCCGGTTCACCACTGCGGGTTATGAGCTAAACTATAATCCTCGGCATTTTTATAAGCCCGGCTCGCCACTACGGGTTATGAGCCAAACTATAATCTTCCTCGACATTTTTATATGCCCGGCTCGCCACTGCGGGTTATGAGCCAAACTATAGTCTTCCTCGACATATGCCCGGCTCGCCACTGCGGGTTATGAGCCAAAGTATAATTGTCTAATCTTATGTCTTTGAATTTTAGCAAATACGCTAAATAAATTGTAAAATTCCGAAACAAGTTGAGTTGTCATATTACAAAGTGAATAGTATAATTACCCCATGTTAAATGTCTTAGCTATTAATCTCATAAACTATCTTTGTGCACCATTAGCCATATACTATGACAAATTCAACTACCATTAATCAACCAATATGGCTGCTCTTAGCATTATTAAAATACCAACCTTGCTATTACACGGCTAAACACAATCTCACTCATTTGTGTAATAATAGAAAGACATAGACAATACTAAATATAATACTCATTTCTTGCCTCCATAATTAACCAAGTTTCGACTCATTACTCCGTCTCACCCATTACTCTGTCTCATAATATATTACTTCCAAGTAACCATGTATCGTATTTACATCGTCTTCCATAAGCCAACGTCAAAGGGTGAGTGAACTTGCGGTAACCGCAAGACAAAAGATAACTCGGCACAGAGGCCGCATAACTCAATATCAGTATCCAATCTCAATTTTAATGCTATATTGTCAAAGGTTTAAGGAACCATGTTCAACACTTAAGAGTATAAACTCTAAGTTACTCATATACTAGACAAAGACAAAAGAAACGATAATTTAATGCTATACAAAACCATTATTTGATCTCAATATCAAACGCTCGGCACTTGAACCAAATAATCTCAATTATAGTAAGCTCATCACTTAGTTTCCCAAACTAAAGACAATAATATACTAAGACTTAGAGGCTTAAATTAATACTATGTTCACATGGTTATACCATCCCTAGCCAAAAACAACATACCAATAAATTCAATCAATTCATACTCTTCTTCTTTGGCTACTGTAAGCCTTGTCCATCTGACATACTACCAACTAAACAAAGAAAATATACAGTTAATGAAATCTCAAGAAAATGAAGGCTCATATCGATCAAAGACAAAATTCGGAACTTTATATCAAGTATAGAGTAAACTTAATCTTATGCTCGAGTTAACAGTACACCACAAAGGTAAATCATACTTTTACCATCTGATAACAACCAAACCAAAGTCCTTTGTGTAGACCATAACCAAATCAGTTTCTCTACTCAACAAACTCCTAGATTTCCAATCTGTGCACACCTACTTAAGCCACCACTTTACTTGTTACCCATACATACAATGACGAGAATCATAATTCAATTATATAATCAAATTTCAGCATATAAACCACCTTAGTAAATAACACAAATTCGCACAAACCCGAAAAATAATAAGATTATGAGGCTTGGTAGAATCGTGTTACACCTTTGTCTAATCCTCCATTTTTAGGTCTAATCCACCTTATTTATGCATAATAAGCTCTAATTAGTAAGGATTAACCTAAAAGATTAACATTAGATTAAGGGTTTATGATTACATACCATATATTAAGAGGATGGTTGATGAAAAATTGATTGAATAAAATGATGAATAAGTCTTGTTTTAGCTCCCTTCTTGTTCCTTCATTCTACGACCGGTTGTTCTTCCCTTCTACACTCTTTTTTTTTTCCTTTTTGATCTCATCTCTTTGGCAATATCTTTATAAGTATTCTGACGAAAAGATTAGGTGGGATGGAATATATGTAGTCAGTTAATTATAGTTCTATTCGGGCCAGTTTAAGTTACGATACGATACTAACATTAAGTTATGTAACTTAACTCCCCAGTATTTCTTGAAGTAACGTTTTATATACGGGTTAGTTTACGTTAGCAAGTATAGTTATCACACGCCCTTTCTTTTCTTTCCTTTTTCTGTTTCTAAGTTATTATTGGTTTTCTATTCGGTTTCCAAGTCGATTTTCTTTACTACTAAAATTTGAATTTTGCATTATAAAAATTCTCTCTCTTTATTTTATTTTATTTTTCCCCAAAATTCTACTTTAACGAAAATACTTTCCAAGTATTTCTAAGTTTACTCAATTTTTTCGGGGTGTTACAGTCACTCCCCCTAAAAAGAAGTTTCGTCCTCGAAACTAGAAAATATGAATTGATGAAGTTGCAAGGAAAAAAATCAATTTTCGAAACAGACCCTTACAAATATACTAGAAGTGAAAATCCTTTAAATTTACGTTTTTTTTTCCAAAAGATTAAGTCAAGTTGTCAAAAAAAATTGTAAATCTTCATAAGTAGAACGAAAGGGTTCCTGATACTATCAATCCATAAAGAACATGTTAAAACCGAACACAACTGAATAATGATATTAAAAATCCACCCACTTTAAGATAACGTTCGTCCATGAACTTAAAATTAAAAACAAGTCGCATCTCAAAATTTTTATAAAATAGCTTGAAAACTAAAATCAGCGATGTTAAGATGTGAAGATCTCCTAACCAAAATCGAAACCGGCTCTGATACCAATTGTAACACCCCTGATTTTTTTCGGCTAAATAAAAACTAACTTTTACATTTAAAACTCGCCAAAATATAAGGATATTATAATTAATATACAAAGTCTCTCATTACTAATTACATTTTCTTTATACAAAATAAAATAAAACATTTATAAAGTCTTTAATTAAAAGCTCTGACTTGAAAATCTTTTGAGCGACAGCAGAAATTACCTGAAATTAAACCATCACGATGACAGGTAGCCCAAATGGGACAAACACGAGCTGAGTAACACTACACAACGTCATGGAAATTTAAATATTAGAACTAATGGAAAAGAAAACGAGAATTCTTTAATTTAGTATTTCCAACGATAAAACAAATGAATTAACTTTGTCTCTACAAAATGGTTGGTCAGAAGAGAAGACAATTCAAGTACTTCCTCGAGACTAAGAGGTAAACAATACTGGCCATAGGTCAGGTCAAGAGTACATATATAATGACTGGATGACGTAGAATTCACTCTACCTCATACGACTAGTAAAGACATCTTAATATTTCCGGTTCACCACTGTGGGTTATGAGCTAAACTATAATCCTCAGCATTTTTATATGCCCGGCTCGCCACTGCGGGTTATGAGCCAAACTATAGTGTTCCTCGACATTTTCATATGCCCGGCTTGCCACTGCGGATTATTAGCCAAACTATAATTATCTAATCTTATGTCTTTGAATTTTAGCAAATACGCTAAATAAATTGTAAAATTATGAAACAAGTTGAGTTGTAATATTACAAAGAGAATAGTACAATTACCCCATGTTAAATGTCTTAGCTATTAATCTCATAAACTATCTTAGTGCACCATTAGCCATATACTATGAGAAATTCAACTACCATTAATCAACCAATATGGCTGCTCTTAGCATTATTAAAATACCAACCTTGCTATTACACGGCTAAACACAATCTCACCCATTTGTGTAATAATAGAAAGACATAGACAATACTAAATATAATACTCATTTCTTGCCTCCATAATTAACCAAGTTTCGACTCATTACTCCGTCTCACCTATTACTCTGTCTCATAGTATATTACTTCCAAGTAACCATGTATCGTATTTCCATCGTCTTCCCTAAGCCAAGGTCAAAGGGTGAGTGAACTTGCGGTAACCGCAAGACAAAAGATAACTCGGCACAGAGGCCGCATAACTCAATATCAGTATACAATATAAATTTTAATGCTATATTGTCAAAGGTTTAAGGAACCATGCTCAACACTTAAGAGTATAAACTCTAAGTTACTCATCTACTAGTCAAAGACAAAAGAAACGATAATTTAATACTATACAAAACCATTATTTGATCTCAATATCAAACGCTCGGCACTTGAACCAAATAATCTCAATTACAGTAAGCTCATCACTTAGTTTCCCAAACTAAAGACTAATATACTAAGACTTAGAGGCTTAAATTAATACTATGCTCACATGGTTATACCATCCCATGCCCAAAACAGCATACCAATAAATTCAATAAATTCATACTCTTCTTCTTTGGCTACTGCAAGCCTTGCCCATCTGACATACTACCAACTAAACAAAGAAAATATACAGTTAATGAAATCTCAAGAAAATGAAGGCTCATATCGATCAAAGACAAAATTCGGAAATTTATATCAAGTATAGACTAAACCTCAAGTTAACAGTACACCACAAAGGTAATCAAATTCAATTATATAACAATTTCAGCATATAAACCACCTTAGTAAATAACACAAATTCACACAACCCCGAATAATAATAAGATTATTAGGCTTGGTAGAATCGTGTTACACCTTTGTCTAATCCTCCATTTTTAGGTCTAATCCACCTTATTTATGCATAATAAGCTCTAATTAGTAAGGATTAACCTAAAAGATTAACATTAGATTAAGGGTTCATGATTACATACTATTGATTAAGAGGATGGTTGATGAAAAATTGATTGAATAAGATGATGAATAAGTCTTGTTTTAGCTCCCTTCTTGTTCCTTCATTCTACCACGATTGTTCTTTCCTTCCACACTCTTTTTTTTTCTTTTTGATCTCATCTCTTTGGCAATATCTTGATAAGTATTCTGACGAAAAGATTAGGTGGGTTGGAATATATTTAGTCAGTTAGTTATAGTTCTATTCGGGTCAGTTTAAGTTACGATACGATATTAACATTAAGTTATGTAGCTTAACTCCCCAGTATTTCTTGAAATAACGTTTTATATACGGGTTAGTTTACGTTAGCAAGTATAGTTATCACACGCCCTTTCTTTTCTTTCCCTTTTCTGTTTCTAAGTTATTATTGGTTTTCTATTCGGTTTCCAAGTCGATTTTCTTTAATATTAAAATTTGAATTTTGCATTACAAAAATTCTCTCTTTTTATTTTATTTTATTTTATTTTTCCCTAAAATTCTACTTTAACGAAAATACTTTCCAAGTATGTCTAAGTTTTCTCAATTTTTTCGGGGTGTTACAACTAGCTTGACTAGGGTTGGGTTATGATTTGGAATGTAGTTGAAGGGGGTCAAAATTGGCTAGGTGGAGCTCATGGGTGAAAACTAAATAAAAGGTAATTGCAAGCACTCTCCTACATGTGATACCGGCCACTAACCCGAATGTATGCAGGCAAAAAGCAATTGAATGTCATACTTATGCATTCGATATTACATGCTATGCAGGGAGTAACTACTCACAAACCTACAGGAAACTGGTCATGGATGACACCAGTTTTAAAAAGTTCTAATTTCCTTAGAATTTATAAGTAGTTTGCCAAAATTTTAAGTCAAGTCTATTCGTTCAACTAAATTTCAAAATAAAAATTCGTAAAATGCAAAGATTTTGCTAAAAAGTAGTAATTTATGCAAGGCTTAAGCAAATTGACTATTTACAGTGCAATGTCATCACAGAAAAACTCGATTCCTACTAAACCTAAATGCAAAAATATTTTTTTGATTTTTTTTGATTTTTTCGAAATTTTCTAATTTTTTTGATTGATTTTTTATTTATTTTTGTTTTTTTTAGATAAAAAACATTGCAAGCTAAAATGCAATAAACGTGAATGCAAAAACAAATACAAATGCAGACTCAAATTGTGCATTACCCTCCCTAAACCAAAACGGACAATGCCCTCATTGTCCTCCAGCATACATCAGCAGAATAGTAGGAAAAGGGAGATACAAACACAAATGCAATATAAATGAAACTAAACTAAAGGAGATAAAAAGAATAAAGAGCGATAATACTTACGATGTATAACTTCTCCAAACCAGCCAGCAAACTGGGGAAGTAAGTAGCCAACAGCTACTCATCCATTAGCTCCCTCCTCGTCAGCCACCTGAAAGGTAGGGTCCTCCTCCTCCTCACCCCTCCTCCTAGAACGACCTCCAGCATCAAGATCAGTTCATATCCTCCCCTTTCTCTCGGCCGTGTCCTCCTCACTCTCAGGCTGAGAGTACCCATTCTTCGGGTATTGGTAAAATGAGGGATGTGGCCACCCAGCTGGCACCGGACGACCTCTACTCAGATGATACTCATAGAGGGGGAATAAGGCTAGGGCCTGATCTCGCTCTATCCTAGCTACCCTCCTGCACATATCTAAAAGCAAATCATCACGACGCCCTTGGTCCATGACCTCAGGTGCCTAAAAAATAGGAGGTGGAATAAAATTAGCCGGTAAAACTGGCTGAGAGGTAGAGGTAGAAGGTGTAGGCGTGGGCGTGGGCGTGGGTGTGGGCATGGGCGTGGGCGTGGACGCGGATGGGGTGTAAGCCTAGCCTATGGAGGTTCAGACCCCTCTCCAACTTCCCTAACAGTAGGGGAAGTCGTCTTCCGCTTCCTAGAAACGGGAGAAGAGAAGTCAAGGAGGTAAGAAGGTGGAGGTGGTGGCAGTCTACCCGTCACAGTAGGTAAAGGTGAAAGACGGGGTAGAGAAGGTGAAGGTAAGAGCACGGAAGTAAAAGTGCCAATCTTCCATGTCCTATGGTCAGAAGCAAGCCAGTTCATTGAAAACATAACAGGAATGTCAACAACATTATCCTTATCATAATATTTAAGACCACTGGGAAAATCAGGGAAAAGACGGCGGGCAATGCGAGACACTAGTCCACCAGACGCTATCGTACCCGCTACTTTTAAGCCGACAGTGTTAAAATGATGAGCTGTCAAGTATACAATGTTGAAAATAAATGGTGTACCACCGTCAATGTTTAGGTACCCAACTAAGATGGACAACTTAGTATTGTTAACATTGTTAGGTTCATGACGACCAAAAATAGTTTCTCCAAGCAGACGGAAAAAGTAGCGAGCAAGGGGTAAATGGACGTGGGCACCACAACGCTAACCATAGGGAATGTGTGAAAGTGTAGCCCAAATATGACGCATGAACTTCCTAGGAGGCTCAAGGCAGCCATCACTAACGAGACCCAAACGTTCCCCGAACTCAGCTAAGTCCAGGAAAAGGTAATGTTAAATAGTCGGAAAGTGATACAAGTGCTCCCATGGTCAGTCGCATAGGCCGCATGACTAAATTCAAAAGAGCTAAAAAACTCTAAAGTAAGTGGCCTATGGGTGAACTCCTTCATAGTGATTAATCCCGACATCCCCGTCCCATTGAGTAGGTCAACAACAGGTGCTAAAATTCCTAGAGTCTCTAGAGCATGTCGACTCAAAAAATGGGTCGAGGTCATATGACATTCCATTAAATTCATAAAATGAGTACGGTGGGACGGAGACAAAAATTTTACCTCCGGAAACTCAGGTAGAGATTCCGTAGAAGTGTCAGCAACATTCCTTGCAGGGGCCCGTAACGCAGCAGCACGGGAACCCGTGTCCGTCCCAAGCCTTGAACCGGATGAAGTAGCGGCAGTAGCAGTAACAATGGCAGCAGTGGCGATAGTCGACACAGCAAGGGTCGACACCGGCATAGTAACAGCGGGCGTGGTGGCAGCAGGGACCACGACCAAAGCATACGACGGAGTCGATGCAGAAGCCGTCGACTTGGGCTTTTCGATTCCGGCATCCTTATTACTCTCCATAGCTATAACAAAATGCAAGTTTAAATTATAAAATCTAGCAATAAAATCAAATTTCCCCAGATCAATTTCATAACCCTAATTCGTATAAAATAAGGGGACAAATTGCAATTAAACATTAAAGAAGGGGAAAGGAACTTACTTGGTCGATTACCCAACAATAAAAACAATTAAAACCAAAGAAAACTTCAAACAAACTAATTAATTCGATTTTCGCAACCCTAGCTTCGAAAATCCTCAATTGAATCGAAAATTTATGATACAAATAAGGGTAATATGGTTTAATTGATGCTTAAAGTATATTTGGGTAATTAGATTGGTAAATTTGGGGAAGAAATTGGGAAACTAGGTCGAGGGATTCAGGGGGGGAGGGGGGGTCGAAATATTTTGGGAAAAATAAAGAAAGTAAATGAAAATAGAATGAGGGAAAAGACGACTCCCTCGTCTGATATGCGCTTGAACTGCTCGATCGAGTGAACTGGAGTTGCTCGATCGAGAGCAACCTTCTTCAATTTGATCGATTGAGTACTTTGAAAATACTCGATCGATAAATTCTTGCTTGTGCCTAGACTCTGCTCGATCGAGTGATAAAAACTACTCGATCGAGAATCCCTTCAATACACATGCTCGATCGAGTGTTTGGAACAACTCGATCGAGAACTTCCATTTGGGCATTTGCTCGATCGAGCACATAAAGTGGTCGATCGAGGACTTTCTCCTTAGAATGCATCCCAATGCTGCGTAATTCTCCCAAGACCTATAATATATGCAATAATACTTCCCGCAAAATACCAAAAACAAAAATACGCAGTCTATATTTGTCCTAAGCTAAATAAATCTATCTAAGCTAATGCTAAAGTCTAAAGCTAATAACTAATTAAATGTCTAGCGAAAATTCAAATGACAAAATGTTTACAAATGGGATAGCGTCCCGAATCATCCTTTAAAGCAATTAAATAGCCCAAAGCTGGGATTTTGGCTCGACGAGGTCCATTCAGTATTAGTGACCTCCGTCTTCAATTTCCAAACAACTGAGCCATTAGAAGGGGAACAACACATCTTATAATCCGCAGCCTTCCTCTTTGCTTTATCAGGCTTCTTCTTTTCATGGCCACCATGATCTTTAATGCCATCAGTACTAGGCTCCAATTACAATGCACCAAGTCCGACAACGGGATCTCCACTATCCATTCCGCCAACTTCTGTAGAAGCAAAAACAGCAGAATGGTGCTCCAATTCGCTCCCAGACTGGGGCAGAGGTGTCATAACAGCAGTATATGACTCAATACTAGTACTAGAGAGATCCTTGCCGGGGTCTATAGAGGGAATAACGTTGCAGGGCATGACTTGCAAGGGCGCCCTGCAAACACTGGACTGGGTGAATGTCAAATCTTCCCCCACCCACCTGAAAGGTCAAAGTCTTAGCCCCGACATCAATTATTGCATGAGTGTGGACAAGGCCCTCGGGAACTGCGTCCGCGGGATCCACACTAGGCATAATCGACTCGAGGTTCTTTCGAATCGAATTAAGACAAATTAGAGTCGCCACCAAGTTTTATGGGAACTTGGAACCGTTCAAGTCAACTTTACACCTTTCATCGAAAAGCATAAAGCCAAACGACTACGAGTGATTAAAGATAAAGACTTGTACCCTATATCACTCGATTTGAATGACTCTCGTAATCCAATGGTATTTACACGGATCCACAAACCATAGATCTTGAGTAAGGGGTGAGGGTACGTGTTAGGAAGCCCATAAGGACACCTAACCCCACCCGTCGATAACGGCCTCTACTAAGTCAAGTGTCGGATTTCAAACAAGGTCATAGCTACTGCGATATATGATATGCAAACATCGTTTTAAAACCCTAACATGTGACAACAATTTCTATGTCGTTTTAGATGCAACTAAACTAACTTTGTCAAAGTTTTAATTTAGCATGTGGGTTGATTGATCTAACAACATTCAAACGAAACAATACATGGCTTGATGGGAATGGGGGAGCCGTTGGGATCTACCCTATTACAACCCAGGCATTTCATGCCGACGCAACGAGAAATTAAAGATACAACTCGATCTAAAATACAATGCTACACACACGACGCAAAACACGGCCATTCGGCCTAGGAAACCGTTCACAAAGGGGTGGCCCACGGCTCACATGACTCACGGCCTTGGGTCACTCCTCGTGATGTGTGCTTTCACTTAATCTCATCGAATTTAGACATAAGGCTACGCACCAAAGCATGCATTAGCATAAATCGGGCCATGTTGCTTTAAACAACATGCGATTTACTACGCTCTTACATGCATTGAGGCACAACCGTCTAACCAAACAAGACTAAGGTTTTTGAAAGAGGTTTTGACTCGATAAAAGAAAACTAACTTGAAAATTACAACTCGATGAACAAACGATAAATTACAAGCGATAAAGCAAATAAAGAACGAACGATGTAAAAACAAACGAAACAAGAAAGACCAAAGGAAACGGCCAAGCCTCATGGCCTAAAGCCACGTCCAACCCTAGGTCCTAGGTCAGGTTCATTAGGTTAGATAGATGATTGCGAAACGGGATAGGAAATAAGTTAGAAACGACGTTGATCGATTTGAAAAGATACCTTGCAAACGCGCATTCTACACGGCCTAAAGGGGGTCAAATTAGGTCAAGTTCGCTAATTAATTTAACTCATCGAGTGTTAATAAGAAGGTGCTAATCACGCACTCTTATACTAACGAGAAATTAGGTGAAAGAGAGAGATGCATTCGATTTAAGTTACAGAATCGTCAGTTGATTTTTAAAGCTATGTCGATGTATCCTAAAGTGTCTAATTAGGTTATTAAATTGATCTAATGTCATCTAAACGAGTTATATGTTAACAATCAGAGGTCATACGAACATGTGAATGGTCCTAGGGTTGGTTGAATCACACGAAACAAAGGAGAGGTCAAAAGCGAAGAACGAAGTTAGAATTTGTTTTATTAATGCCCTACCTTGAACACGAGGATATGTAAATGAGACGGGGGTGTACGACCGACTGATGTAGCGGTTTCTTTCCCATCTCAATTCAACGCGGGTGTTCATGGTGGTACTTTAACTCATACTCGGACTAAACTAGTTTCGTAGTTAATTATAACAATCGATAAACAAAAACGATAAACAAATAAAAACAAACTATAAAAAACAAACATAAAAAACCGAAATAAAAGGGAGAAAGAGGAGGATTTGATGCAACCTCAACCTACATGTATCGTTGACACCGTCTTGGGTCGTAATCGATGGTATATTTTATCTCGAGAGGCCGTCGTCGACGAAGAAACAAAGCAAACAACACGTTTTTGGCAAATCTGGACAGCAACTTTCAAACAGCGATTTCTCTCTCGTTTCACGGTGAAAATTCGATTTAAAAGATGTTTTGAAAACTAGAAAGAGAGGAGAACAGATATCTCAAAACAATCCCTGCTCGTTTTGAGTTATTGGGTACGAAAAACGAGCACAAACAGAACTGGACAGACAGGGAAAAGCCGCAAAAACAGAGTGTATAACACTCTGTTTTTCGAGGGAATTCGTGTACTCTCAAGGGCAATTTGGCTCGTAAATCTTTGTCTAATGTGTAGATGGATATTGTATGGTTAATTTGGAACAAGAAACTCGAATTTTGATGGAGGTTTGAAGGGAGAACGAAGGGTTTCAAAGAGGACACACAAACTGATTCTCAGTTTGTATGTCGGTTTTGTGGAGAGTTTTTGGGAGGCAATTAGGGTTTTTTCTGGAGTTTAAAGCTTGTGAATGACGGTTGTATGTATGGAGCACTTAGAGGAATGAATGTATGGTGAAGGGGGGGTATTTATAAGGAGTTAAAGTAGGGTAAAAGGGAGGAGAGGCAGACGGGCTCCCCTGAGCATAGCTGCTGTCCAGCAGCTTTTGTGGGGTTTTCTAGGGTTTTTATGGGGGGTTTTCTTGGTGTTTAAGGTAAGGTAATATGGGTAGGATATTAGGGTATGGGTTAGGGTTAATGGGCACGGGTTTTGGTGGTGTTTGGAGCGGGTTTTGGACTCGGGTTTGAGCTGCAAAACAGGGAGGGCTGCTCGTGTTTTTGTGCGGCCTGTTGGGGGTGATTTGAGGCATGATTTGGGCCGTGGTTATGGGGTTCGAACTGGGGTTGGATGGTTAGAGGCTTAGGTTGGTTAGTGTACTCGATATTCGTGCCAACTCGTAAAGAAAACGGGCTCAAAAAACCGAGCTATAATCGAGCTCTAAAACACGTGTTTAAAACGAGTTCTTTTCGATTTTTAAATCGATTTTTCAAAACAATTAACACATTAAAATAAATGATTTTTCAAATCAAATATACTCATAAAATGATTTTTCAAATCAATTATTTATTTTATTTTCAATAAAATAAACTTGAGAAAATAAATTCAAAATAAAGCAATAAAATGAATTCACTTAAAAAAAAACATTAATTTAAATATCATTTAAATTAATAAAATACTTCATCGACGACGCCCATTCTACATCGTAAAACGAACCCAAATAATGACAATGACAACTAAATAAATACATGTGTCCTATCATCATCGGGTGTTTGCCGGGTTCTCTATAAATTCCAATATCGACGGATACGGGTATCTACAGAGCCCCCACTTTGACTGAGGCTTGGACAAGGCGAAAGTCAAAGTATACCCCAGGTCCCTCTCGACCTGAGGATTCTGCGGGTCGTTTATAGTCCATTAGACTTGCGTATATAAGCTCGACCATAAGAAGAGATCATACCAAACTTCGCTGGGGATTGACTCTTGCTTCTGTTGTGTCAAATTATCATCGTTGATCGTTGACCTATAAAATGCATATATGGTGGGTTGAGCCTTATCCTTAGGCGCCTACGTATCCGTTTCTGACGGAATCAAACCCGCGTCGTAGTTCGGCAACTGCTGACACTTGCCCAAAGTTTATCATCTGCTGGCATTTGTCCGAAATTCATCATCTGTTGACACTTGTCCAAAGCTTATCATCTGCTGGCAGGTGCCCAAATGGGACGGGACTTTCCGAGGAGGTTGCCGCCGTTTTCATCATTTGCTTTCAGCTACGGAATTCTTCCATTTCTTACTCTTGTAATTGAATTGAATTCTTGGTGGATGTCATCCTTTACATCTTGATAATGGTCTCTGAAGCCAACGGCTTCAGAGCCCCCAGTTTGTGATGGCTCTAAAGTCGAAGACTTTAGAGCCCCGAGTTGAAGCATATCCTTCTATATTTGAAACACAAAAAATGTACTAGCAATAATCATCACATAAGCACATTTGGATCATCGATCTTGAAATTGAATCATTTAAAAGATTGGGTCATTGACCCGAAGATTGAACACGTTGAAAATCTTGAATAATTGGGCCATCGACCCGAATTTTGAATCACTTAGAATATTGGGCCATCGACCCGAGGTTTGAAGTTGAAGTGTTGGAATGTTGGGTCGTCGACCTAAAATTAAATTTTGAATGACTGGGTCATCGACCCGAAATTTGAACAAGTTGAAAATTTTGAATAATTGGGCTATCAACACAAATTTTGAATTTGAAATGAATCCCTTGGATGTTGGGCCATCGACCCGAAATTTGAATTTGAAACGAATCATGTTGATTTTGAACTTTGAGATTTGAACCTTGACTTGAAATATACCACTACTTGGATCATCTATCCATAATTCGCAAAAAGTTTTTGAAATTTCGGAATTCTGAAATATTTGGTATTTTGAAATCGAACCTTGACGGGTGAGCATGAAACATGACACATACACTCTGTAAGACTCGTAAACAACGTGGGCGTAGCCCGCTACCGTAAAACAAAAAGGAAAATAAAACCGTAAGTGTGCACGGGTTTTAATTCAATTATTGACTTGTTGGGGGTAGAAATGTAAATTGGCCGTTCCGGCGCCAAAAGATGGCAAATGGGAATCACAAGGTCGTCGACTTGGGATGTAGATATCGTATGTCATGGGCGTGCTCCCGAGGGCACACGGGAATCAAGATCACTTGGCATTGACAAGGTGGATTAAAATCACAAAGCAACAACGTTGGCTTCGCCCGACACTAAACTCAGACTGATTTTATGAAAGCACTTAGACATCACACATCACTCTTGTTGGGAACATTATGTCACTCTTCTCCTAGCCTCCTTTTTTTCAGCGAGTTTTTATCATTTCTTGCCACCGCCTTCTTTCTTTTCAGCGGGCTTTTACTATTTTTCTTCCACGCCTTCTTTCTTTTCAGCGGGTTTTTCATATTTTCTGTTCCCAACACAAACCCACATCTATGTGACTCAACATCTTTGCTTACACTGTTAGATGAAGCTCATTCCGAGACTTGACACTACTCATCTGAACCTATATCCTCATCCTAGCCTACATCGAGTGCTAAGAACGACTCAAACAAAGGTGGCTTCATTTGGACTTGGTTAAGACCCGTAAGAAACCGACAAGATGACAACTTGGCTGATAAGTGGATTGAATCCTTTGTTCAGAAGGATTGCCTACGTATTCGCGTGGAGCGAAATCAAATCCGACGTAGTTCGATCATGGTGCATAAACATGGCATATTGATTGTGTGTACACACTCGAAGGTTTCACCTAAGGTATCATGTCGTATCCCATTCTAGCCTGTAAGCTACCGTTAAATCCCGTGTCTGGGGTTAGGTGTAAAAGGCTTGGATCTTTTGGGATGTGGAGCTTGGTAATAACAAGTTGGAATGGTTAACCATCATTCTGAAGGTTTGTTTTGTGGTGCTAAGGCCAAGGGCTATGGCTGTTGATGTGGTTGGAATGGGTGTCTCGGGTTTGATGAACCACGAGTGCAAATGGGTTGAAAAATGATGTGGGTTCAAATTTCCATGTCTGGATCCTAAAAGCTGGGTTTAACAACACAAGCAGAATAATTTTCAAAATTCCCGACTATCCCTTTGTAACTGTCTAAGGAAGAACTTAGAGGGTAAAGAGGTTACTACTTACGCTTTTGGGCTTCGCCCATTGAACTTCAACTATGGGTACTTGACTTGACTTCTGGCTTCCGTAACTTCGACATTCAACCAAAAGCGTTCTGCAATGACTTCAACATCTTTTTTCTTTTTCTTTCATCACTTTTCTTTTTTTCATTTTTTCATTTTTTCATTTTTTCATTTTTTCATTTTTCCAATTTTTCTCTGTTTCTCATTTTTCATTCTTTTTCATCTTTTTTCTCTCTTTGAAAATGATCTTCTATTCATTCTCTTAGTCATAAATGGATACACCTTGAAAACTGGGCTTCGCCAACTAATTTGGGTAGGAACTAACAATTCCTTGTTAGAACGGGTTGATATCTTCTCTCTTCGAGTTGGGATGATTTTGTTGGGGAAAAGGCTTGCCTTCCATCATCGATAGGGGAAACAAGGATCTAGTCCGGGTTTGTCATAGAATCATCTAAAAGCTTGTCACAAACATTGGTTCAGATGGAGGTTTTCTACCACCAGACATGGAATAGGTAAAGGAATCAAACACGAGATCCTAGTGTACCTTACATTTTGAAACAAGACATATTTCTACCCCAAGGATGCCTTTGAGTGTGTTGTGCGTTTTATCATGTTTCGGAATGATTGAGGATTGGAAACAAGACATATTGGGAAACGAAACTGCAACCTTTTATTGGAATGGCAAAAGCTTAACAGACTCGAAGGAACGATTCCTAGGACACACCCTAGGTCATCGCGGAACAAACGACTCAACTTCAGGAAAAGAAAGTCCTAGACTCGACTCGACTAAAATAAGAAAATCGATCCCGACTCATAATTTCAAATCTGGTCATGAGCTTTCTCTTGTTCAGCTGTCAGCTTAGATGCTTGGCTCTTGTCCTTGATCCTTGTGATGGTTTGCCTCCATCTCGAGGTAGTCCTCTGAGGATCTACGCCAATGATGGATGTTGGTGAATCGAATTGTCTTTTATTAACTTCGTTAATGAGAGGAGTACATTCTAGAGCAAGACTCCCGACTTGAATTTCATTCTTCGGGTTTGGCAAGAATTCAAAGCAATCCAAAAATATTTTCCCGATAAACACCCCTTTCAAGTGACATGGGCGGATAAGATGAGAATAATCGACATTGTCTTCGACAGAAACAAAGTTGGCGTGATCGCCAAATGGATTGGTTATGTTATTGGGTTTAACAGCTGGGATCGGGAGCGTTCCGTTCTCAATCATGTCTTGAATTTCGTGTTTCAGTCGATAACACCTTTCAGTATCATGGCCTTTCCCTTGGTGAAAGGCACAGTAGGCATTTGGTTTATACCATTTACCTTGTTCATCAGCGGGAGGGTCCGGAGTTGGACCAATAGGCTTCAGCTTTCCTTGGGCTATGAGCCTTTGGAGAGCGTATGTATAAGTGCATCTGATATCGGTGAATGCGCTAGGTGTTTGGCGCTGCGACTTCTTCGATTGCCCTTCTAAGAGATTGATGGCTTCATCAATATGGGTCGTTGCTGGGGCCTTGCCCTTAGACGATGAGACCCCTTGGTACTCTTTCGGCTTTTCAGCCTCTGCCCTTATGACATCATCTTCTACCTTTATCCCGATTCTTATCAATTCTTTGAAAGAGCAAAAATTCTGGTATTTCAGAGCATTACGGTAAACAGGTCGTAGATTCTTTACGAACTTATCTACCATTTCAACTTCATCAGGCTTTTTGGCTAACTTCACGCTTTTAGCGCGCCATCTTGCAAGGAACTCAGTAAAGCCTTCCTTTTCTTTCTGCGTCATAACCTCTAGCGTTCTTATATTGGTCCGAATCTCGACATTATCAGCATAGTGCTTGCAGAACTCCACCGTAATATCTTCGAAAGTGGGGAAGTTCTTAAGGTCCAGATTGTAGAACCACGCCTTCGGGTGTTCATCCGGAGATCGAGCGAAAATTTCGAGAGCATGTCAAAGAGGCACTCCCTTTAGTGCTAAGTACCCCTTATAGGCCTTAACATGGTGGACTGGATCTTCTGTGCCCTTAAACTTTGGGATATCATTGAGTACCATGTTCGTGGGCAACTTATCCTGAATTGGGGCATAGGCCCTAGCATTTTCGTAATGGATGTTCTTCCCCTGGGAGAGTTTCAGACGGTCTTCAATGAATTTGAACCGTTTCACCAGATCAGTCAGAGGTGGGGTAGATGAAGAGGAATCTTCACCCAGCTTGGATTCGATCACATCCATTCTGGTCATCATGAGGTTCACGGCCTCAGTGAGCTTGTTGACAACATCTTCCATTGCTTGACGTCGGGTTTTGGGCGGCCTTTCTACAAGAAAACCCCGAACCGAGTCAATATTTAAAGTAAGAGCCCCTGCACACTTAAGGACACGACACCAACTTGACTCAAACAAAGACTTGACTTGAGACGGATTAACCAAAGGTTCGACTCACGGTTGGATTTAGACCTCGATTCATTTTAGACTCGACAAAACGACATGACTCGAGCTGTCATAGCTCGATTCTAAACTGGACTCGGTGTGACTAAACCCGTGATTGGACCAACATAGTCCTTAGGTTTGAGTGAAACGTCCTAAAGGGCCTAGCTTGGACGTTTCTGTGGACTATCCTAGACCAAATGGTCGACCAACATGACTCAAAGCCCAAGAGGTGAGCTTGGGTGACCCAACAGGGTCGTGTTCTAGACTCTTGGAACGAAAAAACGCCTGGCCTAACACGGCCATGATCCGGACACGACTCGACGCATTTCATGCTTGGTTAAGGTTCGAGAAATATTTTGGATTTGAATTTGAAAAAAAAACGAAGGATCGATTTGAAAATGAGATTTGAAATGAGCAGCATGCCGGCTATAAAAGCTTATTTTGGCCGAAAATTCTAGTCCTATTTGGGCAGCATTCCGCGTTTTGAAAATCACGTTATTTGAAAGTAAGTTGTTCAAAAGTTCGGTTTTGAAATTGACATGGAAATTTTGAAAAGACTCGGGAAAAAACACCTTGCACATTGTCATTCTCATGTTATAAGGATGTATGCTCCTAGACATCTCTAAGTCTCGGCAAGTCTTCTACAAGAAGGTCTATGCCCTCCATCCTTTTGCGGTCTTATAGAGCAAGGGCCTTTAGGTAGAGTACCTAGAAGAGCATCCCCACCATCAAGAACCACGCGAGGCGGAGCGGAAGCAAGCAATGTGCGAGTTCCTGGCATAGTGGGACGTCGCCCCCCACGCATCACAAAGAAACGCTGGGACGGCCCGGGAAAATCCTTAAGGGTTTATGCACGAATCGTAGCACTATGAGTAATGTTTTACTTTCCAATACTTTCTTTTCAAGTTTCACCTCGGAGAAAAAGACCCTAGAAACAAAGTGTAACTAGTCCTCTTTTCCCCAGCGGAGTCGCCAAACTGTGGACAAGGCCCTCGGGAACTGCGTCCGCGGGATCCACACTAGGCATAATCGACTCGAGGTTCTTTCGAATCGAATTAAGACAAATTAGAGTCGTCACCAAGTTTTATGGGAACTTGGAACCGTTCAAGTCAACTTTACACCTTTCATCGAAAAGCATAAAGCCAAACGACTACGAGTGATTAAAGATAAAGACTTGTACCCTATATCACTCGATTTGAATGACTCTCGTAATCCAATGGTATTTAGACGGATCCACAAACCATAAATCTTGAGTAAGGGGTGAGGGTACGTGTTAGGAAGCCGATAAGGACACCTAACCCCGCCCGTCGATAACGGCCTCTACTAAGTCAAGTGTCGGATTTCAAACAAGGTCATAGCTACTGCGATATATGATATGCAAACATCGTTTTAAAACCCTAACATGTGACAACAATTTCTATGTCGTTTTAGATGCAACTAAACTAATTTTGTCAAAGTTGTAATTTAACATGTGGGTTGATTGATCTAACAACATTCAAACGAAACAATACATGGCTTGATGGGAATGGGGGAGCCGTTGGGATCTACCCTATTACAATCCAGGCATTTCATGCCGATGCAACGAGAAATTAAAGATACAACTCGATCTAAAATACAATGCTACACACACGACGCAAAACACGGCCATTCGGCCTAGGAAACCGTGCACAAAGGGGTGGCCCACGGCTCACATGACTCACGGCCTTGGGTCACTCCTCGTGATGTGTGCTTTCACTTAATCTCATCGAATTTAGACATAAGGCTACGCACCAAAGCATGCATTAGCATAAATCGGGCCATGTTGCTTTAAACAACATGCGATTTACTACGCTCTTACATGCATTGAGGCACAACCGTCTAACCAAACAAGACTAAGGTTTTTGAAAGAGGTTTTGACTCGATAAAAGAAAACTAACTTGAAAATTACAACTCGATGAACAAACGATAAATTACAAGCGATAAAGCAAATAAAGAACGAACGATGTAAAAACAAACGAAACAAGAAAGACCAAAGGACACGGCCAAGCCTCACGGCCTAAAGCCACGTCCAACCCTAGGTCCTAGGTCAGGTTCATTAGGTTAGATAGATGATTGCGAAACGGGATAGAAAATAAGTTAGAAACGACGTTGATCGATTTGAAAAGATACCTTGCAAACGCGCATTCTACACGGCCTAAAGGGGGTCAAATTAGGTCAAGTTCGCTAATTAATTTAACTCATCGAGTGTTAATAAGAAGGTGCTGATCACGCACACTTATACTAACGAGAAATTAGGTGAAAGAGAGAGATGCATTCGATTTAAGTTACAGAATCGTCAGTTTATTTTTAAAGCTATGTCGATGTACCCTAAAGTGTCTAATTAGGTTATT
Organism: Silene latifolia; assembly: GCF_048544455.1. Lineage (NCBI taxonomy): Eukaryota > Viridiplantae > Streptophyta > Magnoliopsida > Caryophyllales > Caryophyllaceae > Silene > Silene latifolia. The sequence continues at coordinate 46,299,899 of NC_133538.1, forward strand.
AAATTGATCTAATGTCATCTAAACGATTTATATGTTAACAATCAGAGGTCATACTAACATGTGAATGGTCCTAGGGTTGGTCGAATCACACGAAACAAAGGAGAGGTTAAAAGCGAAGAACGAAGTTAGAATTTGTTTTATTAATGCCCTACCTTGAACACGAGGATATGTAAATGAGATGGGGGTGTACGACCGACTGATGTAGCGGTTTCTTTCCCATCCCAAGTCAACGCGGGTGTTCATGGTGGTACTTTAACTCATACTCGGACTAAACTAGTTTCGTAGTTAATTATAACAATCGATAAACAAAAACGATAAACAAATAAAAACAAACTATAAAAAACAAACATAAAAAACCGAAATAAAAGGAAGAAAGAGGAGGATTTGATGCACCCTCAACCTACATGTATCGTTGACACCGTCTTGGGTCGTAATCGATGGTAGATTTTATCTCGAGAGGCCGTCGTCGACGAAGAAACAAAGCAAACAACACGTTTTTGGCAAATCTGGACAGCAACTTTCAAACAGCGATTTCTCTCTCGTTTCACGGTGAAAATTCAATTTAAAAGATGTTTTGAAAACTAGAAAGAGAGGAGAACAGAGATCTTAAAACAATCCCTGCTCGTTTTGAGTTATTGGGCACGAAAAATGAGCACAAACAGAACTGGACAGACAGGGAAAAACCGCGAAAACAGAGTATATAACACTCTGTTTTTCGAGGGAATTCGTGTACTCTCAAGGGCAATTTGGCTCGTAAATCTTTGTCTAATGTGTAGATGGATGTTGTATGGTTAATTTGGAACAAGAAACGCGAATTTTGATGGAGGTTTGAAGGGAGAACGAAGGGTTTCAAAGAGGACACACAAACTGATTCTCAGTTTGTATGTCGGTTTTGTGGAGGGTTTTTGGGAGGCAATTAGGGTTTTTTTTCTGGAGTTTAAAGCTTTTGAATGACGGTTGTATATATGGAGCACTTAGAGGAATGAATGTATGGTGAAGGGGGGGTATTTATAAGGAGTTAAAGTAGGGTAAAAGGGAGGAGAGGCAGACGGGCTCCCCTGAGCATAGCTGCTGTCCAGCAGCTTTTGTGGGGTTTTCTAGGGTTTGTATGGGGGGTTTTCTTGGTGGTTAAGGTAAGGTAATATGGGTAGGATATTAGGGTATGGGTTAGGGTTAATGGGCACGGGTTTTGGTGGTGTTTGGAGCGGGTTTTGGACTCGGGTTTGAGCTGCAAAACAGGGGGGGCTGCTCGTGTTTTTGTGCGGCCTGTTGGCGGTGATTTGGGGCATGATTCGGGCCGTGGTTATGGGGTTCGAACTGGGGTTGGATGGGTAGAGGCTTAGGTTGGTTAGTGTACTCGATATTCGTGCCAACTCGTAAAGAAAACGGGCTCAAAAACCGAGCTATAATCGAGCTCTAAAACACGTGTTTAAAACGAGTTCTTTTCGATTTTTAAATCGATTTTTCAAAACAATTAACACATTAAAATAAATGATTTTTCAAATCAAATATACTCATAAAATGATTTTTCAAATCAATTATTTATTTTATTTTCAATAAAATAAACTTGAGAAAATAAATTCAAAATAAAGCAATAAAATGAATTCACTTAAAAAAAACATTAATTTAAATATCATTTAAATTAATAAAATACTTCATCGACGACGCCCATTCTACATCGTAAAACGAACCCAAATAATGACAATGACAACTAAATAAATACATGTGTCCTATCATCATCGGGTGTTTGCCGGGTTCTCTATAAATTCCAATATCGACGGATACGGGTATCTACAATGAGCATTATGCAAAAATGGTCTTCCCAAAATAATATGAGTGTAAGAGTCCTCGGGTATGTCTAAGACTACAAAATCAAAGGGAATAAAGAATTTTCCGATCCTAACAGGGACGTCCTCTAAGACTCCTAACGGCCGTGATAATGAGCGATCGGCCATCTGTACGGTCATGTTTGTGCATTGAAATTTTGTCAAACCAAGTCTCTTTGTAAGAGACAGAGGTAAGACGCTTACGCTAGCTCCTAAATCACAAAGCGCATTATCAATCAAGTAAGTCCCAATATGACAGAGAATTGAAAAACTACCCGAGTCAGCTAATTTCGGTGGAGTCTTATTCTCAAGAAGTGCGGAGCACTCCTCAGTCAAAGCCACCGTTTCAAATTCATCTATATTCCTCTCACGTAAAAGAATTTCTTTCATAAATTTTGAGTCAGAGTGTACATGGGTGAGTAACTCGGCAAACGGAACGTTAACTTTAAGACTTCGCAGAAGATCGGCAAATCTGTCAAATTGTTGTTCCGTCTTTGTCCTCCGTAGCCTCCCTGGAAATATAACTTGGGCCTTATAAGAATTATCTTCATTCATAGATTTATCGTCCCCAAATTAGATTTAGACAAAAAATCACCATTCTCAGCATTAATGTTACTCGATCGAGCAACTTCACTTCTCGATCGAGAGGTTTTCTCAGAATTCTTGCTCGATCGAGCAGTTGGGGACGCTCAATCGAGGAGCTTGTTTTCCTTAGTGCTTGATTGAGCACTATTATCATCTCGATCGAACATTTCTTCAGTAGATTTGCTCGATCGACCATCAGAAACTGGTCGATCGAGTATACCTCGTGAATCAGTCACTCTTTCGTCAAAAGACGCCTTCCTATGAACAGTAGCTTCAACCTCCGAGTTTGAAAATTCAGCATTCTCCTTTGGCATTTTGGGTCCCTCATAGGAAATACCACTCCTTAAACTGATCATATTTACCGTCTCATGTGGCTTCTTGTCGAGTTATGATGGTAATTGGCCCGGTTGTCTTGAAGCTTGCTTAGTAGCCAATTGAGCTAACTGGGACTCAAACAATTTAATAGAAGCATCCTTTGCTTGGTCACTTTTCTGCATTTGAAGTGCAAGTGATTGCACCATTAACTTCAACTCGGCTATGTCATTATTACCACTAGAAGAGGTACCTTGCTGATGCGGCGGTGGGAAGGAATGAGGCTTTTGAAAGCCTTGTTGTTGAGTTCGATGGGGCGGAACATAAGTTTATTGTTGCTGCGGTGGAGGTGTAGGATTCAAAACATTTTGGCTAGATCACCTCAAATTGGGGTGAACTCCAGCTTGATTATTAAAGTAAAAGTCTCCTTGCCTAAATTGTTGAAAGGCATAGACTTGCTCCTTCTCAGCTAAACACTCCACTGCAGTATGACAATTAACACCACATCTTTCACATTAGACGGTCTCTTGTCTAGACAACAAGTGAACCGTCTGTTGATTTTCCGCTGCCTGCACCTCTAGCTTATCAAATCTTGCATTCATGGCTTCCAGTTGAGCCACAAGTGCACTATTATCTCCAGCTACTGTTCTAGTACCGCTCCTTGGATTCCCATATTCAGCACAATGGGTAGTCATCTCCTCTATAATGTGTCATCCTTTATCATCATCAATATTCTTCTGAAATCTTCCATTGGCCGCAGCATCTAAAACAATACGGTGGTCATCATACTACCTATTGTAGAACTGGTTGCACAAAAACCACTAACCAAACCCATGATGTGGGACAGACCTAACCATCTTCTTAAATCTACTCCATGCTTCATACAAGTTCTCAGTCGGATTCTGTTTAAAACTTGTAATCTGCCCTCGCAATGCATTAGTTCTCTGCGGAGGGTAGTGTCTCTTGTAGAAAGCAAGAGCTAGGGTATTCTAATCAGTAATCTCTGCTGAAGTCTTATCCAGGTCAGTCAACCACTCCCGTGCTTCATCAGTAAGATAAAAAGGAAACAAGACTTCCTTAATCTTCTCTTGGGTCACTCCCTTAGTAGCAGGAATAGTAGAACAGTAATCCGTGAAGATCTCCATATGCTTTCTTGGATCATCACCAGCTAGTCCTCTGAACAGGTTTCTCTCCACCAGATTAATATAAGAGGGACGAATATCAAAGGTACTCCCCTCATCAGTTGAAAGCTTGAAACCATTAGGAATAAAATCAGTTGTCGGCTCAGAATGACTAGCAATGATAGGGATCTTCACAGATTTAGTAAAGCTTGCAGAAATAGACTTGTCTTCCTCTAAAGACTGAGATTCTGTAAAAGTTAAATTCTCTAGAACTGCGTCAAGAGTACTCAAGACTTCCTCTCGACGAATCTTCCTCAATAAGTTTTGTCTACGGCGAAATGTCCTCTCTAATTCAGGATCAGCTGGTACTAACTCTGACCTGTTAGACCTGGGCCTAAACAAAACTAAGAGAAAAGGAATAAGAACTGTCTCAAGGAATTAAAAATCCCTTGAGACTAAAACAAACTAAATAAAACAAGTAAATAAACTAGTTGCCTAACGGGCAACGGCGCCAAAATTTGACACGGCTGTCGCAACCTATCAAAAATAAACCTAACTGGCCTAAACTTATGCAGTAGAGGTAAGCAGGGTATCATATCCACAGGGAGGCGGTCGCTATCTACTTGTTATCTAGTCTGTCTACGATCACAAATTGGGGGTTCTGGTTGATTTGATTTGACTAAACTAAATGAACCATATTTAAAACAATAAAAGAAATAACAATTAAAACTAGCAAGTATAAAATAGAGTGTGATCAAATAAGGAGAAAGATGCTAGGATGTCGGTTCACCATGATATTACGCAATTCAGCTAAGGGTAAGGTCAGTCGGTCTGTAGTGAGAAGGGTAATGGAAAGGTCCTTCCGGTCCGCTATCTGCCCTAGATTCTTCCTAAATAGCTTCCACTCTGATTAGGGTAGTCTATTGTTCATAACAGGTCTATTCATTCCAATCTTCCGATCTAGGTCTGAATTTAACCGGGTTAACTAAAATAGTCGCGTGCACTCAACCAAGTAATTGTTGTTATATTACTATAAGACAATTCTCATATTAAAACCTCCTAAGACTAATTATACCGTCATTGTTTTACTATCATGGCTCCCCTAATCCCAGCAATTAGAATTTAGCTACTCATAACGGTAATAAAACTAATAACGATAAATAGAACTATATTCGACATGGTTAACAGATGAACTAACAGAAATTGCATAAACTAAATATTAATTCTAATAACCTAACAACAATTAAGAGACAAGAGAATTAAATGTCGCAAAAAAGAATTAATACTATGAATTAAATTGAATAGGAAGAGAGTAAGGGATTACACAAATTAAGATCCGAGAAAATAGAAAGCAAGCATCGAACAAGAGTCTCCTAATCTCGATGAAAACTGATAATAAACTGAGTATGAATGAATAATAATGAATGCCTCAACCTAATTAGGTCTCTCCTTTTTATAAGAGAGATATTTATTCACTAAATAAGATAACATAAATAATAAGTAAATAAGTTTACGCAATAAAATATTGCGTCAGATCACAGACTGTGCGATCGAGTACATCGAAACTACTCGATCGATTAACTTCCAGCAAAAATCCTCTCGATCGAGCATAGCACCTACTCGATCGAGGAACACCATAAATCATATTCTCGATCGAACATAGCAAGAGTTCGATCGAGGAATCTCAGCATAAAAAAGGACTCGATCGAGCAATTAAGTCAGCAACGAGCTCAATCGAGGTAGCTACCACAGTGTCAGCACTTAGAACGTTGATTTGCTTCCAAGATGACTTCACGCATCCCAAGGCAGAAGTATTCTCACTCCAATTCCTTCCATCTCCTAAATTCAAGCTATAGGGACAGTTCTAAGCTCAGTTTTGCTCCTTCCGGGTCCATTCCTTCAATTAAATCCAAACAAACTAAAGTAGACTATTCGGGGAATTTCGTAGCCTAAAACTACGGGAATCGCATAGAAATGCTTGCAAAATAAGCACAAAGAGTCTATAAAAATAGCATGCATCAAGGGGCACTCATATAAGTATCTTTACCCCCCCCCCCCCATAGGTAATTCCTACAGATTGCATCTATTTTGTTGAGAATACCATTAGGAATGAGAAATATTGAAGACCAATAGGAGTGTAGTCCAGTCAGAACAGAGTTCACAAAAGTTAGTCTTCCTGCATAAGACAAATGTCTACCCCCAGGATCCTATTCTTGCAGTGACTTTGTCAATAAGTTTCATCTCTTCATTCTTGGTAATCTTCTTTGAAGAAATTGGATCTCCCAAGTACTTAAAAGGAAGTTCCCCCCTCGTAAATCCAGATACTTGTAAAATTGAGTCCATTGCATTCTGAGTCATTCCATTAAAATAGATTTCAGATTTGTCTTTGTTAAGGTAAAGGCCTGAAGACACAGAAAATGTAAAAATGGATCTCAAGAGCCACATTACAGAAACTTCATCCCCTTTTGAGAAAAGAAGTAAATCATCAGCAAAAAGAAGATGATTAAGTTGCAGTGGACCACAAAGAGGATGGAATTTGAAATCAGGTTGTTGACCTACAACTTATAGAGTTCTTGACAGGTACTCCATACACAAAGTAAAGAGAAGAGGGGAAAGGGGATCCCCTTTTCTCAATCCTCTACGCCCTTGGAAGAAGCCAAATGAATTACCATTCAAGGATAAGGAGTAAGAATTTGAGGTCACACAAACCATCACCAAGTCAATGAACTTTTGAGGAAATTTCAGGGAAAGGAGCATTTAATTTAGAAATTCTCATTCCACGAATCTAAGCTTTCCTTAGGTCAATCTTAATTAAACATCTACGAGAAGCAGATTTTCTCCTATAAAGCCTCACAATGTCTTGGCAAATTAGGACATTCTCAACAATATTCCTCCCTTTAATGAAACCCCCTTGGCTACTATTCACAACATCAGGTAAGACCTTCCCCAGTCTAGTGTATAAGAGCTTTGCAATACACTTATAAATAGTATTTCAATAAGCAATAGGTCAAAAATCAGTGACACTACTAGGGATAGAGATTTTTGGGATAAGGGTAATATTTGTGCTATTAAGTTGTTTGAGAAGTTTTCCAGTATTGAAAAAACTATTGATGGCATGAAAGATATCCTTCCCCAAAATCTCCCAGGAGTCCTTGAAAAATTGGCTAGAGTAGCCATCAGGCCCTTGGGACTTGGATGCAGGAATAGAAAAGAAACACTCTTTAACTTCTTTAATACTGATTGGTTTTAGGAATTCAGTGTCATGTTGAGCATTTAGCACCTTGCCAGTTCTGACTGTAGGATTGTGGACCTTATGAACAGGCTTGCAACTGCCCAGGAGATCCTTGTAATAATCCAAAAAGGTTGTTTCAATTGTTGCAGGTTCACTGTGAGTTCTACCCTCAATGTAATTGATTTGAAGAACGTTATTATGAATCTGCCTGGCCATAATTTTCCTATGAAAAAAATCAGAGTTTTTATCTCCCTCTTTTAGCCATTCAGTCTTAGCTTTCTGCTAAAGGAAGTAAAATCTAGCTTTCTAAAGAGTATAATAATTGGCAGCACCGAAAGACTCTTATTTTTAACAAGAAATATGTAGGGATAGAAAGAGAAAGAGAGAAAAAAAAAAAGAAAAAAGCACGCAAAGCTGTAAACCTAGATCTAACAATGACGGCGCTCAAAAATTCAAGGCAATCTTCATCGTTTTCACCATCAAAAAATCACAAAAATAGTAATAAAAATCGATTTTCTCCTTTAGACTTCACTGTACCAGGACCTTCTTCTGTTATCAAACTTGTTTTAAACCCTGTCGAGCTTGAACCATTGGATTTGGATGACCTTATTATGGATGACGAAACTGAAGAGTGGATTCATCAGAATCGTGGCAAGGAGAAGCAGGCACTGGAACCTATTGCAGAAGAACCTGAAGGTATGTTAAAATTTTCCGAGAATGATGTTCAAAAGGAATTGGAGTTTTGGAAGCACTCTGTAATATGCTTTATCCTGGGTGCAAACCCGCCATGGGACACTGTGGAGGATTTTATATACAGGGTATGGGCAGATTATGGCGTGGATAGAGTGTCATTCCTTCCTTCTGGCGTTTTTCTGGTAATGTTTCGTAAGAAGAAAGATCAGGAGACTGTCCTCCTCCAAGGTCATCATCTTTTTGAGAACAAGCCCCTGATAGTGAGACCTTGGACACCTGATGAACCATTGACCAAAGCTGAGGTTACAGTTGTTCCTATTTGGGTTAGGATAATGAACCTTCCCTTAAAATTTTGGGGGAACTGTATTCCTCGTATTGCTGGTTTACTTGGGGATTATGTAAGGAGTGATGGTCCAACAGAGGATAGGACAAGGTTAGCATATGCTAGAGTCCTTGTTGATGTTCCTTTTGGGAAGAGCCCCCCTAAGGAGGTTAAGTTTTTGGATGAGTGTGGGGAGATAGTAACCCTTAAAACTGAATTTGAATGGAATCCCATCCTATGCAAGATGTGTGGGGGTATAGGTCATACTGAGCAGGTGTGTAAGAAACCTACTGGGAAGACTAAGCCAAAACAGCAGGTGACCCAAAAGTGGCAACCTAAGGTGAAGCAGCCAGCTTCAAAAATCCCTTCACTTAAAGTTACTACTCCAAAGGTTCCAACTCCTAAGATACCAGTCTCTACCCCTGCCCAACCTAGGTCTCAAACAATTACTCCAATGGTGAGGCCTAGGACTGTTCAGGACCAAGGAATGAGTACTGGAGTGGGCAAGATCAACACACTTGCTATAGCCATCATAAGACTTAGTAGGCAGGAACTGTTGGATAAGGGGTATACTTCAACTAAGTTTGGTCAGTACTCCTTTAATGGAAGCCCTAAACAATGCTACACCAAAAGTGGGGATAGGAACGAAAATAGTAGTATTGCCCCCTGAGGGGGGTGGTACACAATGATCGGCTTTTGGAACATCAGGGGGTTAAACAGTCCAGCTAAACAAAAACATATTAAGTGGTTCTTGCATTCACATCATATTGGATTGTTTGGCCTCCTTGAGACGAAGGTTAAACCTTCGTCTCTAAATAGAATCAGACAGAGTATTTGTGATGGGTGGTGTTTGTCTACTAATACTCACTGCCATAAAGGTGGTAGAGTCTGGCTGCTATGGAATCCACGCCTTTTTAAGGTTCATTTCCTAGAATATAATGCACAGTTTATTCATGCTCAAGTTGATGAGATTAGTTCTGGGGGCTGCTTCTATTTCACCTTGGTTTATGCCTTCAATGGTACTCAGGAGAGGAAGGAATTATGGGATAGATTGAGATTTTTAAAAAATTATGTCCAGGGGCCATGGCTTGTTTGTGGGGATTTCAATACTGTACTGAAGCCTTGTGAAAGATTGGGGGGTTCCTCTACTGATGAAGAAATGGAGGACTTCCAGGCCTGTGTAGATTTTTGTAACTTGTTTGATATCGTTGCCACTGGCTCTTACTTTACATGGAACAACAAACAAGAAGCTGCTACTAGGGTCTATAGTAGGTTCGATAGAGCACTGGTCAATCATGAATGGAGCAATGAGAGGCCTGATCATTATGCTCATTTTCATGTTGATGGCTACTTTGATCATACCCCTTGCTTGATACAGCATCATAATGTTGATACTCCTAAGAGAACCTGTTTCAAATACTTTAACATGTGGAGTGGAGTGGAGCAATTTATCCCTACTGTCCAGCAGATATGGTAGTCAAACATTTGTGGCACTCCCATGTTTCAAGTGGTGAGGAAACTCAAATTACTCAAGCAACCACTTAAGAGTCTTAACAAGGCCCTCTTTTATGATGTAGAGAACAATAGTATGAGGGCTTGGAAACACCTGGAGTATATCCAAAAGCAACTGAGGCTCTACCCTAATAAACATGAGCTGATTAATTTGGAAGTGGCTGCTTTAAAAGAGTACCAGGAGCTACAAAAAGCTTGTGATAGCTTTTTCATTCAGAAACCTAAAGCAATTTGGTTGGCTGAGGGGGATAATAATACCAGGATTTTTCATAGCTACATGAAAAATAGGCAGGCAAGGAACAAAATTTTAAGGATAGTAGATGAGCATGGGCAGTGGACTAATGAGCATGGCAAAATTCAGCAGGTGTTTCTTAAATTCTAGCAGCAGCTGCTTGGTGAAACTGCTGATCTGAAACCTGTTAATGTGCCTGTGGTGCAGAAGGGTCCTATTTGCACTATTGAACATTGGGATATGCTTTTGGCGCCTGTGACTGTCACTGAGATTGAGGAAGCTTTGTTCTCTATTCCTAATCACAAAGCTCCTGGCCCGGATGGCTATTCTAGTGCATTCTACAAGGACTCCTGGGATATAGTGGGCCATGATTTTTGTAATGCAATACTTGATTTTTTTGCCCATGGGAAGATTCTGAAACAAATTAATCACACACTTGTAACTTTGATCCCTAAAGTTGACCTTCCTGACAATGTCACTCAGTTCAGGCCTATATCCTATTGTAATATTATATATAAGGTCATCTCAAAGCTCTTATGTTCAAGATTGACTCATATCCTCCCTGATATTATTAGTTCAAACCAGGGTGGTTTTATCAAGGGACGAAATATCATTGAAAATATACTGGTGTGTCAAGATATTATCAGAATATACAATAGGGCTCTTCTGTTACTCCTAGATGCATCCTGAAGGTTGACCTTAAAAAGGCTTATGACTCTGTTAATTGGAGCTTCCTTTTTCAGATGCTTCTGGCTTTGAACTTCCCTCCTCAGTTTGTTAATCTTATAAAAGAGTGTGTGACTACTGCAACATACTCCCAGTTCGAAGGAGAGACCTTTGGTTACTTCCCTGGTAAGAAGGGCTTGAGGTAAGGGGACCCTCTCTCCCCCCTCCTCTTCACTATTGCAATGGAATACCTGTCTCGTATACTGCAATTCACTACATCTGCTCTGCCTTTTAAATTTCATTCCTTGTGCAGCAAACTCAGATTACAGCATCTCATGTTTGCTGACGACCTGTTGTTATTCTCTAAAGGTGATAAAAATTCTATTCTTGTGCTCCTGAGATCTTTTACCACCTTTTCCGCTGCTTCTGGCCTGCATATGAACAAACAGAAGTCCAATATCTATTTTGCTGGTGTTCAAAAGGGTGATAAGCAATATATCATTGGCTTGTCTGGCTGTAAAGAAGGACAACTCCCTTTTCAGTACCTGGGAGTGCCCCTTACTGCTGGAAAGCTTGGGAAGAAAGACTGTCAAATTTTGATTGAGAAAGTTATTGAGAAGATAAGGTCCTTTGGTTCAAGGAAGCTTTCTTATACAGGGAGATTAATAATGGTTAAAGCTGTGCTTACTTCTCTGTTTACTTATTGGGCTAACATCTTTTTACTCCCCAAATATGTTTTAAGGAAAATTTATGGGATCTGTAGAAATTACCTGTGGGATGGGACTAGTACTTACATGAGATCCCCTCTTGTTAGCTGGGAGCAGGTGTGCACCCCTCAAGCTGAAGGGGGTCTGGGTATTAGATACAGTCAAGTGTGGAATTTGGCTACTGTTGGTAAGCTAGTGTGGTGGTTGTACAGCAAGCCTGATAGTTTGTGGGTCAAATGGGTCCATCAGATTTATATCAAACATGATACTTGGGATAGTCATCTTCCTAAGCCTTATATGAGTGGCAATTGGAGAGCTATCTGCAAAGTTAAAGAGACTCTCAAACCTGGGTATAACAATGGTAATTGGCTTGCTGATATCAAGGGGTATACTGTGTCCTTGGGTTATAGTTGGCTTAGACACAAGGAACAAAAGGTTGGATGGGCAAGACTGGTGTGGTCCAAATGGGCAGTTCCTAAACATCAGTTCCTGTGCTGGTTGTTAATCAGGAATGCTCTTAATGTGAAGGAGAGACTTTATAAGCATGGCATCTCTTCTGATGACTTATGCTGCATCTGCAGTAATGAACAGGAAACCATTGGTCATCTGTTTCTTTACTGCAGCTATACCAGGGAGGTGATGCAAGGAGTTTGTGACTGGTTATGTGTTCCCCGCCCTTGTGGTAATGGCATAATTTGGATAGGCAGACGGAATTGGACTCCCATGAAAAAGAACATCTGCTTGAGTGTTATCATGGCAGTGTACTATTTGATATGGCAGCAAAGGAATCAAGCAAGATTAGAAGGACTTTTGCAGAGGCCTTATGTTGTGGTTCAGCAAGTTCAGAGTAGTGTAAGGCAAAAATTGATGAAGTGTAATGGAATTTGTAAGCCTTGTGACAAAAATTGGATTGCCTGCTTGTAGGTACATCCATTAATTATTTAGCTTGTAATAGTTTGATTGTGCTTAATGAGAACTAACATTCTACCAAAAAAAAAAAAATAATTGGCAGCAACTTCTCTTTCACTCTGGGTGTTTTGAGAATCTTCAGGGTGTCTATGCATTTAGGATTGTATATCATCAAGCTGAGATCTTGCCACCTCAGCAGCCCTCTCAATGTCAGCATATCTATTCTTGTTCCGAGCTCTTAAAGGTTTTTTTCAAGTTTTTCAACTTTGTAACCACTTGAAACATTGTGATGCCAGGCACATATTTATCCCACTCACCTTTGACAATAGTCTTAAAATTAGCATCCATGCCCCACATGTTAAAATATTTGAAAGAAGTTTTCCTGGTGTGAGATGCCTTCCTCCTATTACAGATGATAGGTGAGTGATAAAAAAGGCCTTCATTCAAGAAATAGGCATAGATATCAGGGTACATTTGCATCCACTCATTAGTAATTAAAAATCTGTCTAATCGAGAGAACACTCTAGTGGTTGGATCTTGTTTGTTGTTCCAAGTAAAGAAGGAACCGTGTGCTTGAATATCCATAATGCCATAGTAATCCACACACTGCCTGAAGTAAGCAATTTTACCCCATCTCACAGTTCTTCCCAGTCTTTCTGAGTAGTTCAAGACAACATTAAAATCTCCACAGATACACCAAGGACTAGAAATCTGATCCTTAATTTGTTGAAGCTCAGACAATAAATTCTTCCTTTCTACCTCCTCATTGAACTCATAAACTACAGTGAAATAGAACATATCACCAGATGCAATCTCAATAACTTCAGCAGTGATTTTCTAAGGGAAGCTGTCAATAATCTTCACTTGGAAAACTTGAGGAGCCCAAATTCTCCCACCGGGATGATGAGTATTATTATTAAAACCATACCAATGCTGACCTAAGTTATTTAAAATAGCGTTAAAATGAGAAGTCTTAACTTTAGTCTCTACTAAACCAAAAAGTCCTATCTTATTTAGGTGCAAGAAACATTTTATTTCAGCTTGTTTATTAGGATTGTTCATGCCCCTTACGTTCCAGCAACCAATATTATCCATTATTAATAAAAGCTGTAGTACCAGTTCCCCCATTCTTTCCTGGACTATCTGTATCAGACAGCACTGCTTCCACATAAGATTTTGTAGGTGGTCTAGGAGAGTGAAGTTTTTGCCTTACCACATGTATGATTGGACTCACAGGAACTAGAACACTTGAATCATGAATAATAGGGGCTCCATAAGGATGTTCAGCACTCACTGATGTACCCATATCATTAAGCGGAGCTTTGTCCTTATTAATCACATTTTGTCTAATAACAGGTCTCCAAACTTTGGTCTGAATTGGCTTATTCGCTGGAGCCTTAGTAGGTGAAGGAACAGCAGCATCTGCAGGACCTAGGGCAGGAGCAGGGTCAGGAGTTGGTTTCCTGCAGCTATCTCTGATATGCCCAATCCCTTTGCACTTAGAGAAGACATCAGACCTCCATTCATACTAAGTTAGGGTCTTTAATTGGAAAGTATATGCGTGTTGATACTCCACTAAAACACAATTCTCCACCCCTTTCCTAGCCTTGAAAAAAAGACGGTTTGGAAGATCTTGGCCTATCTTAACTTCAATCATTAAACGAGCATAACCTAGTCGAGTCTTATCTAGAGTTGGACCATCAACACGCATATACTTTCCAACTAAAGACCCTAACTTAGTTAGACAAGACGCACCCCGGAATTTCAATCCCAATCCACACAAACGAATACATATAGGTACTGCTTTCACTTTTTCTTTCGCTAAGGATGCGTTTTCAGTCCATGGTTTAACCACTAATGGTTTATTATCAAACATGGGGAACCCCTGTTTGAGGACCAAGTCCTTGCATTCTATAGTAGAAAAACGAACCAGAAACACACCGTTTGGTAGAAAGGATATCTTATCATATTTAAACTTTCCCCATAATCGGTTCACAAATCCAGACAAGAGTTCCCATGGAGGATTGCCACCTAATACATAACAGATTACTGCTGTCACTACGCCAAATCTGACCATCAATAACGAGCGTATCACAATGGTTTAATGGATTTAATAACGACACTTATATTACGGTTTTCAAAATATTGGCGGAAACCTAGATCGCGCCAATAAGAATAATGGTTTCCGTCAAAAACTGTTCTTATTATAATGTGACAACGGTTGTTTAACAAACCGTTAGCAAAAACGTTTAACGGTTTCCAAAAACTCGTTATAGAATCACTCTTATCAACGGTTGTTAGACAACCATTACCAGTTTAAGAAAACGGTGTTTCGAAAATCGTTACTAAATTAACACCAGCAACGGTTTTTGGTACCCGTTGTTATGTTATAGCTACAAGTTTCTTATAACCGTTATCATTTTCTATTATGAAAGAACGGTTCCTCTTTACCCATTGTTATTTATCATTTACGGGTTAAAAATAACCGTTGTATAATTTTTTCAATGTTTAATATTCAACCAATACATGTATGATAAATAATGAACAGTTGCATGTATTGTTTTGTTTGACCATTATTACTATCCGTCCATTGTTATATTCACACATGCATACATATTTTCCTATAAATATCACTTATAATCTAATCAATTAACCATATTCACCAATTTAAAGTTCAATTAACCATAGCCTATAATTTAACTAAAAATATTACACTTCGATCACCATGCCGTCGTCGTCTTCTACACCAGCCGAATCACAATCAAATACCCGCTATGTCCATCCTATTACCTGTATTATACACAACCTTCCAATCAAATATGATGACAATGGTAAGGCTTTTTCGAGAAGTTTTACTTGGATGAGAGATAGGCTTCGTCAAGGTGGTTATATGAACGTTAAAAAGGTCCACCCAGCTTGGACTAAAGTTCATGGTTTTCTTGGTTACGCAATGATCGAGTTTGAAGGTTTTGGGAAGAAGCTGGAATCTTTTCGACAAGCGAGAAAATTCCAGGAAAGATACGAGGATCATGATGCTGGGTAGAAAAATTATTATACGGATGATGTGTTACAAGCGCAATATTTATGGATTGCAACCGATTGTGACATTAATCTATTAAAAACATATCGGCACTATATTGACATTGTGCCTCGTTCATGGGAGGCGGAACAAGTGCCTCCTAATAAACCACATATTGAATTCCCAATATTTATCTCAATCGTAGGGGAATTACAAGATGATTATGTTGATTAAATATTATTATTATTCTAATTAATATTGCTAAAACCGCGCGTCCTTTGATATCTTGTTATGTATTTATTTTTCTTGAATATATACGTGGTAGTGTATTTTATTTTCTAATTATTTATTGCAAGTTACGTAGGTTTAAAATATTTAGCTAGTCTTGCTATAGACGGATGGATATATCCGTCTATAGCTAGAGACGGGTCAAATAGCTTCAAAGTGGTGACATTTTTTGCCTCCACCACCCCACTTGTTGTTTTTCCTATTTGGAATGTAGTATTGTATTTGGCCCGTCTTTAGTTATAGACGAATATGTGTCGTCTATAATGAGATTTTGTGTAAAATATTTGTTAATAAGTCAACTTTTACATTAAATTTATTAGGTTATTAATGTTTAGGAATTAATTACCAACGGTTTTGAAAAAATTTATAAATGTGACTATAAATGTTAAAGCATCCTTTACTAACATCCATTAATCAAATCACAATATTTCATCCCCATTACACAAATTGGAAACAACATGGCAATGAACCCTAATTTTATCAACAACGAAGAATGGCTTACACAAACGATTGCAGATGATGGGAAGGTTCTCGCCGGACTTCCCGCCGATCAACACCCATTAATCAAAGCGTCCCTTGAACATCAACAGAATAATTGGATTAAGAGGCATGAAGCAGTTCGGCTTGTCAACCAAGCCTCATCATCATCATCATCTTCATACCCTCGTCGGCCTATTACTCGCAACTTGGCTGCAGTGAGAGATATGTTGAGTTATACTCTTCCAACCTTATCTCCACATGCAAGCCGTGTCCTTACATATATTCAATTTGTTATTGCAAAATATGAAGCCAATGACCCGGAAGTTAGCGGTATACCAGAGTGGCGTAATTGGTGGCAGGTTGAGAAGCGCTTTTTACTCTTAACCGGGGTTGTTCCGGCTTATTATACATCTTTTGATTTCTGATAAATGTTGTAATGTATTTGGTTTAAAATTAAATGAAATGATCATTTTGAAAGTGTTGAGTTATGCTTGTTTGATTTGCTTCCATTTTTTGAACTCCATAGATCAGTCAGTAATCAAGATCAAGATTGTTGCTACATAATACTCATTAACAACGGGTCACCTACAACCGTTGTAAATTTTGTTCATCAACAACGGTTCACCTATAACCGTTGTCAATTGGTTCATCAACAACGGTTCACCTACAACTGTTGTCAATCGTGACGTTCTAACTTCAACGTGGACCATTTATTAATTGTTTGACCATACGACTCAATATACTAAAAAGATAAATACATGTAAGATATGACCATACGACTCAATATATTAAAAAAAGAAATTAATTGTTTGACTATAATGGATTTTTTATGTCGTGGCTAATATTTCTCATTACTCTTGATTTGACCAATGCACGGACTGTTCAGTTATTTTTTATTGAATCAACGTTGCATTATTGGTGGGTTTGAATCAACGTTGCATTTTTGGTGGGTGATTCTATAATTTTAATTTTGTTCCAAAATTATAGTCGTTAACCAAGGTATAAATATTGCGAGTCCATGAGTGCAGAGGGATCGTAAGTTGTCAGAAGAAGCAGAAAATAAAAGATTAAGAGAATTGCGTCGTTAACTGAGCTATATTGAAAGCGAGAAGAAAATGGATGCTTTACGAGAAAGGTTAAAGGAACAATGCCCTTTCCATTTCATTAAGTTCCCCCCTAAACATATAATTCTTGAAGGTACAGATGAGAATTCATCGGCTTTCAAAATTGTTTCTTCTGAGGATTTGATGGTGGGATATATATTACCCAGATGCGATTGGTATGTATCTACCATGAGTGAAGCAACAAAAGCTTGGCGTCAATGGTGGTTTAGGTCATCGAAAGTGATGTCGGATTTGGAGGAAAAGACCAGAGTTGAATAAGACTCCTACACCATTATTTATGGGAAGAGATATTGTCCATGACGTAGTGTATTTTGGGTCATTTGATTAATATATGTTTATTAAATGCTCATTGGGTTGTATTTAGGAAACTAATTAAGGAAAGAAGTTTTTAATATATGCATTAATTACATTGGGTTGTATATAATTTAGTCTTGAATTTCCATTTTCCCCACTTGCTATCCTAGTTGCCTTATTGTGAGAGGAGCAATATCCGTCACAGGCTTGTGGTCGATCATAAATTTTCATTTGTGATGGACATATCCGTCATAAGCTTGTGATAGGTTAAATATTATCTAGTTGAGTAGGTAAAGACAAACACTTTGTGATTCCCTAGACTTATCTTATCTACACAAGTGGGAGGAGATACTTGACCCGTCATAAACTTGTGACGGATATATCCATCACAAGTGAGACTTATTGGTGACGGATAATGTCTGTCGCAATCAAGACGCTTTGTACTAATTTAATACTCCCTCCATTCAACTCCACATCACAAGTTTGCTTTTTCACGTTTGTCAACGCGTGTTTTACGCGGTAAATATCTTTAGCTACGTATTTGCAAAAATTATAAAAGTTAGATATTCTTAATGTACTCTTAAAGACGAATCAAATAAGATCTCACATGAATATATTTTCTCTTACATATCGAGAGAAAATCGATATTGAATGTTCACTTGTGACTATTGTACAAAAGAGAAACTTGTAACGTGGAGTTGAATGGAGGGAGTACCAAATATGGAAGATGCTTTTTTTTTGCGGGAAAAACTTGACACATGAAAGATAAATGACAACGGTTACACACCAACCGATGTGTTATAATAAAAACAATTATGGATTTTTAATCAACCGTTGTCATATTTCAAAATAAAGAAGGCGGTTTGGCTTAACCCATGTTTATTAGTTTCAATTAAATAATTTTTCAACCAATACACATGCAAACCTTCTCCTCGCCCACTTAAAACCCTCGAACACTGAGTTTCCCTAGAATCGCTAGTATTCTCCGTCGCCGCCGTCGCCATCCCCATTGCCTCTGCCGTCCCCTCCGTCATCGCCATACCGGGCCCAGCTTCTCCTATTTGAAGAAGTAATAATAAACCCTACTCCTTCGCGTCATTAACTTAATGTTTTTTTTTCTTTTTTAGTTGTGATATTATCCCCTAATTATCTTAGGTTTATTGTGTGTTAAACAACACCTATTATTTTAAGTATATTGTGTGTTAAACAAAACCTATATTTTTAGGTATACTGTGTGATCATTTATTTGAGACGATGCTCTTGCTATGTCGGCTTAATGCTTAAAGTTAGTAGTTTATTAATTTCTGGTTTAGATAAGGGTGGAAAGCGGAAAAGAAAAGATGGGAAAAAGTCATACGAAGAAGATTCAGGTGATGAGAATAATTTGGAATCGGATATTGGGCGAAGGAGCCATAGAGTTTGATTAGAAGCAATAGAGAGAGGGATACCTAATAAACTTCATTTGGATAAATTAACGGGGCTGCCATATGGTATCTTTGCTGCAAAATTCACGAGTTGGATTGGTTGTTGTGTAAGAGAGTATGTGTCTCTCGGTTTCCCGCGTATCGATCAGTTGAGTAAAGACATGAAGGAAAACCTATGAGGCAGAATAAAGGTATGTATATACAATAATAAATGCTGTAAGATGAAATTATCTTAGTATTCGATATGTGCTATTAGCCAAAACTAACCAAATATGCTCACCATATATGCAGGCGGCTTACACTGTCCCCCAAGAATATAATGGTTACCTAAAAAAAACATAGGGGAATCCTTTAGAGCATGGAAGTTAAAGGTTGCTCAGAACCACTTGTTCAACAAGAAGACCGGGGAGATAAACAAGAAACCACCAACGAAGAACTATCGGTATGTCGGCCAGCAAGATTGGTATAAGTTTATCGCTTATAAGCAGTCTAACAAGTTTAAGGTAATTATCTGCGACTCATTGAGATCACTTTTTTAGTAATCACTTAATAAGTTAATAAATATGCTTACGTTATTCGATACAATTCATTTTATGAAGACTATGAGTAAGCAGAACCTAGAAAACATTGCAAAGAAAGAGAGCGTCTTTCATGGCTCCAGAGGTGGTTATAGATTGATTAAGAAGAAGCTTGTAAGTACTTAATTCTTATATTATTAGGTGTTTTATACCGATGAAATATAAATATATTCATAGTAATCGTACATATTTTGAGAGGATATCAATGTGATGAATGAATAGAAGCCAAAGCTTAGAACTGTCAATCGTCACAACGCTTGGGTGGCCGGCCACACTCCTAAGAATGGAAAGTTAGAATCTCCATATGATAAGGCCATCAAAGAGAAAATTGTAAGTTTGAATAAATATGTCACTCCTACCACTGGTGGTCGGTTATATAATTGTGAGTTTAAATAAAATTTAGTTGCATAATGGTTTTTTGTGTATGTAGAGGATCTATGAGAAGAAGGTAGAGGAAAGAAAATGGAAGCCTCAAGGACGTGATAACATTCTTGCTAGGGCAATCGGCAAAGCAGAGCATCCAGGTCGTGTGAGAGGGGTATCGACGCATCTTGGTATCACGAAGTATTTTGGAAAAACTACTCGAAGGACAATGAGTGGTGATGATAGGGTATATAAATACTGTATTTTATTCAACATAATATATATATATATATATATATATATATATATGCTGAAATTATATTACTTATTTTAATCATATTCATTTCTACTACACAGCTACAAACAATGGCCAGGTTGATACTCCGAGTGGTGAAACCGGGGAATAAGCCATCTGAAGAAGAGTTGGTTATGGTTCGGCAAGTCATAAAGAAAGCAGGGGAGGAGAAGGAAAAAGCGGGCATGCGAACTGAGGATGACATGGCAAAGGAGAATGAGGTGGGAGCTGAAGACATGTCAAAGGATCAAGATCGGGTAGTTGAAGAGGAAGCCATGAAGGTTGTGAGAGAGGAGGTGGAGGTAGTTGATGATGACACGTTCTTATCATATCCAAATCCGGCTTTTGACGAGGTATTAGCTACTAAGAATAGTTTATAATTGCTGTATATATATATTAGATAATTAAATTTATTAATTAAAGTAGTGCATGTATATATACTAATTAATTAAAATGTGAAGGACGTTTGCAAGAAGTCTTGTGTTCTTTACTACAATGCCCCTGCAGTAGCATCCCGCAAAATTGTTGTTTCTAGGGGAGCAGCGTTCTATTACGACCATATTCAAGAAGTTGAGGTTGAAGGCATTGCATCCCGTCAGAAATGCAGGGATGTGGAAGTGACCGACTTATATCTAGAGGAGTATGGTACTCTAATAGTACCACTTAGTGATAATTGGCGTTTGCAAGATGTCGTGGGTTCTATTGTGCAATGGCCTGAAGCATTCATTAGTGTTGACATCTCCGGGGTAGCTATGCTAAAGCGAACGCATTTTATATAATGAACGCCTTTAAATTTATTAGGGTAACCTTATCTAACATATAGTAAGTATTTTAATTTTTACATTTGCAGGAGTTACACGAAACCATTATGGCTGAAATTAGGACAACTACGTCAACACCAAAAGTCACTGATTCGACTGCCTGTCCACCCAAAATTCAAGAGGTAGTAATAATTTGAAAAATAGATTGTGAGTTTTTCCTTTTTTTTGGTTATTTAAATTATATATGACGTCTCGTGTAATGTATATATTTTTTTTTCTAAATTGTAGACCGAGGTTAAATCAGACGACGTACATTATAAGCCATCTACTTTTGCTGCACACAACCCTGTTGTTCCTCTTAAGATAAATATTAGAGCAATGATTATAAGCAAAAATTGAGTACTCTAATGCTTGTAGCTTTGCACCAGCTGGCTGAAAGGAAGGCAGCTATCGGGGAAGTACTCATGATTGAGATCGAAGCGGATGTTGTGGGCAAAGGTACAATTTTTATGATGGATGGGGAATCACTGTGTCAGTTTCTCGACCTTGACGAGTTAGATGTTATGCACATTGTAATTTGGATGAAGTAAGTTCATTAATAAAACTTGTCATTTGGTTTTACGAATAGTGATGTTTATTTAAAGGGATATTCTACATGGTACCCCTTAATTTTTCGACTTTCTACATGCTATCCCTACACTTTTTAAAACATACATGGTACCCCTAATTGTTATCATTATCATTAAGTGTACCCCTAAACTTTATTTTCCGTCAATTAAACTCAGTTTTAGGCGTTAAATGATGACTTGGACGCGTAACCAAGCTTGTCATTTATTATCCCATGACATAAGAACTCTTTTAGACTCAATATCCATCTCGATCCTAATATTTATTGATATATATGGGCTAAAAAAAATTTGACGGAAAATTTACTGATCCCCTGCCAAATTATCACGTCCAAAGATGGATATTAAGCCTAATAGAGTCCTTATGTCATAGGATGATAAATGATAAGCTTGGCTACGCGTCCAAGTAATCACGTAACGCCTAAAACTGAGTTTAATTGACGGAAAATAAAGATTAGGAGTACACTTAGTGATAATGACAACAATTAGGGGTACCATGTATGTTTTAAAAAGTGTAGGGCTACAATGTAGAAAGTCGAAAAATTGAGGGGTAACATATAGAATATCCCTTATTTAAATCATCAATGAAAATAACATTCTTCATTCCATTTGGCGTAATAGGTACCTATGTACACACATCGCTGAGGGGAACTATGTTTCTCGTAACTGCGAATTCTTGTCACCTGAATTGTTCTCTCAAAAGGAGATTGGATACACATACGGAGAACACATCGATAAAATTGTTCGACGGTTGAGGACGCCCAAAAGCCTATGGTTGCCCCATACAATGAGAATTTGTATGTATAGTACTTTATTATAATGAATCACGATTCTATTCGTTTATTAACACGCTTACATCATGTATATGAACTAACAGTTCAATTTTCAATATTTCATAGCAAGCATTGGCTGCTAACGACAATCAATGTGACAAAAAGCATAGTGTACTGGATTGACTCTTGGGGACATAGCCCCACTGAGAAATTTGTAAAGATGATAACTGAGTAAGTTTACAAACTTATATTATAATGTCATTTGTTATTGTTTGACCTTTGAAGACTAGGCTCCTTTTAATGTCCCATCAATATTACTGAGCCAAATGCTAATTATAATTTCCTCTATATATTCATTAATTAGTGTGTTTCGAGCAATTGGAGCATCAAGTCCAACTATTGTCCGGATAATAGTAAGTGTATTCTTAATAATTACTCCTATCATTTAATTTATGTTTATGCGAGAGGTTGATCTAATTTAGCTTATTTGTATGTGATTTATATAATAGTCTCCTATACAATCAGACGACAGACAATGCGCCTTTTCCTGTTGTTGGTCCATGCGGGAGATTAGCACCCGAAAATATACCAGCATAGAGTCACCGGTTAGTGTGTTTTATTAACTATTTCAAACGTAACTTGGGTTTAATTCTGTGTAATATTCCACTTATTCTGTCTATTTTGATTAAGTATATTTTGATTTGTAGTTCCCACCTTCAATCAACAATAAAGACCCAACCTATTCGAAGGAAGACATCGCTGACATGAGAAATAAGTGGCGAAATAAGTGGGCCACTTATTTTCTTTCATTAACGTATGGTCAATAGTCTGCTCATTATGTATGTGTGTATATAGAGCCATGTGTATTTATATTTTTGGTCACCCTGTTTATAATATTTTGATGCTGGGTTGAATAGTTCAATCTGTGTAATATTCTGATGTTGCACGATTGAATTTTTGCAATGCGCAGCTGCTGAAATGCTATTTTGCAATAGCATTTCAGCGGAACCTGCTACTGCAAAAATTAGCATTTCAGCAGCTGTTAAAACCTGCTAAAACAATTTTTTTAAAAAACATATTTATAAATTCGATTACGGTTAAAATTAAAACCGTGGTCAATAAATATATTGACAACTGTCGCATTTAAATAGAAACCCGTTGACATATTCATCCATAATGCTACGGCCAAAAATATAATATAACGAAATAAAACCGTTGTTGAATTCATGACATTTAAAACGGTTTAATAAGCATAAACCGTTGTCGTAATTACTATTTTACAACGGTTTTGTTTCAGTTAAACCGTTGTCATAGGTTTCCGTAGAGCATTCCAACTAAAACTACCACGGCTTCAATATTATGGACAACGATTTTTGAACCGTTCTTAATATTGTAATACGGTTATTTGAACCCGTTATTTACATTTCATAACGGTTCCACCTTTTTAACAACTGTGGTCACAAAATAACAACGGTCAATGTAATAACGATTCCGTGTTTTGTATTACAATGGTATATCACCTTATCTAACCGTTGTTGCACCTATTATTTGGCGTCACTAGTGCAGAAATCACATATGGCTACGGTTAAAAAAGGCATATGGGTACGGTTGTACAACCATAGTAAATCAAGGGGTAGCCTTAAGTCAGGGATTTAAGGCTACGGTTCTTAATCGTAGACAAAAATATTTAAGGCTACAATTGTTCAGTTGAACCGTGGCCATATATTAAGAATAGGCTACGGTTGTATATGTAACACCCCCATACTCCAAGTGCCTTACCAGGACCACCCAGGTATAAGGATGTTACCATCTCGGTTACCCGAGGCAATGATAATCAAATAAACAATAATGAAACAACGTTTAAATAGAAATACTTAGTGAAAGGTTACAATCTCAAAACCAAAACCAAAAGTACAAATACATATTCTCAAACTGACTGTTTACTGATCTAACTGAAATGTTTATAAAAACTACTAAGCTACAGCGGAAGACTTCTATCATCAGATCGTGGCACATCCCAGCTATCCCGATGACTCAACTCATACCTACTCAATAATCGCTCAAAGATCCCGAATGGATCATCGCAGTTTTAAAACAATAATCGGGTCGATTATTTACATAAATTATATAACCAATAGAACAGTAAACAATACAGCTCATACAATCATACACAATCATCCACTCCACTCCATCTCCGTGACCGACTGTCCACTAGACTAGCCCTGCCAGTGGGGGACCGCAACCGTACCCACCAAATCCCCGCTCATCATACCAAGCGATAACCCTGTCCCATTAATGTGCACATCCCTTCCGTGGTGGGTTCCACAGAAGGCGAAACTAGGGCGTGAAGCCACTCCTGCAAGTGACTCCACTCAACCGAGAACGCATCTCGAGAACCATAGACAAACAATCACAATCACAATATCAACAACCGTCTGAATCTATCAACAATGTATAATCACAAATCTCAAACAATCAACCACACTAACTACGACAAGCACCACACATTATGTAAGTAATGCGAGTAGGAAACCCTACCCGAAAGCACAACAATCGACGATCTCACAAACATATCAAAAAGCTTCCTCTACGAATCCTCCTCCTAATATACAAATACATAATCACTACCAAACATACAAACAACAAAACCCCCAAATCCCCAAACTAGGGTTTAACCAACTTTAAAGAAACATCATAAAAAATGGTATATAGGTCTTACCCTCGACACAAGGATCACAACGGTATAAAGGAAAGTGAAATCCGACCTTCCAAGCTCTGAGATTTGCCAACAATGCGATTAAAGCTAATAACGTAGTTTGCTTTCTCTTCTCACAGTGATTAGGTTTTGAAAAGTGATTTAGGAACAATGACGGAAGTATTATATACTCTAATCGCATTATTAACAAAACCCGAGAAAACAGCCCCGTAAACTTACTCGATCGAGTAGCTAAGGTACTCGATCGAGTGCCCCCTTACTCGATCGAGTACCCATGTTACTCGATCGAGTACCCAACAGGTCAGAAACTATTTTAATTCGCAACACACCCTTACTCGACAGAGTAAGGCCTACTCGATAGAGTACCCCAAGACTCATAAATACGTAGTATTACAGTATATTAATAACCGTAGCCTTAAATTAGGAAAAGGCAACAATTATAGAAGAAGAACCGTAGCCATTTCTAAACAAAAAAATATAAAAAAAATATAAATATATGTAAAATAGTAGCCTGATATCTATAAGATGAACATCCTCAACCAATTATTCAAACAAAATATTATTGTCTCTTTGGAGCTTTACAAATGACACTCAATCTATATAATTCCAAGTGTAGCACGTTAATACATCAATATGATCCTCTATAAACTATCCAAGCATCCAAGATAAATCTTTCTAGCTAATCTCATCATTACAAATTGTTAACCAAGCGTCAAAACTTTACCAGCTTCCTACCAGGCGTCCAAGCGTATGGGGTAAGATTGTGTACCAAACCATATAATCATCATATATAAAATATCACTGCACACAAATACAGTAACATCACAATCTGATTTCTGTCAGTTAGCATTAAAGACCAGACTAACAAAGCTAAAAAAAATACTTGGAACTGGGATGAGACCAATCATAATGAAGTTTTAAAACTACTTACTCATAGTTAATATCTTGATACATTTGGAACAAAGAGATGAGCTAGCTTCCAATGATTGAGTGTCAAGTCCCTCTTGCACTAGATGTCAAAGATCACTTACCAGTTACCACACTTTACTATGTGTGTGTTATGCTGAAATAAAAGCAAAATATTCAAACTACTCAAACCAATAAGGCATTAAAAGTCAAAACACACAAACTCTAAACATGAACAACCATAAACTACTGAACATTTGAAGTCACTTACTGAGCATGGAATATCATCAACATTGACAACCATTTCCAAACACCATTATCCTTCTGATAACAAAATATCTTTTTTAGATTGAATTTTGAATTTCGCTAGAAATGAGAATGGGGTAACTTGTTTCACTTCTGATGAAGCCCAAGCACATATCAGTCAAGATCAAAGATGAAATGCTAAAATGACAAAGGATATGGTAGAAAAGTATCGAGGATTACCTTTGAAAATCAATATCATCATACATTGCATAATAGTATGAGAGTTATCGTATTTTGGCATCAATAGCCTGTACCACCAAAACACCAAAATCATTCACGTTATCGCCTTCTAGAATTAATCTCATATAAGGAAAAAAAATGAAATGAAAGACTACAGTTTTAACACTTGTATGGAAAACAATGTCAAACACTTGTAACACTATAATGCAAAATACATTGCACCAAGAAAGCGAACGTTAAGGGAAGAAGAATATTTATTCTGCAAATTTTTATCAGTGGGAAAAAGCAAAGTAAAAATCGTAATTAATTTTGAATCCTATCATAACAAAATAAAAGATTACTTGAAACCCTTTAAAAAAAGATACCCCTGAACTATCGCCCTATCAAATTCAACTTCTACCGCCACCTATCTCACCTAACATGTACCCCTGAACTATCGCTTTGACGTTGTCTTTGGATCACAAAAATAGGTCTCGTGAATCAACGGACAAATAATTATAAGCATCTAGTGATTTTTGTCCAACAAAGAAATAAAAACAGAAAAATGATAACTTTGTCAGGTTATTACTTCAGTAGGGTCATTCAATCATAGGAAAATACAAATTTAACATCTAGTATATAACATTATTCCTCCTCCTCCTTCTAAGTGTCTAATTAAAGTAATATCAAGACATCATCTAAATGATACTAATATGTCATATGTATGGCGCATTGCAACTCTTACACACTTACAAAACCAAATTGCAACTTTTTCTAGCATATATATGTGATGCTTAACAGTGAGTAATTGTCCATCCAACATTATACACAAATGCACAATCCGACTTATGCATGATATTTCCTATCACTTGATGCAGCCTTACACTACTAGTGCAAACTCCGGAGCAATTTAACCGATATCTCAATGCTCATAACAGTGGTTGCAATAAAGTGAACAAAACAATTGCTCAGAAATTGGCAATCAAACTGAACCAATACTATACTAAGCTCCCAATATAATGATGACGTTGTCTGAGCGAAATTAAATAAAAAACATGATACCAAATTCGTCAACAAGTATCCGAAGATGGTTAAAAAACCGCAACTCTGATCCTTAACACGATTAAAAAAAAAACTAAATTTGGAAGCCTTAACAGGATTAAAAACTTAAGGGAAACAAAATTCAATAACAAATTAGAATTATTTTCAGCATAACACCGGAATATACTATTACAATTTACACCGAAATTTGCTTACCCTAAGTCCAAAAGAAAAACACTAAAGATCGATTGCATTTACACCATCAAAATCCAAAAGAGAAACCTAAATCGATTGCATATAACACCGAAATAAGCTTACTGTAATACTACGCTTTTATGAGCCTCTGGGTACTCTATCGAGTGGGACTTACTCTGTCGAGTAAGGGTGTTTTGAATTTTAAAACAGTGTTCTGCCTGTAGGGTACTCGATCGAGTAGCCTGGGCACTCGATCGAGTAAGCGGCACTCGATCGAGTACGTTAGTTGCTTGATCGAGTAGCTCGGTTTACGGGTAATGTTTTGTCGGGTTTTGTTAATAATGCGAATAGGTATATAAAGCTTTCCATCATCAACACTAAACACTTTTATCAAACCTAATTACTTCAAAAGACATTTCAACATACGTACTTCGCATCTTTCGCATTATTGACAAATCCCGGAGCTTGAGAGGTCGGAATTCATCATCCTCTACATTCTTGTGATCCTTGCGTCGAGGGTAAGGTCTACGTACCGATTTTATAGTATTTTATTAAGTTTGTTTAAACCCTAATTTGGGGGTTTTGTTGTCTTTTATGATTGTTAGTAATTGTATGATCATATGTTAGGAGGAGGATTCATAGAAGAGAGTTTTGATAACAGCTGTTGGGACCGTCTGATTGTATTGCATTCCAGGTAGAGTTTCCCTACTCAGTATTAGTCACATGATGTGTTGGTTGTGATTTGTGATTGTTGAATATTATCGTACGAGTATTGTGACGGTTGTTGGGTTTGCTTGCTGATTAGTAGTTGTGATTGATTATATCTGTCTGTGTTCTTTGGGGTGCGTCCCTGGCTGAGTGGAGTCACTTGCGGGAGTGGCTTCACGCCCATTATTCGCCTTATGTGGAACCCACCACAGAAGGAATGTGCACATTAATGGATTTGGGTTTATCGCTCGATGGAGATGAGCGGGGCTAAGGTGGGAACGGCTGCGGTCCCCCACTTGTGGCGAGGAGTAACCTGTTACGATGGGTACTCTGGCAGGGCTACACACTTTAGTGTGTAGTCAGTATTGTGGAGTTGGTGATGGAGTTCAGAGTATATCTGTGACGACTGAGCTGTGTTGTGGGTTGTTTCGTTGAGTTATGTAAATTGTGTGATTAGTACTGACCCCGCTTAATTATTTTAAAAACTGTGGTGATCCATTCGGGGATGGTGAGCAGTTGTTGAGCAGGTATGAGTCGAGATACAAGGGATAGCTGCGATGTGTCGCCATTAGATGATAGAGTCTTCCGCTGTAGTTTTAATAGTTTTTAGACAGTTGTTTTGAGATCATGTATACCATATTTTGGCAGTTGGTATTGGATTGTATTTACTCATTTAAACATTATGCTATTTAAATGTTGTTTCTTCATTGTCTTTTGATTATCATTGCCTCGAAAAACCGAGATGGAGACATCTTTATACCTGAGTGGTCCTGGTAAGGCACTTGGAGTATAGGGGTGTCACAAAGTGGTATCAGAGAGACGATCCTGAAACCTGTAACTAATGAATCTAATGAACATAGGGAGTCAATTAAAATGAACCCGGGGTAAAGGTTGTAGGAGCTAATGCAAAGGCTTGAGAGACGTCCTACAGTCGCGAACTCGCCCTACAATTTTAAACCGGTCACATGGGGGGTATATGTCAAGGTCGTAAGTAGTGTCTGTTAGTTTGTATCTGAACGTAACGATATATGTTGTGAATTGTTGGATGTTGGGGGCGGAGGTTGAAATTGTGATTGAAAAGTTGGTGGGGTGTGTTTATATGTTGAATTGAATAAAGGGGCATGTTAATTGTTTATAATATGGCACTTGATAACATGAAGTAGATTATTATGATGATTATATGAGGAATTGTGTAGAATTGCATGCGTAGTTATATTATAATGTCGAGATTATGAAGGTTGCATAGTACATTGGGTTATGTGAGATAACATGCGGGTAGTATGTACGAGTCAGCATGACTCAATCGAGTGGGGGGCACTCGATCGAGTAGGTGAGGTACTCGATCGAGTGGGTCTGACTCGATCGAGTGGGTATTTGACGTTTTTATGATCAGAACAGTATTTTTGGGTACTCGATCGAGTACGTGGGGGCACTCGATCGAGACGGGTTGCTTGATCGAGTGTCATGTCAGCTCGATCGAGTAGGATAGAGATCAAAAGGTTTGTTTTGGGTCTGGAGTCGGGGTACTCGATCGAGTACGTGGGGCACTCGATCGAGTAGCCTCAGCTCGATCGAGTGGGGTCTGTGCAGGCTGTCTTCGTGTTTTGGGCTGTGGTATGTATGTTTATGTCTACCCTTTTCTTTTATACTGTTAAGATGCCGCCAAAGAAATCCGCCTTGTATATGAGAGCTGAGAACATGACCACAGAGGATATCGTTAAGATGTTGGAGCATCAAGATGCTCTTACCGAGGCCCTAAAGAGAGTGGGGAAAGATAAAGAGGTTGATCACTCAAAAATAAGTCTATACATAGCGAGGTTTAACCCGAAAGAGTATAAGGGAACAGGAGAGCCGATGCTTTTAGACAATTGGCACCGTGAGATGGAGAACATTCTGGAGTTAGTGCATTGTTCTGATGAGATGAAAGTAGAATAAGCTACATTCTACTTAAGGGAAACGGCTGGTGAGTGGTGGGATAAGGTGAAGGTGGGTGCTAGGGAGATGTATGCGAAGCAGGGTCTGCCTTCTATACCTTGGGAAGAGTTCCAGAGGGCTATGAGGAGAGAGTTTGTACTTGAGCATGTGAGGAGTAAGCTGAGGGAGGAGTTTGATGGGTTCAGGATGACATCTGATATGTCGGTAGCTGAGTATTACCGACAGTTCAATGAGAAATCTAGGTATGCTGAGGACATGGGTTTGAGTGATGAGAACCTAGCGCTGAGGTTTGAGAAAGGGTTGACCCCCTGGATTATGGAAAAGTTACCCGTGGGAATCCTTACTGATGTTAAGGAAGCTTATGAGAGGGCTGGGAGAGCTGAGAGGTTGGTGGAGATGGCCAGGGAGAGAGGAGGTGAGAAAAGAAAGGCAGAGAGTGAAGGTGGTGGTCAATCTAATAACAAGAAAGGCAACCACAATCAGACTAGAGCGTTTTCTTCTGGCTCGGGGTTCAGTGCTGGGGCTTCCTTTGGGCGTGGCCGTGGGAGCGGTAGTGGTAGTTGGGGGATGACCTGATTTGGCTGTGGCGGTGTCGGCCACAAGAGATATGAGTGCACGAGTGTACTGGGAGCTTTTCAGAGATCGGCTCAGGGGAGCTATTCTCAGGGTCCAGCATAGAGTTATGCGAGCAACAGACCAGCTGGGTCATGGAACAACTGGGGAGGTCTGAGCAACCAGGGTGGAGGTAACCGCAATGGCGGTAATTCTTATCAGAAACCAGCTATGAACAACAACAATCAGGGGTCGGGTTCTAAGCCGGCTACTTCAGCCAGTACTGTCCAGGAAGGTGGACAGAAGACCAGTGGAAAGCTGTATATGATGGAAAAGAAAGCATCTGAGGACGATGAACATGTTATCACTGGTACCTTTCTTATTAACGGTATTCATATCTTTGTTTTGTTTGATTCGGGGGCTTCTCATTCGTTTGTATCTCCGAGTCATGTTAAACGGTTGAGTCTAAGGGTATACGAGTTTGTAAGTGAGAAAGTTTTTATACCTTCGGGTGAGTCTGTATCATGTGGGAGGTTTTATAGGGATGTATCTATGATAGTTGGGCAAGTTGATCTACATGTAGACTTGCTAGAGTTTCCTTTAGACGGTTTTGAGATGATACTCGGGATGGATTGGTTAGGAAAGTACAAAGCTAAGATAGACTGTCATCAAAAGAAAGTGTCTTTGAGAGGTCCTAAGGGCGTTAGTGTGTCTTATCGTGGGTTTGTGGTCAAACCCAAAGTTAAGTTGATTGCAGCTTTGACTTTGAAGTCTTATCTGAGGAAGGGGTGTCCGTTGATCTTGTGCCATGTGAGAGATGACCGGATAAAGAGTCTGACAGTTGATCAGATACCCGTGGTGGGTGAGTTTTCAGATGTCTTTCCAGAGGAGATTCCGGGGTTGCCGCCGAAGAGGGAGATAGATTTCACGGTTGAGCTGAAACCGGGGACGGGGCCAATCTCTAAGGCACCGTACCGAATGGGTCCTAAGGATTTGGAGGAGCTCAGGAAACAGTTAGATTATCTGATAGAGATGGGATACATTAGACCTAGTGTATCACCGTGGGGAGCACCAGTTCTTTTTGTGAAAAAGAAAGATGGGAGTTTGAGGTTGTGCATAGATTACAGGGAGCTAAACCGAGTGACGGTGAAGAACAAGTATCCTTTGCCAAGGATAGATGACCTGTTTGATCAGTTGATTGGTGCAGCAGTGTTTTCCAAGATTAATTTGAGGTCGGGGTACCATCAGGTGAAGATTAGAGAGGTGGACATACCAAAGACAGCTTTCACGTCGAGGTATGGCCATTATGAGTATGTGGTGATGCCTTTTGGGTTATCTAACACACAGGTTGTGTTTATGGATTTGATGAACAAAATCTTCAGTCAGTTTTTTTGACAAGTTTATGGTGGTGTTCATTGATGATATCTTAGTCTATTCCAAGACTAAGGAGGAACATGAGGAGCATCTGAGGATTGTGTTGCAATCTTGAGGGAGCACGAGTTATATGCTAAGTTGTCCAAGTGCGAGTTCTGGTTAGAGAGAGTTGCTTTTCTGGGGCATCTGATATCTAAGGATGGGGTAGTTGTGGATCCGGCAAAGATTGAGGCAGTGACCAAGTGGGAAGCACCAAAGAATGTTGCTGAGATCAGGAGTTTCTTGGGTTTAGCTGGATATTACAGACGGTTCGTGAAGGATTTCTCCAAGATTGCTAAACCTATGACAGCGTTGATGAGGAAAGAGAACAGGTTTCGTTGGGATGAGAGTTGTGAGATGGCGTTCCAAACATTAAAGGAGCGTTTGACCACAGCTCCTATCTTAGGATTGCCTGAAGGGAGTGAGAACTTTGAGGTTTATACAGATGCCTCAAAGAATGGGTTGGGATGTGTGTTGATGCAGAACGGTAAAGTGATTGCCTATGCTTCTAGGCAATTGAAGCCTTATGAGGAGAATTATCCTACACACGATCTAAAGTTGGGTGCAGTGGTGTTTGCTCTCAAGGTTTGGAGACATTACCTTTATGGGGCGACCTTTAAGGTATTTTCTGATCACAAGAGTCTCAAGTACGTCTTCACTCAAAAGGAGTTGAACATGAGACAGAGAAGGTGGATGGAGCTGATTGGCGATTATGACATGGATATTATATACCATGAAGGAAAAGCCAATGTTGTTGCTGATCCCTTGAGCAGGAAGGGTGTACATTCTTTGTGTACAGCTTTATCTTTGACGAGGTTGAGAGACGAGGTGGGGAAGTTTGGGATACATATGATGCAGAGAGGGGATGCCATGGGAGATTTGACAGTGCAGCCTAATCTTTATGATGATATTCGAGGTAAATAGGCTTTAGACCCTAAGATGGTGGAGTGGAGAATTGGAGTAGAGAAAGGGACAGTGTCTAGATTCTCTATTCATTCATATGGTAGTTTGAGGTTTGATGGGAGGTGGTGTGTCCCTAATGATGAGGAGCTGAAAAAGACAATCATGACAGAGGCACATTGTACACCATATTCAGTGCATCCAGGTGGTGATAAGCTATACAAGGATTTAAAGAACACGTTCTGGTGGCCTGGGATGAAGAAAGAGACAGCTGAGTTTATGGCCCGTTGTTTGACATACCAGAGAGTTAAAGGGGAACAGCGACGACCACAAGGTAAGATTCAGTCTTTAGAGATACCTGAGTGGAAGTGGGAATCCATTTCTATGGATTTTATCGTGGGTTTGCCAAAGAGTCAACAGGGTAACAACATGATATGGGTAATAGTGGATCGACTGACCAAGTCAGCTCATTTTGTGCCAATGAAAGATACATGGACCAAGGCACAATTAGCTTTGGCTTATCAGAAACATGTGTTAAGATTGCATGGAGTGCCTAAGGACATAGTATCTGATAGAGATGCGAGATTTATCTCAAGGTTTTGGAAAGAGTTGTAGGAATCTTTGGGAACAACATTGAAGATGAGTACAACATTTCATCCTGCGACAGACGGTCAGACTGAGAGAACAATCAAGACTCTTGAGGATATGTTACGAGCTTGTGTGATGGATTTTGGTGGTAGCTGGGAGCAGAGATTAGATTTGATTGAGTTTTCTTACAACAACAGCTATCACACCCGTATTGGCATGGCACCGTTTGAGGCTTTATATGGGAGGGCATGTCGGAGTCCGATTTGTTGGGACGACAGTGCTGAGGCAGTGGTTCTAGGACCAGAGATGGTACATGAGATGGTGGAGCAAATTAAGATGATCAGGGAAAGGATGAGTGCGGCTCAGGATAGGCAAAAGAGTTATGCAGATCTACATCGCCGGGATATAGAGTTTCAAGTTGGGGACAAGGTTCTACTGAAAGTGTCTCCTATGCGTAGGGTTATGAGATTTGGGAAGAAAGGCAAGTTGAGTCAGAAGTTCATAGGACCTTATGACATCTTAGACCGGGTTGGAGAGGTTGCTTATTGTTTGGCTTTACCAGCTGCGTTAGAGAGAGTGCATAATGTGTTTCATGTATCTCAGCTATGCAAGTATGTGAGTGATGTTGGAGCTGTGTCCTCCAGTTAGTGCGGATAACGTTATTACACATACACTTGTACGGACAAGTGGGAGCTTGTTGGGGCGGGTGTCCTCTACAGTTAGTGCAATAACATTTAAATCTCTAAAAGGATCAAAGGGTATACTTTTGTATTATTATCAGTTGGTCCACGTTTATCAATAACGGTTGGCTTGCTAGATAAGTTTGACGTTATTGTCATACAGATGGCGGTGATCAACTGGTCCATAAAAGTCACACCTATAGGATACGTTTGAGAGATGTGACGGTATGAAAATACAGTCATGTTGATGCCTAATATGACTAAGCAGTTAGTCGGAGTTATTGACTAATAATTAGTCAAACGCGATGTTGAGATATTTTATTTAATACGGATTAAATAATAATGGCTAAGGCGAATTAAGCAGTTAATTCGTAAATTAAATATAAACGATTATATTTGATTAATGTATATTGAATAAATTAATTATACAATATTGTCATTATCGGACATGTATTATTATATCGACTAATTCATGTTACTAGACGATATTTTAATAACCGATAACCGATGACGATTTATAATAAAATCGCGTCATATACATTTACCATTTTCGAGTCGGACCACGAGTTAAAATAAAGAGGAAGTGAAAGCCCACTTCCCCATGGGGTACTCGGTTTGGCTGAACCAAGAGAACAAAAGGAGAGCTTTCTCTCCTTTTGTAAGCTAATCATTCATTTTTGCAAAACATTAGGGTTTTGAGATATGGCGGTGATCAACTGGTCCCTAAAAGTCACACCTATAGGATACGTTTGAGAGATGTGACGGTATGAAAATACAGTCATGTTGATGCCTAATATGACTAAGCAGTTAGTCGGAGTTATTGACTAATAATTAGTCAAACGCGATGTTGAGATATTTTATTTAATACGGATTAAATAATAATGGCTAAGGCGAATTAAGCAGTTAATTCGTAAATTAAATATAAACGATTATATTTGATTAATGTATATTGAATAAATTAATTATACAATATTGTCATTATCGGACATGTATTATTATATCGACTAATTCATGTTACTAGACGATATTTTAATAACCGATAACCGATGACGATTTATAATAAAATCGCGTCATATACATTTAGCATTTTCGAGTCGGACCACGAGTTAAAATAAAGAGGAAGTGAAAGCCCACTTCCCCATGGGGTACTCGGTTTGGCCGAACCAAGAGAACAAAAGGAGAGCTTTCTCTCCTTTTGTAAGCTAATCATTCATTTTTGCAAAACATTAGGGTTTTGAGAGCATTTTTCCTCTGAAAATCCTAGATCTCACATCAAGAAAATTCACAAAAGCTCTCTCAATATTGCAAGGCAATTAGAGAGCATTTCTAGCACAAGGGGCATAGTCTCAAACGGTCTTGGGTGCAACGATTAGGAGGAAATCTACGTTGATTTCTATCTTAGGCCGCATTTCAAAGGACCCGAGGTTAATTCTTATGCTTTATCGTTTCTCTCTTGTATTTTTGTTTTATGACAATAATCACATGTTAAATTTTGCGTTATAGTCCTAAAATTTAAGGGTTTTATACGGATATTACCCCTCAAGTGGTATCAGAGCAAGGCCACGTAATTTTTTCTGTGTGATTTTCATTATACGAATTGAATCGATAAATTTTTGTTGCATAAAAACCGCACGGCTGAATTTTTTTTTGATGCACGGCTGTTTTTTTCTTGAAAACCGTGTCTTGATAATACACGACTGTTTTTTCTTGAATTCCGTGCCATGTCTACATTGTTGTTGTTTTTTTTTTTGAAAACCGTGCTAATCAGACGATGTTTTGTTTTCGATTTGTTCTTTGCATATTGTTCTTGTAATCGATATTCATAGCAATATGTTAAAGATTCATCAATTGTAGTTTCAATTCTATACGGATTAGGTTAAATTGCAATTGGTTTTTAACAAATCGATTTTGTTTTTGTTTGTTGAGGCTCTCGGTTTTTGAGCCGCTGGAATTTTTTTTTTTTTTGCTCTTTTGAGCTCTCGGCAATCAGCTACAAATAATAAAAAAAAAAAAAAAAAAATTTGGTACTGTTCACGGTCCAGACGTGAAGAAAGAAAGAAAAAAAAAATTTTGAGTTTTTTTTTTTTTTGGCCAATATGTGCATAATACGGATTTTGTGCACTCGCTTGATAGTGAAACGGTTCACTCACGTACCATTTAGTTATTTTAAAGCGATTTAAAGTAACGGATTATCATGGATTAAAATTAAGTTGATTAAAGCGGTTTTGTCACATAATTTTAATCATTAAAGGTGGTTTGGATAAATTTAACATAATTACGGAATTATGTCACGAATAAATTTTTTTAGTTGATGCATTTTATTTATCGTTATTTTGAATGCCTTGAATGTTTTATTACGTATTTAATTTTTACAATCAGTTGTAACTTAGTGTGGCCTTAGTAGAACGTGTTACCGTAATGATGGAACACGGTCTTGGTTGTATTTTGAGATCTTGTATCTCCGTTTTGGTTTTTTCTTTGTAATTACAGTTTTTATTTAGAATGTAAATAGGTTTATATTTTGTAAATTTTAATTGTAATTTTGAGAAGACCAAAGATGGAGACCGGATGCTCACTCCCGCGCTTGGAAAAAGATGGAACATCAAGACAAGCTTCTCGGTCCAACGGTGGATTTCAAAGTTGTATTATGTTCTTTTTACTAGGATAGGCCACACTAGGAATTTTTATTTACGTTTTGCATTCTTTTATTTATTTTATTGAACGATAGATTGCATCATATTCCTTTAAAACCAAACCACCTAATAATTGCATGAAAAACGGCTCATATAGAGGTCACGCGTTAGTTTTCTTTGATATCTGAGATATCACACGTTTTAATTAAGCCATCACCTAAGTCAATTCATTCACGCAATGCTAGTTTTTCGTTCACTTAAAATGAATTAAAACTAAGTTGATGGGATCTTCCTCGTATAAACAAAAATTGAGAACAGTCTTTATAGGTCAAACTCCAATGAATCCCTTCTTCGTCGGTAGGCATAATATGACCCCTTCTACGTCGGGTAAGTTGGAACTGATTGACCTATTTTATCTCAACACTATGGTCACTCGTACGATCCTGTGATTATGGTGGACTATAGATAGGATTTACGGAAATCTATCGACCAAGAGTTCTAACGATAGAACTAGCTAAACAGTTGGCTTATCAATTTACGGAAATTAAGTCTTGGGATCACTTTTATTATTCTTGAGGGAGATCAATTATGCAAGTGCAATGAGTCTACACGATTAAAATGAATTTTTAATAGACTTAAATCACCTCGATGAGTTGCTTATTTCGTTTTGTTTTTCCTTTCTTTTTCAGCGTAGATCACGATCACTTAAACTGCTAATAACAAAATGGCTGGCCGTGCTGACGACCCAATGCCAAGTGCCACATTGGACCGTGAGTCCTGGCTTCGGATCTTCATGAATCAGATGAATCAGTCAACTCGATCAAGAATGATGGATCAAACTTTGCGGACCGGGAAGCGGCATTACGGAATCTTTGCCGCAGGTGACGGGAAGCTCAAATTTCTGACAGAGCCCATCCCGTCAAACCCAGGTCCCACGACTGGAGCTAACGAGATCGCCAAGTATAACGATTTCGTCATGGAAGCGGGTGTGATTAAAAACGTACTCATTTTTGCAATGGAATCCAATTTGCAGAAACGCTTCATAGCCCAAGGTGAAAACAAGATTTTCACCACGCTCACTAAGGAATTCTCGAAAGCACCGAGAATCGTGACCTATGAGCATACCACTCGCTTCTTTGATGCGAGACTCCAGAAGGGCCAACCGTTTAGCCCACACATTCTCAGCATGATTGAGAATGTCGAGAGACTGGAGGCGCTTGATTGTAAAATCAGCGAGAACATCGTGATTGACCGCATGCTTCATTCACTCCATGATGGTTTTGCGCTCTTTAGAGCGAATTACTATATGAATGATTTGAAGAAAAGTCCTCATGAACTACACTCCCTACTCGTACAGACCGAGAAGGATATGAAGTTCAGTGGGAGCTTGAAACAGGATGTTCTCGTTGTGTCAAACAAGGGCAAGGGTAAGGGCAAAGCTCAGGCAGACCTAGCGGTAGGTAAACCGAAGTTTAAGAAGTCGGGATCAGGTAAGAGTGGGCCTGGTGAGGCAAGCAACTCATCAGGCGCGACAAAGAGCAAGACCGAAAAACATGGAATGCCATCACCGCCACAAGACGGGCATTGGAGGCGTACATGTTCTGTTTACCATGAGGACATAAAAGCAGGTCGCGTTAAACTTGTTGGTATGTCTTCTTCCTCTTCTACTTTTATTCATATGATTGAGATTAACCACGCAAGTTACGGAACTTGGGTACTAGATACTGGTTGTGGTTCTCATCTGTGTAATCATGTGCAGGGGCTCCGAAACATCGAACCCCTCGTAAAGGGTGAGGTGGACCTGCGTGTCGGGAATGGAGCACGAGTGGCTGCCGTCTCGAGGGGAACATACGTGATCCAGGCTTCCTAGCGGATTAGAGTTATTTTTATATAATCGCTATTATGTACCCGTCTTTCTAAAAACATTATTTCGGTTTACGCACTTGACAAACTTGGTTTTTCATTTGTAATAGAGAATAATTCTTGCATTTTCTCATTACACGATATGATTTATGGCAAGGCAGTCTCCATGAACGGAATTTATGTTTTAGATCAGACCACCGAAATATTACACGTAATGAATAAGAAGTTAAAGGTTGGTGACAAAGATCAAACATACCTATGGCACTGCCGTATGGGACACATTAATGAGAAACGCGTAAAACAGCTCATAAAGAATGGAGCTATCTCGGCCTTTGATTTTCAATCATTTGGCACGTGTGAATCATGTCTCATTGGTAAGATGACTCGAATTTCCTTTAAAGGTGTTGGAATGCGCGCTGCTGACCTATTAGGTCTCATACATACGGATGTGTGTGGACCTATGTCAATCACCGCACGAGAAGGCTATAGGTATTTCATCACTTTCACGGATGATTTAAGTATATATGGCTATGTCTACTTAATGAAGCACAAAAGTGAATCCTTTGAGAAATTCAAGGAATACCGAGAATCGGTCTGAACCCTCTTTGGGTAGAAAGATTAAAACACTGCGCTCAGACCGTGGTGGCGAGTATCTTTCTCACGAGTTTGATCAACATCTCAAAGACTGTGGGATTGCCTTGCAGTTAACTCCACCTGGAACACCTCAGTTGAATGGTGTGTCCGAACGGAGAAATCGAACACTACTTGATATGGTTCGATCCATGATGAGTCACACCGTGTTGCACGACTCATTATGGGGTTATGCTCTTCATCGTCACCGCTCTAATACTTAACCGAAGTCCGTCTAAAGCTGTTGACAAGACTCCATATGAACGATGGAAGGGAACGGTCCTCAACTTGTCCTTTATACGGGTTTGGGGCTGCGAGGCTTATGTCAAGTGGAGACACGAGGATAAGCTCGGCCCGCGATCGGTCAAGACATACTTTATAGGTTATCCTAAAGGAACACTTGGTCATTACTTTTATTCGCCAACCGAACAACGTGTATTTGTTGCGGCTAGTGCGACATTCTTAGAGAAGGAGTTTCTCGAGAATGCAAAGAGTGATAGAACCTTCGAGCTGTCGGAGATTCCAGAACCAAATACCGAGCAACCATTGAAGGAATCAGTTCCTTCAATCCCGGCTGCGGTTAATATTCTGAGGAACCTAGGAGGTCGGGAAGAGTCTCTATTCCTCTGGACAGATACATTGGTATGGTCGAGGAACATGACATAGATGACATTCTACTCTTAACGAGTAGTGAACCCGCAACCTATAAAGGTGCCATGACTAGTTCCGACTCAAAGCTATGGCTTGAGGCCATGCAATCCGAGATGGACTCCATGTATGAGAACAACGTATGGGATCTTGTTGACTTACCCGCTAAGGTTCGTCCCCTTCAATGCAAATGGCTTTACAAGATAAAGCATTTCGTGGAAGGTCAACAAGATATCTATAAAGCACGACTAGTTGCTAAAGGTTTCACCCAAGTGCCAGGTTTGCACTACGATGAAATTTTTGCACCCGTAGTCATCTTTGCGTTCCATTCGGATTATCTTAGCGATTGCCGCTTTTCATGACTATGAAATTTGGCCGATGGATGTGAAAACCGCCTTCTTAAACGGTTATTTGGAGGAAGAGTTGTACATGGTACAACCCGAAGGTTTCATCGATCCTGAACATCCTAAGAAAGTGTGCAAGCTTAAGCGTTCCATCTATGGACTTAAGCAAGCTTCTAGGAGTTGGAATCATCGTTTCGACCAAGTGATAAAAGAAAATGGATTTACTCGATCGGTCGAGGAACCATGTCTATATATCAAGTCGAGTGGGAGCAAGATTGTCTTCCTAATATTGTATGTTGATGACATACTCCTGATTGGGAATGACATACCTCTCTTAACTTCGGTAAAAGTATGGTTAAATAACCATTTCCAGATGAAAGATCTGGGTGAGGCACAAAGAATTTTGGGCATCCGTATCTATCGAGATAGATCACGTCGGATGTTATCTCTCGGTCGGAGTCTTACATAGACAAGATCCTAGAGAGATTCAAATGACTAACTCCAAAAAGGGTTTCTTCCTATGGCTTCAGGGGTGCATTTGAGCAAGTCTCGGGCACCGAGACACTCGGAAGAGAAAGAACGCATGACACGGATTCCTTATGCCTCGGCTATAGGATCAATCATGTATGCCATGATATGCACACGTCCGGACGTGGCATATGCATTGAGTATGACAAGTCGATTCCAACAAAGATCCAGGTGAATCACATTGGATGGTCACAAGAACATTCTTAAGTACCTACGGAGGACTAAAGCTTGGGCATTGACTTATGGAGGCGAACAAAAGCTATGCACAACCTGATTCTGCAGATGCTAGCTTCCAAATGGATCGAGATGACTCAAAATCTCGATCGGATTCGTGTTTACTCTTAATGGCGCTGCATCAGTGGAAGAGTTCCAAACAAAGTGTTACAAAGAGATTCTACGACTGAGTCCGAGTACTATGCCGCGTCTGAAGCTGCAAAGGAAGCGATATGGATGCGTCAATTCTTACAAGGACTATCTATAATGCCTAGTTCGAATGACCCGATCACCATCTATTGCGACAATAGAGGTGCCATCTTCCAAGCTAAGGAGCCTAAGTCTAGCAACAAGTCTAGACATGTACAACGGAAAGCTCATCTAATCCGAGATTACGTGGAGCAAAAGGAGGTAGTGATAGAAAAGATTGCTACAGATGATAACATAGCAGATCCTCTCACTAAACCATTACGACAAGATAAGCATGAAGGGCATGTTAATTCCATGGGAATTAAATGTGTTCCTGAGTTGTAGTACTCTTTTTATGGATTAGATTCATTCTCTTTTGTACTCTAGACGACATCATCGTTTTGATATTTATATATTCTGTTTTTCATGTGGATTTGTACGACAATTTTGAACACCACAAAGTGAACTGAACAAACATTATATTTTTGGTCCTTAATTGCCCACGTGAGCTGAAACTCTGGCAATTATTTTGTGACGTTGGTTGATGGTGGGTTCAACGAGCCATAAGTCAAAAGGTTGACTGACCAATCACAGAGGCGATTTATACGGATATCTCGTAGGACACAATTGTGACATCGACGTGGAGTCCTAAATGTTTTATAACATTCGGTGCCAGGTCGTGGATAGGACCTCCATGGTGATCCTAAGAGTCGATTCTTTTGACTATCGACTCTCTTGAGACGAGGCGATTTTGGGTGACTTTGGTTTCTTTCTCACGGTCATCCGTAACAGGGGGCCAAGTAGATTTTTTTCTGGTCATTTCATGCGTGCTTAGATCGGAAGGAGTCGAGTTGAAGGAAATATTCACCTTTATCGTGTACTCGATATTTCTCGGGGCCACTCGAGGAGTCAGAATCTGAAATGCATGGCCATGCTCGAATACGAATTCGTTTTATCGGTTAAGTTACTCTCTAGTCGGGGAAACCACTCTTGATACGGATCGATTGTAAAATACGACCTTTGCGGATCCGGATCTGCAAATTGTTTTACATTGAGTGGGAGAAATTTTAAATGAATATGAGAATCGGTTATCGCACATACACTTGTACGGACAAGTGGGAGTTTGTTGAAGCTTGTGTCCTTCGATTAGTGCGGATAACGTTATTACACATACACTTGTACGGACAAGTGGGAGCTTGTTAGGGCTGGTGTCCTCTACCATTAGTGCAATAACATTTAAATCTCTAAAAGGATCAAAGGGTATACTTTTGTATTATTATCGGTTGGTCCACGTTTATCAATAACGGTTGGCTTGCTAGATAAGTTTGACGTTATTGTCATACGGATGGCGGTGATCAACTGGTCCCTAAAAGTCACACCTATAGGATACGTTTGAGAGATGTGACGGTATGAAAATACGGTCATGTTGATGCCTAATATGACTAAGCGATTAGTCGGAGTTATTGACTAATAATTAGTCAAACGCGATGTTGAGTTATTTTATTTAATACGGATTAAATAATAATGGCTAAAGGCGAATTAAGCGATTAATTAAGTAAATTAAATATAAACGATTATATTTGATTAATGTATATTGAATAAATTAATTATACAATATTGTCATTATCGGACATGTATTATTATATCGACTAATTCATGTTACTAGACGATATTTTAATAACCGATAACCGATGACGATTTATAATAAAATCGCGTCATATACATTTAGCATTTTCGAGTCGGACCACGAGTTAAAATAAAGAGGAAGTGAAAGCCCACTTCCCCATGGGGTACTCGGTTTGGCCGAACCAAGAGAACAAAAGGAGAGCTTTCTCTCCTTTTGTAAGCTAATCATTCATTTTTGCAAAACATTAGGGTTTTGAGAGCATTTTTCCTCTGAAAATCCTAGATCTCACATCAAGAAAAATCACAAAAGCTCTCTCAATATTGCAAGGCAATTAGAGAGCATTTCTAGCACAAGGGGCATAGTCTCAGACGGTCTTGGGTGCAACGATTAGGAGGAAATCTACGTTGATTTCTATCTTAGGCCGCATTTCAAAGGACCCGAGGTTAATTCTTATGCTTTATCGTTTCTCTCTTGTATTTTTGTTTTATGACAATAATCACATGTTAAATTTTGCGTTATAGTCCTAAAATTTAAGGGTTTTATACGGATATTACCCCTCAAGTGATCCGTCACATGTGTTAGAGGCAGAGAGCATAGAGCTGGATGAGTCTTTGTCTTATCTTGAGGTGCCTAATCAGATTCTTGACCGGAAGGTTAGGAAGACTAGGAGTGGTGAGACAGTTTTGCTTAAGATCCCTTGGTCTAATCATGAGGTAGAGGAAGCTACATGGGAGGCAGAGGAGTCCATGAGAGAGCGCTATCTGTTCCTTTTTTATCA
The DNA here is from genome assembly GCF_048544455.1 of Silene latifolia. Classification (NCBI taxonomy): domain Eukaryota; kingdom Viridiplantae; phylum Streptophyta; class Magnoliopsida; order Caryophyllales; family Caryophyllaceae; genus Silene; species Silene latifolia. The sequence goes on from NC_133538.1 coordinate 46,343,593, forward strand.
GGTATGTATGGTTACGGGGACGTAACCTTGTTTCTTTTAGGGGGGGTAGGAGATGATCGAAAAGAGTTTTAAGAGTTTTTACATCTTTTATGTTGTGTCGGTATGGTTAGTAATGGTTTGAGTCGGGTTGAGTTTGGTTGGTAGCATGCTTTTATGTTGAGTTTTGTTTTGGGTTGTTGTGACGGGAGTGTTATAGTATGTCTTTTCTTTGTTGTGGTTTGAACTTCGGGGACGAAGTTCTTTTTAATGAGGGTAGACTGTAATACTACGGTTTTATGAGCGGCTGGGTACTCTATCGAGTAGGCCTTTTTCTGTCGAGTAAGGGTGTTTTGAATTTTAAAACAGTGTTCTGCCTGTAGGGTACTCGATCGAGTAGCCTGGGCACTCGATCGAGTAAGCGGCACTCGATCGAGTACGTTAGTTACTCGATCGAGTAGCTCGGTTTATGGGTAATGTTTTGTCGGATTTTGTTAATAATGCAAATAGGTATATAAAGCTTTCCGTCATCAACACTAAACACTTTTATCAAACCTAATTACTTCAAAAGAGATTTCAACCTACGTACTTCACATCTTTCGTATTATTGACAAATCCCGGAGCTTGAGAGGTCGTAATTCATCATCCTCTACATTCTTGTGATCCTTGCGTCGAGGGTAAGGTCTACGTACCGATTTTATAGTATTTTATTAAGTTTGTTTAAACCCTAATTTGGGGGTTTGGGAATTTTGTTGTCTTTTATGATTGTTAGCAATTGTATGATCATATGTTAGGAGAAGGATTCGTAGAAGAGGAGTTTTGATAACAGCTGTTGAGACCGTCTGATTGTATTGCATTCCAGGTAGGGTTTCCCTACTCAGTATTAGTCACATGATGTGTTGGTTGTGATTTGTGATTGTTGAATATTATCGTACGAGTATTGTGACGGTTGTTGGGTTTGCTTGCTGATTAATAGTTGTGATTGATTGTATCTGTCTGTGTTCTTCGGAGTGCGTCCCTGGCTGAGTGGAGTCACTTGCGGGAGTGGCTTCACGCCCATTATTCGCCTTCTATGGAACGCGCCACAGAAGGGATGTGCAAATTAATGAAATTGGGTTTATCGCTCGATGGAGATGAGCGGGGCTTAGGTGGGAATGGCTGCGGTCCCCCACTGGCGACGAGGAGTAACCTGTTGCGTTGGGTATTCTGGCAGGGCTACACACTTTAGTGTGTAGTCAGTATTGTGGAGTTGGTGATGGAGTTTGGAGTATATCTGTGACGACTGAGTTGTGTTGTGTGTTGTTTTGTTGAGTTATGTAAATTGTGTGATTAGTACTGACCCCGCTTAATTGTTTTAAAAACTGTGGTGATCCATTCGGGGATGGTGAGCAGTTGTTGAGCAGGTATGAGTCGAGATACATGGGATAGCTGGGATGTGTCGCTATCAAATGATAGAGTCTTCCGCTGTAGTTTTAATAGTTTTTAGACAGTTGTTTTAAGATCATATAAACCATATTTTGGCAGTTGGTTTTGGATTGTATTTACTCATTTAAACATTATGCTATTTAAATATTGTTTCTTCATTGTCTTTTGATTATCATTGCCTCGGGAAATCGAGATGGTGACATCTTTATACCTGAGTGGTCCTGGTAAGGCACTTGGAGTAAGGGGGTGTCACACTTACCCTAAATCAAATTAAGCAAAAATTAAATAAATATATCAAAGAATTGATTGCCCAGAAAAAAATACCAGAATTTATTGCCCATAATTAGGGTTGGCGGTGGTGATGGTGGCGACTTGATGTCGTGGTGCAGGTGGTGGCGTCGTGAGGGTAAGGAGGTTGGGGTTGACCTTGCGTCGTCGGTGGTGATGGATGCTGGTGAGGGTGCTTGCTATTGTGATAGAGGGGAGGCTAAAAATTAGGTATGGGTTGTGAGTGGAGTTACTGGAGTATTTTTTTAAGAAATATGATGATGAGTTGTAAGCGCGGAGTCCAAAAATTCACACGCTTTTGCGCCAACAAATTCATTTTGATAAATGGCTACGGTCCATTGAGAACCGTTGCCTTTATTATATACTTTTGACTACGGTTTTAGAGGTGAACCGTAGCCTTTTGTTTTCTTCTATATACTTGGCTACGGTTGGTGGCCAACAACCGTAGCCTTTTCTAATAGGCTACGGTTATTTTCAATGACCGTAGCCTTTTGTACTTGCTTAATGTCATTTTTTTACTAGTGCGTAGTGTGTGGACCAATAATCCAGTTCGGGTTGCACATCATCCATGGTAACTTGAAGTAAAGGGGGGGACTTTGGTGAACTTACAAGAGAACGAGAACGTTTTCTGCCAATGACTTGAGTCCAGTTGCCATGTGGGTCAGGATCTTCATTAGCCGAGTCAGATAGATCCTCAGAAGCGAAAACAATATCCATATCCAACGGAGGAATTCCAACCAAGTCGCTAATTGCTTGTGAGAGATATTTTAATCAAAGGCAAACAAATGATTAGGACGGAAAGAGTGTAATTAGTCAGACTTTTCATGAAGTATGCTTGATTTAATTAACACTAGTCACTATATAAATAGTTACTTATTTGTAGAAAAAAATGTTTGAGTAAAGGGATTTACAAAGGTGAATATAATGTTGATAAGGTTTGAACTGAAGTTTTAAATATATATCAGTTCTCATGATTTTACCAGCTCAACTAACTAAGATTTGCACATATTTATAAAATAAAATATTAAAAAGAGAAGAGAAATGATTAGATTATACTATCTCCGTCTCGATCATCAAGTCTGTAAATATATTTTAAAAAGATATTGAAAAGAAAAGGCCGAAAATGATTAGATTATACGTACTCTCCTTGTCCCGGTCATTTGTTTACTTATTTCATATAGATGTCTCATTCATTTGTTTACCGATCTATGTTCAGAATATAAAGGTTAATTTGATCAATCACATAGCCCATTGTTCATATATAACTCAATAGCCACCACTACAAATAATCCCCTTATTTTTCTTAGTTTTTATGTCAAAATTAAAGGTAAATAAATAAGCGAGACAAAGGCAGTATAAAATTTAAAAAGAGTAAATTGATAAACAGTATCAATATAAGGACCCATTTTTATAAACAGTACCAATATAATCAATAATTCGTAATCAGTACCAAAATATTAACTTTTATCTATGAATAGTACCAAGTCGCCTAAAAATCTCATTTTAACCTACTATATAAAATCCAAGAAACCATCATTTAAGTACAAATCTTGACTCATCCACTTCCAAACTCCCTCTGTTAGAAGAAAGCACATGTAAAGTAGGAAAAAAATGGAGTAAAAAGGCGACTTGGTACTATTTGTAGATAAAAGTTATTATTTTGGTACTGTTTACGAATTATTGATTATGTTGGTACTATTTATAAAAAAAGGTCTTTTATGGACAGTGATAGGGCGCCACCCGGTGTCGCCGAATCTCGGCGCCACCTTAGTTAAAGAAAAAGAAAATTATTAAAGTGTTACACGAGTTTTTGTTGAGTTTATGGATTCAAGTACCTAAGAGGGGGAGGGGGTGAATTAGGTACTCTTTTAAAAATTTTAACTTCAACTTTATTGGATTAAAGTAAGTTAAGTGAACAAAAGAGATTTAGAGGATACTTAGAATAATATTGAAAGATTGAACAAGTATCACGATGAATGTTTGCTGAAGTATGAAAGCAACAATCGTTCTGACTGTATCTATTTGTCTCGGTTTGTGAAGTATGACTGCTGCAGACCAAATGCGACATATATGATGATGAATCACACTTCTAAGTTTAAGCGAAACAAAACAAACAAAGTAAAAGCAGCGGAAATAAAATAAGCACTTGAACACGAGATTTTTGAATTGGTTCGGCAAGAAACTCAAGTGCCTACGTCCAATCTACTTTTTATTACTTTCCTTTAGTGATCTACTCCGAAAACTAAAAGACCCTTGTAATAAAAGACGCCAACCTACTCCGGTTGCAAAGCTAGTACAAGAACTACTCCGTTCTATGACAAGCTAACTCGCAATCTACTCCGATTGCCAAGAGTTAAAGGACTACTCCGTCCTAGAACTCAATACTCACAACCTACTCCGGTTGCCAACTCACAACCTACTCCGGTTGTCAAGAGTTAAAGACTACTCCGTCCTAAACTCTACTAACACACTTAAAATGTAAAGGATCAAGTTTCCACTAACACATTCTTAACAAAGAATAGAGGTGGACAACTTTTACAAGATCAACACTTTTAAGCAAGAGAGTTTAGTATAGAGAAGCAACAACGTGGCCACATTTGTAGAAACGAAAGACACTTGAAGACTTTTAAAGGATTTTGCAAACAAACACGATTTTAAAGCTTTGAAAATGATTTGCAAAGTTGGAAGAATTAATTCAGAAAAGTCTTGGGGATTTAATGAGGAGGATGCACGGTTTATATAGAGGAGGTGAGTGAAGGGGTTGCTAGGGTTTTGAAGGGTCAAAGACCTCACATGTGAAGACCATTTGCAACCACCTAATAACTTGCACCAAAAAGGAGTCTTTTGCAAAGGTAAGAATAGAGAAAGAAGGTTTGAAAGACAACCTTAAATGCTCATGCTTTTTCGTAAAAACAAAGGATGTGAGACAAGTCACATGATGACAAGTTAGCACCAAAATGGCAAAAAGCAATTTTTGTTTTCTTAAAAACCAAAGGATTGAATTTGCATAAAGAGGAAACATTTTGAATAATTCAAACCACTCTTTAAAGAATACTACCTCCTTAATAAAATCAGATTTTTATCTTTGAAAATATAAGTCACGTGAAAGCATTTGAAAGTAAAAAGAAGCTTCAAGTTTCTACGAGTTGTGGCAAAGTCCACTCAGCAGTATGCGTGTTAAAGCAACGATCATCCGGACTGCTTTTCTATTACTCTGCTATACTTAACTTTCTCACTTGTACATTAGATGACACACGACTAATTACAATGGGATTAGTAACAACTTCAACACTTCTTAATCCAAGCTTGATTACATCATTAATCCTGAAAAGGTAAACTAAGATGACACAAATCAAATGGGCATGTTATCATCAACATAAGGAACCCAACAAATTCCCCCTTTGATGATGACAAGCCCCAAACGAATGTATAAGCAATGTAAACACCTTGATTCAAGATTTTTAACAAGTAAGATCAAATGATAGAGAAGGGACAATATTACCTTACCAAGGGCAAAAACTAGAATCAAACTATCAAGACAATTTTACATTGCCTCAAACAAGAATCAAGCTTAAGAAGGTTAGACAAGACATTGGTTTAATCAATAGCAAGGAGATTAAGAGCATGAGTTTACCTTTTCCCCCTCTTGACATCATCAAATGGATAGAGATGTCGAAAGCATTAGAGTGCAAATAGGCATAAGAAAACACAAAAAGACACATATAAGTGTGACAAGGTAACAAGGTCAACATCAACAAGGATTAAGCATAAGTTAATCAAAGTTCAACAAAGCTAAATAGAGTTTAAAGTACACCACCAATTGTTCAAAATAACAAGCAATAAAACATAGTCTTAGAAAGGCACAACCAAGGGTGGAACAAAATGAAGGGATACGGGTAAAAGGTTAAAAGGGCCGAGAGGAAGGAGGAAGGCTAAGGGGAGGAGGCTTGTTCACCATCCGAGCCACTACCCAACGGGTCATCATCCACATGATCATCACCGACTTCTTTTGTTGACACAAGGGTGGAAATGATGTCCACCTCTCCACGGATGAGATCCATTGTGGAGGCAAGGGCCGTGATGGCCAAGTCCTTCTTACGAGCATCTTCCTTAAGCCACGCACCTAACTCTGCCACGGCATTGAGTACTTCCCGCATACCACCCGCATTCACTTGACTTGATGACCCAACTTCCGGGTCCTTTTTAATTTTCACGAAATCACTCATCATTCTCAATTTTGATCAACATCTTTCCCATTTGCCCATCACTCATCACATCACACATATCCAACGAACCCAAGCTAGTGTTTACCAACACCCCTTGTGCCTTGAGCACAACCGATAACCACATGCCATAGGGGAGGTAAATTATACTAGAAGAAGGTCGACGAAGTTTGGTCGAAATGAGGTGAAATCTTTTAAACATCAAACCAACTAGGTTCACCTTCTTATGGGTAGCAATATGATAGATTAAATATTGTATGTCAATGGTGAGTTTTCCTCTATCACCCGAAGGATAAATTGAGCGACACAACATGTTAAAAATGATTCGAAGAGGAGGTGGGATTTGGGTGTTGCTCACGGTCCGGGAGACAGTTTTGGGACACACGGTTTGAGCAATGCTAAGAGGTGAGGCATAAGACAAAGCCACCCAAGTTTCGGAGGGGAGTTTGTCATAACCTCCAACGGGAATACCAAGGGCGGTAGCGAAATCAGATTGAGACAGTTTAAGGGGCTTACCGTTCACCTTGGCCGTAAGAGTTTCACCAGATTTATCAACCCGTACCGTAGCAAAGAATTGAATCACCTCACTAACAAACACCGGCTCTCGCATTTCCAACAGTTTTCCCAACCTTGAGCTAAAACCATATCTCGACCGAGTGAAAGGCGGCGGGTCAAACCACGTTTGATTGTAAACCCGAGGGGAGTGAATAGCTTTGATGTTCATTAACCTCTCACGCTTTTGTAAATTGAAGTAGGGAGATCAATACTCTCAAGGTGATCCCAAACCACGGCCAAGTCCCACTTCGAGATAAGGGACACCGGATCTGAGGGAGCAAGGTAGACAAGCTTTTTCTTTGAAGGTTTCGATTTTTTCTGAGGGGGTTCATTTGGATTTTCAATTGGGGTATCAACAATCGGGTTATCAACATTGCTTTGCTCGAAAGTTTCTGAAATTGGGGGTAATTGAGAGGAGGAGGCTTTTTCTTTTCTCTTGTTGTTCTTTTTCGCGGAGTCGGGTCGGACTCACCGGACTTTGATGGGTTTTCATTCAAATCAAATTCGGTTTCATCTTCAACATCTTCAACCAATACCGTCACCGGTTCGGAGGAGGAGCTCGGAACAGTGGAGCTCTTCTTTCGAACACCTCGCGTGCGTCGTCCTACCATTGTGGCGATGGGTATGTCGTCGGATGATGGAGGGTCAGAGGGTTTTGGTGATGGTTGAGGGCTAGGTGGATCTGGGTTTGTCGAAGGTGTGGTGTTTGAAGTTTGTGGAGGAAAGGCGTAGGATGTTTTGACTGGGGTCATAGTTGGAGTTGGTGATATAGGTGGTTTTGATGTGACAGGGGAGGTAATTTTTGTGGGTTTAATGGGTGTGTTAAATGATGTTTTTACCATGGTGGGTTAGGATAGGTGAGATATGAGGGAGTTGGATTTGGGAGAAGAAGAGTTAGTGGGTTTAGGCGGTTTGGACGGGTAGGTGTAGGGAGTGGATTGAAGAAATTAATGGCCCATTTAATGTGGTAAGTGAGGTGGTTGGCCCAACTAGACAAATTGAATTACTCGAAATAAAAACGCAAGGTAGCATATAATAAACGTAAATTTAGATATGAGGTTGAGTGATTACCGACTCACAAATACGGTGTCAATTTTTGGTCTAATCATGAATTCAATGCACTTAGAACACTTAATAACATATATCCAAATTTAATTAAATCAATTAAGGAATTATGTAAAATTCACACAAAAAATCACATGCTATTAATTAACCCAATTTCTAATCTAAATTTCTCAAAATGTTCTCTTGCAAGTGGTTTAGTAAAAATATCGGCAATTTGATTTTCGGTCTTGCAAAAGATAAGTTTAATATGTCCTTTTTCCACATGATCACGAATAAAATGGTGACGAATATCAATATGCTTGGTTTTGGAGTGTTGAATAGGATTTTTGGAAATATTTATTGCACTCGTGTTATCGCACATTAAAGGAATGGAGTCAAAAATAATACCAAAATCCAAGAGTTGTTGTTTTACCCAAAGGAGTTGAGAACAACAATGTGCCGCACTAACATACTCACTTTCGGCCGTAGAAAGAGCTACCGTGTTTTGTTTCTTTGAGGCCCAAGAAGTCAAGCAAGGACCCAAGAACGTTGCAATTCCGGAGGTACTCTTTCTATCCACCGTGCACCCCGCATAGTCCGCATCCGAAAAGCCTATAAGATCAAAAGGACAATATAAGGGGTACCATAGGTAAAGATTTTGTGTTCCAATCAAATACCGAAGAATTCGTTTAACGGCTTTGAAATGTGATTCTTTCGGATTTGCTTGGAATCTAGCACATAAGCATACACTAAAGAGAATGTCGGGACGACTTGCGGTCAAGTAGAGAAGTGAGCCTATCATACCTCTATACACCTTATCACTAACATTCTTACCGAGTTCATCCTTGTCCAATTTGGACCCGGCTACCATAGGTGTATCATGAGGCTTACCATTAGTCATCCCAAATTTCTTAAGCATTTCTTTGATGTACTTTTGTTGATGGATCATGATTCCATCCTTTGATTGCTTAATTTGGAGCCCAAGGAAGAATCCTAGCTCACCCATCATGCTCATTTCAAACTCCGATTTCATTAGTTCCGAAAAATATAAGTAAAGGAGTTCATTTGTTGCACCAAATATAATGTCATCAACATATACTTGTACAACCAACAGTTCGTCTGATGTTGCTTCAAGAACAATGTTTTGTCAACGGAGCCTCTTTTAAAACCATTTTCAATAAGAAATTTAGACAATCTATCATACCAACATCTTGGTGCTTGTTTTAAACCATAAAGAGCTTTGTCTAATTTGAAAACATGGTTAGGCAAGTCATTGTTCTCAAAACCCGGTGGTTGCTCTACAAAGACATCTTCTTCCAAATATCCATTTAAGAAAGCGGTTTTGACATCCATTTGGAAGAGTTTAATGCCTTTGTGAGCCGCAAAAGCTATAAGCAATCGTATGGCCTCAAGTCTAGCTACCGGTGCATAGGTTTCATCGTAATCAATACCCTCTTGTTGGTTATAACCTTGCACCACTAGTCTAGCCTTGTTCCTTACGATTTCTCCCGAGTCATCAAGCTTGTTGCGAAAGACCCACCTAGTACCAATGACGGCACGATTAGGCGGTCTAGGGACTAAGTGCCATACCTCATTTCTTTTAAATTGATTGAGCTCATCTTGCATGGCAAGCACCCAATCTGCATCGTCAAGGCGATTGTCACATTTGAAGGCTCAATTTGAGAAAGGAAGGCATTATGAGCACAATACTCATTGAGGTGAGCGAGTTTGTTGACGGATGATCTTGTTCGAATTTCCGAGTTGAGATCACTTGTGAGATTAGTGAGTGGATGAGAGCTTTGATGTTTCCACTTCTTTGGAACAAAGGTTTCTTGTTCCCCTCTGCTGCATCGATCCAAAGTGGATCAAGTTTCCATTGGCCTCGGAAGGTTCTTCATCCTCACTTGTTTTGGTTTTCTTGATTCTGAGGTAGAAGCAACGATCGTTGGTCTGTTGCTTCCGAGAGGAATCGAAATACTACGTGTTCCCCCGAGTTGTTGCTCTCCTTTGATGGCGACAGTCTCGTGTCTGTTGCAATTCGGTCTTTGGGAGCTTCTTCATCCGTGAACACGAAGTCTTTTCGAACAAGACCAATCTCAAATTCATCATCCTCATCCTCATCATCATCATCCATGTTTTGTACCTGTCCAAGCACACTAGATTCATCAAAAATGACATGGATACTTTCTTCAATTAACAAGGTTCGTTTATTGTAAACTTTATAGGCCTTGCTATGATCGGAGTACCCAATAAATACTCCTTCATCACTTCGTGGATCGAACTTACCCAAATTGTTTTTACCATTGTTGTGAACAAAACATTTGCTTCCAAAACATCTAAAATATGAAATATTGGGTTTTCTTCCACGTAATGATTCATAGGGAGTTTTATTTAAAATACTCCTTATCATGACACGATTATAAATGTAGCAAGCGGTATTTACTTGCTTGACCCAAAAGTTCTTAGGCAACTTACTAGTTAATAACATTGTTCTAGCCATTCCTTCAAGGGTTCTATTCATCCTTTCAACCACACCATTTTGTTGTGGGGTTCTAGGAGCCGAGAAGTTATGGTCTACACCATTGTCATCACAATAAGCACCAAATGATGAGTTTTCGAATTCGGTTCCATGATCGGTTCTCATTGAAACAAGTTTTAAACCAAGTTTATTTTGAATCTTCTTTAACCAAATTAGAAACTCATCAAATGTCTCATCCTTAGAGCTTAGGAAGAGTGCCCAAACAAACCTAGAGTAATCATCAACAATGACACACACATAACGACTACCACCTCTACTTCTAGTTCTCATTGGTCCATACAAGTCGATATGTAAAAGTTGCAAAGGTTGAGATGTACTCATAATTCTTTTGGATTTGAAGGAACTTTTAACATGTTTACCCCTAGCACATTCATCACATACTTTATCAATTTCAAATTTTATATTAGGAATGCCTTCAACCAAATCAAGTCTTTTAAGGGTATTAAGAGTTTTTGTACTAACATGACCAAACCTTTTATGCCATAACCAAGGATCATTGTTCATTACACTCATGCAAGACATGGTGTGACCGGATAGAGAGTTCAAATTAGTTAAGTAAACATCTTTGACACGTCTTCCTTCGAGTATTAGTTCATTAGTAGTGGCATCAAAAATTCGACACATATTGGCACGAAATTCAACAACATTACCCTTATCACAAAGTTGAGAAATACTAAGGAGATTATGTTTCAAACCTTTGACAAGCCGCACATTGTCGACACAAAGTAAGGATGACTTACCAACTTTTCCAATACCAATTACTTCACCTTTCTTGTTGTCACCAAACCTTACCGTGCCACCATCATACGCTTTAAGTGAGAGGAATTGGCTTCTATCACCCGTCATGTGACGAGAGCATCCACTATCCAAGTACCAATTGCGGCCGCCTCTCACCAAGCCCTACACAAGATTAGTTTTTGAGTTTAGGAACCCAAATGAATTTGGGTCCCTTTTTGTGATCAACATAACTTGTGGTGTCTTTCTTAATGTTCATTTCATTTAAAGCTTTGGTGTTCTTGTCAATGTCATCAAAACGTTTTGTACATCCATTAAAAACAAGACCATTGTCACCACAATAATTGCAAATGATATATTCGGGAAGACCTACATACTTCCTTCCTCTAAAATCGTTTTTAGGCTTCGGATGCAACATCGACCGATTGTTCCATTTGAACCCCAAACCAGCAACTTTATCACATTTCTCGGTTTGATTCGTGAGGAAGTTTAACACGGTTTGACTTCCTTCCCATTTTTCAGTGATGTTCTTAGCATTAACAAGTTCATTGGTCAAGTCATGGACACGTGAGAGGAGATGCAAATTCTTTTCTTTTTCTCTCTTGAGTTCATCATTGTTATCACTTTCTATTGACAATCTTTTCTCAACAATGAAGTCATGGGTGTGGTTATTGAGTTTAGACACAAGATATATGATTTTTTCTTTAGACTCTTCATACTTAGATGTCATCTTGTCAAGTCTTTGGTTTAGATCAACGATTTCATCGGATCTAAGATGAGGAGAAGAGCTAGAAGTGCTACATTCGGGCATACCCTTTTGAAAGAAGGTAAGCCTATCATGAAGATCTTCTATTTCATTCTTGAGACAAACAACCTCACTCTTAAGACACTCGTTTTCATTTTCCAACCATTCACTCTTTCTTTTAAACTTGTCTAAATCGTGGTCGAAGCAAATGTCTTAGACACTTTTTCTTTTAAGTCTACAACTTCAACTACAAGGTCATAGATCTCATTTTCAAGATCATCTTTGTCCTTCAAAAGATCATCACGTTCCTTGGTTAGAGAGGAAACTTGCATCACCAAGGTAGTGTTGACATTTTCAAGGTCAGAGACATCCGTGGGGGTCAACCTAAGACGCTCAAGTTCTTTAGTCAAATGTTTGTTTAACTTGTTGACTCTTTTGACTTCATTATATGCCTCAGATGTGACAGTGACGCAGTCTGTTGCTTTTAGTTCATTTTTCAGATTAAAGTTCACTTGAGCAATTTCCTCAATCTCATTTTGCATTATATCAAGCTTATCATTTTGAGACCGACATTTATCAAGAAGATGATCAAGAAGCTTACATACTTTCTCTTTGGAGTAAGTTCTAGCCTTGGCCTTTAGATGATTTACCTCGTTGTCGGAATCGGAGTCGGAATCGTCGGGGTTAGCCATGAGGCATCTTAAATGTTCAAGTTTTGAGGTTTTTGAGACTTTTTCTTTACCATGATTTGCAAGACACATTTTAGCCTCAAGTTCCTCCTCGATGAGTTCCTCATCTTCCTCGGAGTCGGACAATCCCCATATAGCACTCATGACTCTATGTTTATAGTCTTTTTTAACTTTTTCTCTTCTTTCCTTAGATTTGATTTCTTCCCACTTGGGACATTCTTTAATTTGATGAGTTTTATCACCACATTTAAAGCATCCCACGGTGGAAGTAGGTCGTCTCTTAGGAAAGCGTTTTTTCGAGTAATTATTAGTGAACCCTTTGTTTCCTTGACCATTGACCAACCCGGCTAAGTTCCTTGTGAACATAGCAAACTCGTCTTCCTCCTCATCTTCTTCATCACTTGGAGAAGATGTGAGGGCGAGACTCTTTCCCTTTGATGACTCACTAGAATGCTTATCGAGGTTAAACTCGTGAGCCATTAGTGATCCCATTAGTTCATGAAGAGATAAGGTTGACAAGTCTTTGGCTTCCTCTATGGCGGTGACTTTAGGTTGCCATTTAGGAGTTAGACTACGAAGGATTTTTCGAATGGTGTCCTCGGACTCGAAATTCCTTCCTAGACTATTAAGCTCATTAATAATACAAGAAAAACGAGAAGAGAAACTATTTAAAGACTCGTCCTTTGACATTCTAAACATCTCATATTGTTGCATGAGAAGGTCAATACGGTGTTTTCTTACTTGGGACGTCCCTTCATAAGCAAGTACAAGAGAATCCCAAATAGATTTTGCCGTAGGACACCCGGAGATTCGACTAACTTCCCCTTCACCAACACAACGTTGAAGAATCGACATTGCTTTGGAATTCTTTTCGGCAAGCTTGAAGTCGTTCTCATTGTAATTTCTTTCCTCTTTTGTCTTGGTGAAACCGTTAAGAATATCGGTTTCCTCAATGACAAGAGGTCCATTTTGGATGATGTTCCAACATTGATAATCGATACTTTTGATGTAATGTTCCATTTTGAGTTTCCACCAACCAAAATTCGAACCGGTAAAGACCGGGATCTTGGAGTGTTTCTCGGAATCCATTACCCACGAATCAAACTCTAAGGCGGTTAGCCTCGATCAAGAGCACGAGGCTCTGATACCAATTGTTGAGTTTATGGATTCAAGTACCTAAGAGGGGGAGGGGGTGAATTAGGTACTCTTTTAAAAATTTTAACTTCAACTTTATTGGATTAAAGTAAGTTAAGTGAACAAAAGAGATTTAGAGGATACTTAGAATAATATTGAAAGATTGAACAAGTATCACGATGAATGTTTGCTGAAGTATGAAAGCAACAATCGTTCTGACTGTATCTATTTGTCTCAGTTTGTGAAGTATGACTGCAGACCAAATGCGACAGTATGATGTGTGAGTTAATATCCGTATACTACCCTTTAAATTTAGGACTATAACGTAAATTTAAACATGTGATTATAGTCATAAAACATAAATACAATAGAAACGATAAGGAACAAGAAATAACCTCGGGTCCTTATGATGCACGGCGTAAAGAATCAAACGAGATTCCCTCCTAATTGTTGCACCCAAGACTTGTCCGAGATATGCCCTTGGCTAGATGGTGTTCTCCGATTGCCTTGCAATATAGGGAGAACTGATGTGAGTTTTGTCGAGATGAGAGATCTCAGGTTTTTCAGAGGAGAATGCTCTTCAAAACCCTAGTTTTTCTGCAAATGAAATTGTCTAGGTCAAAAGGAGAGGGAGTCTCTCCTTTTGTTTGGTTCGGCCGGACCGAGTGCATGCATGGGGAAGTGGGCTTCCACTTCCTCTTAATTTTAGCTCGAGGTCCAGTTCGCCAAATGCTAAAATGTATATGACGGGTTTATATTATAAATCATTATCGGTTATCGGAAATTAAGGCATCAGCTAATAATACGGGTTAGCCGAATTATTAATTCGTGTCCGACAAAGCAAACGATTGTATAATTATATTCAATATACATTTAATTAAATATAAATCGTTTATATTTAATTTTACTGAATTAATCAAGTTAATTCGCTTATAGCCCATGATATTTAATCCGTATTAAATATAATATCTCAACATCACATATTTGACTAATTACTAGTCAAATAACTCGGACTAATCGGTTAGTCAATTTTGGCATCTACATGATCGTATTTCCATCTTTATCACGTCTCTCAAACGTATCCTATAGGTGTGACTTTTAGGGACCAGTTGATCACCGCCATCCGTATGACAATAACGTCAAACTTATCTAGCAAGCCAACCGTTATTGATAAACGTGGATCAACTGATAATAATACCAAAGTATGCCCTTTGATCCTTTTAGAGGTTTATAAGTCCTTGCACTAATTGTTAAGGACACCAACCCCAACAAGCTCCCACTTGTCCGTACAAGTGTATGTGCAATGACGTTATCCGCACTAACGGAGGACACAAGCTCCAACAAACTCCCACTTGTCCGTACAAGTGTATGTGCGATAACCGATTCTCATATTCATTTAAAAATTTCTCCCACTCAATGTAAAACAATTTGCAGATCTGGATCCGCAAAGGTCGTATTTTACAATCGATCTGTATCTAGAGTGGTTTCCCCGACTAGAGAGTAACTTAACCGATAAAACGAATCCGTATCCGAGCATGGCCATGCATTTCGATTCTGACTCCTCGAGTGGCCCTGAGAAATATCGAGTACCCGATAAAGGCTGAATATTTCCTTCAACTCGACTCCTTCCGATCTAAGCACAAAGATGAAATGACCCGAAAAAATCTACTTGGCCCCCTGTTACGGATGACCGTGAGAAAGAAACCAAAGTCACCCAAAATCTGCCGTAGTCTCAAGAGACAGTCGATAGTCAAGAGATTCGACTCTAAGGATCACCATGGAAGTCCTATCCACGACCGGGCAACGAATGTTATAAAACATTTAGGACTCCACGTCGATGTCACAATGGTGTCCTACGAAATATCCGTATAAATCGCCTCTGTGATTGGTCACAACCGGTTGACTTATGGCTCGTTGAACCCACCATCAACCAACGTCACAAAATAATTGCCAGAGTTATCAGCTCATGTGGGCAATTAAGGACTAACAATATATGATGTTTGTTCAGTTCACTTTGTGGTGTTCAAAATCGTCGTACAATTCCACATGAAAAACAAAATATATATATAAAATATCAAAACGATGATGTCGTATAGAGTACAAAGGAGAATGAATCTGATCCATAAAAGAGTACTACAACTTGGGAACACGTTTGATTCCCATGGAATTAACGTGCCCTTCATGCTTATCTTGTCGTAATGCTTTAGTGAGAGGATCTGCTATGTTGTCATCTCGTAGCAATCTTTTCTATCACTACATCTTTTGCTCCACGTAATCCGGATTAGATGAGCTTTCCGTTGTACATGTCTAGACTTGTTGCTAGACTTAGGCTCCTTAGCTTGGAAGATGGCACCACTATTGTCGCAATAGATGGTGATCGGGTCATTCGAACTAGGCACTACGGATAGTCCATGTAAGAATTGACGCATCCATATCGCTTCCTTTGTAGCTTCGGACGCGGCATAGTACTCGGACTCGGTCGTAGAATCTGCTGTAACAGCTTTGTTTCGAACTCTTCCAAATGATCAGCGCCATTAAGAGTAAAAACGAATCCTGACCGAGATTTCGAGTCATCACGATCCGTTTGGAAGCTAGCATCTCACAGAATCGGTTGCGCATAGCGTTTGAGAGCCTCCATAAGTCAATGCCCAATCTTTAGTCCTCTGGAGGTACTTAAGAATGTTCTTGACAGCCAGCCAATGTGGTTCACCTGGTTGCTGTTGGAATCGACTTGTCATACTCAATGCATATGCCACGTCCGGACGTGTGCATATCATGGCATACATGATTGATCCTATAGCCGAAGCATAAGGAATCCGTGTCATGCGCTCTTTCTCTTCCGGTGTCTCTGGTGCCTGAGACTTGCTCAAATGCACCCCTGGAGCCATAGGAAGAAACCCCTTCTTGGAGTTAGTCATGCTGAATCTCTCTAGGACTTTGTCTATGTAAGACTCCTGACTGAGAGATAACATCCGTCGTGATCTATCTCGATAGATACGGATGCCTAGAATTCTCTGTGCCTCTCCCAGATCTTTCATCTGGAAATGGTTTTTCAACCATACTTTCACCGAAGTTAAGAGAGGTATGTCATTCCCAATCGTGAGTATGTCGTCAACATACAATATTAGGAAGACAATCTTGCTCCCACTCGACTTGATATATAGACATGGTTCCTCGACTGATCGAGTGAATCCATTTTCTTTTATCACTTGGTCGAAGCGATGATTCCAACTCCTTGATGCTTGCTTAAGTCCATAAATGGAACGCTTAAGCTTGCATACTTTCTTAGGATGTTCAGGATCGATGAAACCTTCGGGTTGTACCATGTACAACTCTTCCTCCAAAAAGCCGTTTAAGAAGGCGGTTTTCACATCCATTTGCCAAATTTCATAGTCATGAAAAGCAGCGATCGCTAAGATAATCCGAATGGAACGCAAAGATAACTACGGGTGCAAAAATCTCATCGTAGTGCAAACCTGGCACTTGGGTGAAACCTTTTGCAACTAGTCGTGCTTTATAGATATCTTGTTGACCTTCCACGAAATGCTTTATCTTGTAAAGCCATTTGCATTGAAGGGGACGAACCTTAGCAGGTAAGTCAACAAGATCCCACACGTTGTTCTCATACATGGAGTCCATCTCGGATTGCATGGCCTCAAGCCATAGCTTTGAGTCAGAACTTGTCATGGCACCTTTATAGGTTGCGGGTTCACTACTCGTTAAGAGTAGAACGTCATCTATATCATGTTCCTCGACCATACCAATGTATCTGTCCGGAGGAATAGAGACTCTTCCCGACCTCCTAGGTTCCTCAGGAATATTCACCGCAGCCGGGATTGAAGGAACAGGTTCCTCCAATGGTTGCTCGGTGTTTGGTTCTGGAATCTCCGACAGGTCGAAGGTTCTATCACTCTTTGCATTCTCGAGAAATTCCTTCTCTAAGAATGTCGCACTAGCCGCAACAAAAACACGTTGTTCGGTTGGCGAATAGAAGTAATGACCACGTGTTCCTTTAGGATAACCTATAAAGTGTGTCTTGACCGATCGCGGGCCGAGCTTATCCTCGTGTCTCCACTTGACATAAGCCTCGCAGCCCCAAACCCGTATAAAGGACAAGTTAGGGACCGTTCCCTTCCATAGTTCATATGGAGTCTTGTCAACAGCTTTAGACGGACTTCGGTTAAGTATTAGAGCGGCTGACAATAGAGCATAACCCCATAATGAATCAGGTAAAACCGTGTGACTCATCATGGATCGAACCATATCAAGTAGTGTTCGATTTCTCCGTTCGGACACACCATTCAACTGAGGTGTTCCAGGTGGAGTTAACTGTAGGGCAATCCCACAGTCCTTTAGGTGTTGATCAAACTCGTGAGAAAGATACTCGCCACCACGATCTGAACGCAGTGTTTTAATCTTTCTACCTAATAGGTTCTGTACCCTATTTTGGTATTCCTTGAATTTCTCAAAGGATTCACTTTTGTGCTTCATTAAGTAGACATAGCCATATCTACTCAAATCGTCCGTGAAAGTGATGAAATACCTATAGCCTTCTCGTGCGGTGATTGACATAGGACCACATACATCCGTGTGTATGAGCCCTAATAGGTCGCAGCGCATTCCAACACCTTTGAAGGAAATCCGAGTCATCTTACCGATGAGACATGATTCACACGTGCCAAATGATTGAAAATCAAAGGCCGAGATAGCTCCATGTTTGATGAGGTGTTTTACGCGTTTCTCATTAATGTGTCCCATACGGCAGTGCCATAGATACGTTTGATCTTTGTCACCAACCTTTAACTTTTTATTCATTACGTGTAATATTTCCGAGGTCCGATCTAAAACATAAATTCCGTTCATGGAAACTGCTTTTGCAGAAATCATATCGTGTAATGAGAAAATGCAAGCATTGTTTTCTATTACAAATGAAAAACCAAGTTTATCAAGCGCAAACTAAATAATGTTTTTGGAAAGACTAGGAACATAATAGCAATCATATAATGATAACTCAAATCCGCTTGGAAGCTGGATCACATATGTCCCCTTTGAGATGGCAGCTACTCTTGCTCCATTCCCGACACGCAGTCCACCTCACCCTTTACGAGGGGTTCGATGTTTCGGAGCCCCCGCACATGATTACACAGATGAGAACCACAACCAGGATCAAGTACCCAAGTTCCGTAACTTGCGTGGTTAATCTCAATCATATGAATAAAAGTAGAAGAGAGAGAAGACATACCAACAAGTTTAACACGACCTGCCTTTAAGTCCTCATGATAAACATGACATGTGCGTCTCCAATGCCCAGTCTTGTGGCAATGATGGCATTCCATGTTTTCACTCTTGCTCTTTGTCATGCCCGATGAGTTACTCGCCTCACCAGGACCACTCTTCCCTGAACCCGACTTCTTGAACTTCGCCTTACCTCATCGTTAGGTTTGCGGAGCTTTGCCCTTACCTTTCCCTTTGTTTGACACAACGAGAACATCTGTTTCGAACTCCCATCAACTTCATGTCCTTCTCGGTCATTTAGGAGGGAGTGCAATTCATGGGGAGTTTTCTTCAAATCATTCATATAGTAATTCGCTCTCAATTGCGAATAACCATCGTGGAGTGAGTGAAGAATACGGTCGATAACAATATTCTCGCCGATGTTACGATTAAAGGTCTCCGCTTTCTCGACATTCTCAATCATGCTGAGAATGTGTGGGCTAACCGGTTGGCCCTTCTGGAGTCTCGCATCAAAGAAGCGAGTGGTATGCTCATAGGTCACGATTCTCGGTGCTTTCGAGAATTCCTTAGTGAGCGTGGTGAAAATCTTGTTTGCACCATGGGCTATGAAGCGTTTCTGCAAATTGGGTTCCATTGCAAAAATAAGTACGTTCTTTACCGCACCCGCTTCTAAAGCGAAATCGTTATACTTGTCGATCTCGTTTATTCCAGCCGTGGGGCCGGGTTTAACGGCATGGGCTCAAGCGGATATCCGAGCTTTCCGTCGCAAGCGGCAGATTCCGTAATGCCGCCTCCCGATCCGCGAAGTTGGATCCGTCATTCTTCGATCCGAGTAGACGATTCATCCGACTCATGAAGATCCTAAGCCAGGACTCACGGTCCAATGTGGCACTTGGCATTGGGTTATCACTTGAACCACCATTTGTTGTTTAGCGCTTAATACGTGATCTACACTGAAAAAGAAGAAAAACAAAACGAAATAAGCAACTCATCGAGGTGATTTAAGTCTATTTTAAAATTCATTTTAAACATGTAGACTCTTGCACTTGCATAATTGATCTCCCTCAAGAATGATACAAGTGATCCCAAGACTCAATTTCGAAAAATTGATAAGCCAACTGTTAGCTAATTCTTCCTAAGAACTCTTGGTCGATAGATTTACAGAAATCTATCTATAGTCCACCATGATCACAGGATCGCATGAGTGACCATAGTGTTGAGATAAAATAGGTCAATTGGTTCCAACTTACCCGACGTAGAAGGGGTCATAGTATGCCTACCGACGAAGAAGGGACTCATTGGAGTTTGACCTATAAAGACCGTTCTCAATTTTAGTTTATACGAGGAAGATCCCATCAACTAAATTATAATTCATTTTAAGTGAACGAATAACTAGCGTCCGTCGTGAATGAATTTATTTGGATGATGGCTTAAAACGTGTGACATGAGAATGTCAATGAAAACTAACTCGTGACCTCTATATGTGTCAGTTTTCATGCAATAAATTATAGGTGGTTTGGTTTTTAGGCGGAATATGATGCAAATAATCGTTGCGAAAAATAAATAAAGGAATGCAATACGTAAATAAAAATTTCCTAGTGTGGCCTATCCTAGTATAAGAACAAAATACAACTTTGGAATCCACCGTTGGACCCGAAAAGCTTGTCTTGATGTTCCATCTTGATCCAAGTAGCGGGAGTGAGCATCTGGTCTCCATCTTTGGTCTTCTCAAAAATTACAATTTAAAATTACAAATATAAACCTATTTACATTCTAATTAAAACTGTAATTACAAGTGAAAAATCCAAAACGGAGATGCGAGATCTCAAAATACAACCAAGACCGTGTTCCATCATTACGGTAACACGTTCTACTAAGGCCACACTAAGTTACAATCAATTGTAAAAATTAAATACGTAATAAAAAGGCATTCACGGCATTCATAATTAACGATAAATAAAATGCATCAACTAAAAACAAATTCATTCGTGACATAATTCCGTAATTATGTTAAATTTATCCAAACCACCTTTTAATGATTAAAATTCATGTGATAAAACCGCTTCTATCATTTAATTTTAATCCATTATAATCCGTCATTTTAAAGACGCTTTAAAACAACTATATGGTACGTGAGTGAACCGATTCACTATTAAGCGAGTGTACTATATCCGTATAAAGTACATATAGAAGCCAAAAGAAAATTTAAATCAAAAGAAACAAATTTTCAAAGTCATTAAAGATGAAATCCCTCGATCCGGGGACACAAGTGCTCGATCGAGGAACAAAGGGCTCGATCGATCAATCGCAAGTCGATCGAGGGGTATGCTAATCAGGGAGTACTCGATCGACTAACCTGTAGGTCGATCGAGTACCTATATCAAGAAATCTGCTTGATCGAGTACGAGGACAACTCGATCGAGCGTAAGGGTTTTGAAAGCGTGTCGATCGAGTACAAGGACTCGATCGAGCAAAAAGGTTTTGGAATGGGGTCGATCGAGTACATCGGGGACTCGATCGAGCAAAAATATATGAGAAAAGCCACTCGATCGATTGAAAACTTGGTCGATCGAGTGCAAAAGTCTCTGGAAAATTCAAAACCCTCGTGAAAACATATTTCAAGACAAAATCAATTGCAAATTCGATCAAAAAAGCATTAAAACAAATTTGACAATTGACAAAACATGACATATTGTTATAATCTCTGTATAAAACAACAATATGCAAAAACCAAATCGAAAAAGAACATGAAATTACCGTGTAATACATGACACGGTTTTAAAAAACTCCGTGTATACTAGGCACGGTTTTCAAAGCAGAAAATCATCGTTTCAAAAACGTTTTATGATAAACACATGAAAAATTCACGTGGCCTCGCTCTGATACCACTTGTGAGTTAATATCCGTATACTACCCTTTAAATTTAGGACTATAACGTAAATTTAAACATGTGATTATAGTCATAAAACATAAATACAATAGAAACGATAAGGAACAAGAAATAACCTCGGGTCCTTATGATGCACGGCGTAAAGAACAGAAATCAAACGAGATTCCCTCCTAATTGTTGCACCCAAGACTTGTCCGAGATATGCCCTTGGCTAGATGGTGTTCTCCGATTGCCTTGCAATATAGGGAGAACTGATGTGAGTTTTGTCGAGATGAGAGATCTCAGGTTTTTCAGAGGAGAATGCTCTTCAAAACCCTAGTTTTTCTGCAAATGAAATTGTCTAGGTCAAAAGGAGAGGGAGTCTCTCCTTTTGTTTGGTTCGGCCGGACCGAGTGCATGCATGGGGAAGTGGGCTTCCACTTCCTCTTAATTTTAGCTCGAGGTCCAGTTCGCCAAATGCTAAAATGTATATGACGGGTTTATATTATAAATCATTATCGGTTATCGGAAATTAAGGCATCGCTAATAATACGGGTTAGTGAATTATTAATTCGTGTCCGACAAAGCAAAAGATTGTATAATTATATTCAATATACATTTAATTAAATATAAATCGTTTATATTTAATTTTACGAATTAATCAAGTTAATTCGCTTATAGCCCATGATATTTAATCCGTATTAAATATAATATCTCAACATCACATATTTGACTAATTACTAGTCCAATAACTCGGACTAATGTTAGTCAATTTTGGCATCTACATGATCGTATTTCCATACTTTTGTCACGTCTCTCAAACGTATCCTATAGGTGTGACTTTTAGGGACCAGTTGATCACCGCCATCTGTATGACAATAACGTCAAACTTATCTAGCAAGCCAACCGTTATTGATAAACGTGGATCAACTGATAATAATACCAAAGTATGCCCTTTGATCCTTTTAGAGGTTTATAAGTCCTTGCACTAACTGTTAAGGACACCAACCCCAACATGATGAACTGTTACTTCTAAGTTTAAGCGAAACAAAACAAACAAAGTAAAAGCAGCGGAAATAAAATAAGCACTTGAACACGAGATTTTTGAATTGGTTCGGCAAGAAACTCAAGTGCCTACGTCCAATCTACTTTTTATTACTTTCCTTTAGTGATCTACTCCGAAAACTAAAAGACCCTTGTAATAAAAGACGCCAACCTACTCCGGTTGCAAAGCTAGTACAAGAACTACTCCGTTCTATGACAAGCTAACTCGCAATCTACTCCGATTGCCAAGAGTTAAAGGACTACTCCGTCCTAGAACTCAATACTCACAACCTACTCCGGTTGCCAACTCACAACCTACTCCGGTTGTCAAGAGTTAAAGACTACTCCGTCCTAAACTCTACTAACACACTTAAAATGTAAAGGATCAAGTTTCCACTAACACATTCTTAACAAAGAATAGAGGTGGACAACTTTTACAAGATCAACACTTTTAAGCAAGAGAGTTTAGTATAGAGAAGCAACAAAGGGCCACGATCGTAGAAAAACCGAAAGACACTTGAAGACTTTTAAAGGATTTTGCAAACAAACACGATTTTAAAGCTTTGAAAATGATTTGCAAAGTTGGAAGAATTAATTCAGAAAAGTCTTGGGGATTTAATGAGGAGGATGCACGGTTTATATAGAGGAGGTGAGTGAAGGGGTTGCTAGGGTTTTGAAGGGTCAAAGACCTCACATGTGAAGACCATTTGCAACCACCTAATAACTTGCACCAAAAAGGAGTCTTTTGCAAAGGTAAGAATAGAGAAAGAAGGTTTGAAAGACAACCTTAAATGCTCATGCTTTTTCAGAAAAACAAAGGATGTGAGACAAGTCACATGATGACAAGTTAGCACCAAAATGGCAAAAAGCAATTTTTGTTTTCTTAAAAACCAAAGGATTGAATTTGCATAAAGAGGAAACATTTTGAATAATTCAAACCACTCTTTAAAGAATACTACCTCCTTAATAAAATCAGATTTTTATCTTTGAAAATATAAGTCACGTGAAAGCATTTGAAAGAAAAAAGAAGCTTCAAGTTTCTACGAGTTGTGGCAAAGTCCACTCACCAGTATGCGTGTTAAAGCAACATCATCCTGGATCAAGCTTTCTATTACTCGCTATACTTAACTTTCTCACTTGTACATTAGATGACACACGACTAATTACAATGGGATTAGTAACAACTTCAACACTTCTTAATCCAAGCTTGATTACATCATTAATCCTGAAAAGGTAAACTAAGATGACACAAATCAAATGGGCATGTTATCATCAACATAAGGAACCCAACAGTTTTCGTTTTTGCGCCAAAATTTTAAGGATAGATATGTAATTTTATCTCTTCATAATTTATTCTATTAAAATATAACTTTATGTAAATGAATTAATAATCTAGTTATTAAAATAAAATTTATAAGTTTGTTAAGAATAATTATCACAAAATCATCAGTAACAATGTATAGAATACGTTTTTTTTTTCATCATTTACTACCTTACTTATTTATCCTTCTGAAATTAAAGGATGTAAAATACTGATTCTCCTCATTTATGTTCTAAATGTAGCCACCTCCTTCATCCACCATTATTTTTTCTTATGATTTTCATTCGTTATTTGTTTGTATGGGTTAGTGCTATGCAATGATTTACGTATAAATTTATAAACTTCCACAACTAGTCTTTCTGTTGATCACTATTAGCTTTAATTGGATTTGTATAATTTGCAAGCAAAATATTTGCCAAGTAGCAAGATAATGGCAGTTTTGATGTCTGTGATAGATAACAATGAATGTCAATGGCGTACTTTATCTCCCTGCCTAGAAAATAGCTATGATAACAAACTTAAAATCTTTTATTTATTTTATTTAAAACAGTTTTTTGATCAAATATATTATATGAATGCCTAAATTACCCTCTACCATTAATTTGTTTGAAATTTAAAAATTAAGGGAGGGAATTAAAAGTACATGTGCAATTTCCTATTATAACCCCGGTGGCGCACAAACTGGGTACCACCCGGTGGCGCCATCTCAATCAATTTACTCATTTGAAAATGACATATACAACAGAAGTACGTAATGAATCAAGGATATTAGGTTCTACGAGTATTAGACATGTTCTATATGTTTGTCACTTATATTTAATCTAGTTTAATATAAAATGCCTTGTTTTTTTTGTTACATATGAGGGATTATACCCCGAATAAAATAAAACTAGCTAGTGACGACTCGAGGAAGAGCTGCTCTAAGTAAATCTTCAGTTCTTCACGGAGTATAGTATGGAGGGTTGCTGACGGTGCTTCTAGATCAACAATACTCTTGAGAGACTCAACTCCCTGCTTAGCAAGCCAGTAGCTAGGTTTGCTTCCCTATAGACGTGTTGCAGACTCACAGAACTATGTATTGTAAGATTTATGTACGGAGTAATATTTAGTCAAGGTTTCGATCCTTGTCCATGAAATAGAGAAAAATCTTAGGGGGTGTTTGGTTCACGCGTGGGTATGGGTTTGGAATCGGGAATCATACCTGGGTGGTATCGGGTTGGAACTTGATACCTCATACCTTGTGTTTGGTTCAATTTTGGGGGTATGGGGTTAGAAACTAATCAAAGCTAAAAACTCTTCAAAATACAATATTTTTAATAATAATTTTTATACTATTAAATCATGTAGAGAAAATTTAATCAAATAAATATATAAAATGATTTTTTTACAATTGTTTTTATCACTTTTTAATATTTGTAATTTGATACCATGGGTATCAATCTCATACCCACCCCCTCCCGGGTTTATAACCCATACCTCATGGGTTTGAGGTATGGGTATCAAACCTCCAATTTTGTCAACCAAACACATGGTATGGGTTTGGTTCATTCCAAACCCATACCTCATACCTATATTGGGTTAACCAAACACCCCCTTAGTGTTTACCTCTTTGTAGCGCATTTACGGCAAGGGAATTAGTTATCAATGTCAATGATAAATTAGTGGATACTTGATTTACACCAAAAAAAAAACAATGGCAATCGTTTACCTAGCTCTTTTTTTTTGGGGAAAGTTAAGTATATTATAATCAATCAAACTCAAAGTATTACATCCTACTACTTACAATGATACGATTTGTACAACAAAATTGAAAGACAATCAAGCTCATGTATGAATCTGATGAAGCCAACCCGATAACTAGCTCTTATTATTGTTAAATACTCCGTAACAATTACTTTGTGTAATCCGATGTAATTTTATACAAGTAATTCGAAAAACAACTTAGCCTGTTTACAAATGAAAAATTGTACCACAATCACCTTACCTTGGTACTGCGTAAACATAAAACTTTTAGGTTACTGGTGCCCTAGTCTCCACACCATCCATTGTGAAGTGTACTCGTATTATCAACGTCAGGAGTATAAATGAGCTGGCCCATTCTGCAAACCCTCAAAATGTCCCGGTTAAAACTCGGCTCAAGCTCGAGCCAGCTTGACCAAATATGAACCGATCTTGAGTTCAACAAAGTTCGGATCAAAAGCTTGTTGGAGCTCATTTTTATTTCTTTAGTATAATTTTTAATGTCTTCTAACTATATCTATTCTAAATTATACGGCAAGGTTATTTTTGTATTTAATTTTTTTTTGTTTTAATATTTGTAATTATTTTGCTTTTGGGAAAGTATATAGTTAAATTTTTACAAAGTGAAATTGGAAAGAAAATAGTGACGAGAGTTCTGAACTTCAATTTTCTGAATTAGCTAAATGAACAGAGTCGAATTGGAGCTCGAGCTGCATGGTTAATAACTCTCTTAGCATGCTGGAAAAAAAATTGCTCGGGAAAAGCTGTAGCTCAAGAAAAAATCGTGCATGGTTAATGCCTAGGAATGGCAATGGATCCAGGATCCGGTCCAGATCCGCAGGATCCGCCCCGCATGGATCGGATCTGGATCCTAATTTTTGGGACCCGTTGGATATGGATCGGATATGGATCCATTAATTTTAAAACGGATCTGGATCTAGATCTCATCACTTAGATCCGGATCCAACCCACGGAACCGTTTATAATTTAAAAAAATAATATAAAATAAAATAAACTCTTTTCCTACTCTACTGACTTCAGAATTCATAGTAAGTTGACTCAAAAAAAGTCCTAATTAATATCAAAAACCCTAGCTCTACCATTCTCGTATGCCGTCATTCAATCTTTTCCAAAAATCGTTCAACCTCGACAGATCTGACGCCATCGCCGGTCAATCTTCTGTCACAACTCACATCAAGCGTCCGCCAGTCTATCTTCTCCATCTATTTAGGCCAACCGTCCTCCACTAGTAAGGTTAGGATTCCTAATTTCGAATTTGCATCCACTATTATTGTTTGCTTCTAATTGAATTAATCTTTAAATAATTGCATCCACTATAAAATTATTGTCGAGGATTTTCATTACCTAAGAGTATAGGACTTTTGATGTTTTTTATTTCTAATTGAATTAATTTTTGTAGCCATTGTATTTTGAGATTGTTTTTCTTCTATGAATTTGCTGCCATTTTTATCCGAATTTGAAACCTTGTTCATTTTTAATAATTGACATATTTGGTCGTTGTTATTAAATTATTAGGATGGAGGGAGAACAATCTCCATGCTCGCAATCAAAGAATTCTGTTGGGATTGATAATGTTACTGAGAATGTGGTATTGGGGAAGTCGTCTAGGAATTATGGTGTCCCTATAGATTTGGAGAGTGAAGAAGATGATTACATTGATGTTGATGCTGATGATAAGCAGAATGATAACCCAGAGACAAATTCTACTTTGGTTATTACATCGGGTAAAAAACGTACTTCCAAAGTTTGGCTCTCTTTTAAAGTTATAGATGTGGGTGATATTAAGATGGCTGAATGCATTCTTTGTAAGAAACGTCTTTCTTACAATGGACGTAATGGTGTTTCCCATCTTCGTAAACATGCTAATACCAGTTGTCCAAAGAGGTTTTTAGCAAATGTAGGTGGTCAAAGGAACTTAGAACTATAACCGACGCTGATGGTTCAACTACTTTGGAGATGAAAGAAAAATACAGGGAGTTCGACCAAGATTATACAAGAAGTAAGTTGGTTAAGATGATAGTGATACATGAGTATCCTTTATCGATGGTTGATCACTTGGGTTTTAGAGAGTATTCCAAGAGCTTAAATCCTTCATTCAAGCTGATGTCTAGGAATACATTAAGAAGTGACATTTTGAAGATGTATAAAGACGATAAGCTTTCCCTTAGGCGATTGTTGGAGTCTAATGATAGTAGAGTTGCTGTGACAACGGACATGTGGACAGCCTCCAGCCAAAAGAAAGGTTATATGGTCGTCACCTCACATTTTATTGACCAAAACTGGAACTTGAGAAACCGAACATTGAGGTATTGATTTACATCTTTTTTTTAGAATTACAATTGCAACTTATGAACATAATCTGCTACCCCAAATAACATATTGTAATTATTAATTATTGCACATGTTACATAAATGGGCACCTATGAAATAAAATTTGTAATGTTTAAATTAGCAGCTCGTAAATCACTATTCCAGCAAATTGACTACCACAGTACAAATTTCAGTATGTTGATGTTTTCTGACCTGCATTAGAAACAGGCTTAGTGATTAGGCAAGTTGCTTGAGGTATTGTTGGAGTCTAATGGTTGTGGAATTGTATTTTCTTTTTTGAAGGTTTTGCTTTGTACCATATCCTCACACAAATGGTGTTCTTGCTAAGGTTTTAATGGATTGTTTGTTTCAATATGGGTTAGGGAGCAAGATTTCTTCCATTGTGGTTGATAATTGTACTACAAATGATGCAATGATGAAAATTCTACTTAAAATTTTTGAGAAAAAGTGTCTTATGTTGAAGGGTAGTTTCTTGCATTTGAGGTGTAGTGCTCACATCTTAAATTTGATTGTGAAAGATGGGTTGGATGTTATTGAATCTGGGATTTCAAAGGTAAGGGAATGTGTCTCATTTTGGATGTCCACTCCAAAAAGAATTGAAAAATTTGAGGAGGCTTGTCAATTTCAAGGTATTGATAACAACAAAAGATTGGTTCTTGATTGTAAAACAAGGTGGAATTCGACTTTTTTTATGCTTGAATCTGCTTTGCCTTATATGAAAGTGTTTGAAAGACTTAAACGGTTGAATGAAAAGTTGAAGTTTGATATTCCCTCTGATAAAGATTGGAAGTTGGCTAGCATTATTTGTAAGAAGCTGGAGATATTTCGTAATGCAACGAAAGTGTTTTCGGGGAGGAATTATCATACTTCCAACTTGTTTTTTCGAAAGGCTTGTGAGATTAAGCATACTTTGAGGTGCTGGTTAAAAGATGCTGATTGAGTTGTGAGATCCATGGCGGTAAATATGATTGAAAAGTTTGAGAAGTACTGGGAACATATTAATGGTCTTTTGGCCATCGCCGCCATTTTAGATCCTAGGAACAAGATGGATTGTGTTAAGTGTTATTTTAAGGTACTTTATGAGGATCAAAGTGAGAAAGAAGTGAATATAGTGAGGAAGTACTTGGATGATCTTGTGGCTGAGTATCAACAAAGAAATGAAGAGAATAAGGCACAAGAGGTTTCTAAAGGAAATAGAAAAAGAATGCGTGAGGTCTTTAATATTGGAGGTGAAGAAGATCGGTTTGCTAAAGAAAAGAAAAATATGAGGAGAAAAGTAAATGTAATGGGAGAGGTAGACCATTAATTGGAGGATGACACAAAACCTGAGAGTGATAACTTTGATGTCCTTAATTGGTGGAAGATCGATCATAGATATCCTACATTAAGAATTATTGCGAAAGATATTCTTGCTATTCCAATTTCTAGTGTGGCTTCAGAAAGTGCTTTTTGCATGGGAGGAAGGGTGGTAAGTCCTCATCGATCAAGACCTCATGCTAACACCTTTGAAGCGTTAATGTGTTTGCAAAATTGGAAAATGCAAGATATTCAAGGTATATTCATTGCTAAAGTTCTAAAATTAATATACTTGTTATCCTTTGCTCCTTCGCCTTTTCTGCCTATTTCTGCTACTTCCTTTAACTGTCATGAGATCTAAAACTGCAGTTGATTTGTCGCTTGAGCAATTCTTTTGTCGCACTGTACTTTTGAACTCTATATTAACATCAATAAACTATGCTTTTATATCATTCAGTCAG
This sequence comes from Silene latifolia, assembly GCF_048544455.1. NCBI lineage: Eukaryota > Viridiplantae > Streptophyta > Magnoliopsida > Caryophyllales > Caryophyllaceae > Silene > Silene latifolia. The sequence goes on from NC_133538.1 coordinate 46,373,264, forward strand.
GCCAGTCAGGCCCACTGTCTTGGTTTTACAGTTTAATTGTGGACTGTTATTTGTCAATCATGTAATCTTCTTCATGTTTATTCTTTGAAATTTTAATATATGTATGAATATTTATTTTAAGGTGATATGGAGGGCACTAGCGCATGTTCTACTATCAATGAGGATTCTGACCTTGAAGGAGAATTGATTGATATAATTGATATGGTGAGTTTTCATTATTTCACTTTATTAGTTACGTTTACTTTGTTAATTGTGTTTATACATAATTTATGAGTCTTTCTTAACTGTAGGACGTTGACGACATTCCCAATGAGGATATGCAAGAAGAGGATCCTAAACAAGCTTCAAGTTCTTACTACTAGATCGAGCTTGTGTTTATAATTTGGTTGATTTGTAGTTGATGCATGGACATTTTTCATTATATGTTGTACATTCTTCATTAATTTGTAAGACTTTGTAGATAAAGACGTTTTTAATTTGGTGTGTGACGTGACGGACACATTGTTTTTGGCTTGTTAATTTGACGAAGTGTTGAGTTTGCTACGGAAGGCATTAACTTTCAAGTCCAAAAGTTGTTACTAGACAGGAGGAGGCTACTGACTTTCAAAGTCCAAATGAATGTTTTTTTTTTGGTAACTTGGACCCGCATAGGACCCGGATCCGCTGGATATGGATATGGATTTGAGAAAATTGGACCCGCTGGATCTGGATCTCGCATGGGGAACGCGGATCTGGATCCACTTGGATCCGGTCCAGATCCGGTCCGTTGCCATCCCTAAATAATGCTCTCTTCGCATGCTGGAAAAAAAAATTACTCGAGAAAAGGTCTAGCTCAAGAAAAAAGTTACAAACTCAGATTGAACATTAGTTTTTTCAAAAAATCCTGCTCGATTTTAATTATATATGAGCTGATCTTAAGCTTAGTTGAGTTTGATATCGCCGTTAGTCAAGGCTATTCAAGTGACTTTGTCTTGGTGGAGTTGGTGAAATGCGAGCAAAGGTAAAGCTTACCTGAGCAGCTAAAAATCGCAAATTCTCATTTAAAATGGATACATTTGTCTTAAACAATAAAGCGGATCAAATAGATGTGTAAAACAAAAAAAAACGCTTAGAGAAAGACGAACTCAAAGATAGATATATGACTCTTCTTGTCATACTTACGTTATAGTATAAAACTTAAAAGTACAATTAAGGACTTCCTCAAAAAAAAAAGACAAGATAACGGCTCCGTATACGAGTAACATGTTGTCGAAGCACGATTGCACCTAATTGGATGTCATTAAGTTAATTGGATGTCATTAAGTTAACTCACAATATAATCAATGAAGGAAGATTCCTACAAAAAATTTAGAGAGTAACTCTTTTAATTTTGCAAAAAAATTAATTACATATAAGACTTAAAAAGAACAGGAAAAAAACAGTAATATTTCTTCTTACAAATTAAAATAAAATATATATTTTTTGATTAAAATATACCCTTATAAAAACGTAAGTTTTGTTATACTAATTATTAAGAAAACAGAATTGCAGTAAGGCATTGCTATATACTTTCCGTAAGGAATTTATGCCCCCACTATTACGGGCATATCCTTCGAGATACAATACTGCGGTTATTATAAAGCCTATATAATTCTAGTTTTGTATTATCGGTTTGTGATTGCTATGCAATGAGGGGCAGCGAGTGGTTGTATTTATAATACACCAAGAGGTCTGTTCATCAAAACAGACACTCTGTTTCATGAACAGCCTTGGTCTGCAGTTATGGAAAACTGTAAAAACAAAAAACGGATGTATGTGTTTTCTGTTCTGAGAACCGCCAATTGCCCAAGTGTCTTGTCTTTGATTATTAAAGGATTAGGCTCAATTCACTAGTAATCAACCAACAATGGCCCATGATCCAATTAATAGAATAGAAACTTAATTCTATATAAACACAATTAGTTGCACTTAATTCTTCCATGTGGGATAAACCCACAACCTACAAACTCAATTGTTCCAACAATTCCTCACTAGTTTGTGTAGATTGTGGTTTTAATTTCCAGCTCATGCGTTATGAAAGTATCTTTCGATTTGAACTTTCACTTAGCAGATATATCAAAAATTCCAACGAAGTTTTAGGTCTCCGAAGATTGAACCAAAACTTATATAAGTCAGAACGAAGACATACTGCAGATGACGCTGATCATAAATAGGCTTTATTAAAAGAGTCAGCGCTATATATGGCCTTGCGCTACCATATCCATTCATAAACATTATTTACAACAATTACCCGTCTGTTTTGTTGCTGAAGCGGCACCACTTCTATGTTTATATAAGTGAATTTATTTTCGATCATGTTACTTTGATCATAACTCCATTAAGAGTGTAGCTCATCCTATCCTCGTAACATTATTTACTTCTATAAATTCAATTTTAAGAAATGAGGCTAATAGAAGTTTCACACAGAAATGACAACAACTTGTTATTACCCTTTGAACTTGAACTAATAATTAATCCATAGTTGGGTTCCCATTGTTACTTTCTTTAACGGGTTTAAGCCCCATCTCACTAGCTGTTGAACTTACTAAATCTCTTGGTAATGGTTTAGTAAGTGGATCTGCTAGATTACTCTTAGATTTTATGTATACAATTTTGATCACTCCACTTGTAATTAATTCTCGTATATAGGCATGCCTCAGACCAATATGTCTTGATTTACCATTGTATAAATTGTTGTAAGCTTTACACATCGTAGATTGACTATCGCAGTATAAGGAAATAGCTGGCATCAGTTGTGGCCACAACTCTATATCAAGTAATAAATTTCTAAGCCATTCTGCTTCCTTGCCTGCAACTGTCAAAGCTATAAATTCAGTTTCCATGGTTGAATGAGCAATAGTCGTTTGTTTCTTTGATGCCAACCTCATGGCATCCCCACCAAGAGTGAAAATCCAACCAGTTGTCGACTTATTGTCATTTGTACTAGTAATCCAACTAGCATCACAATATCCATCTAAAGATAAAGGATATTTGTTGTAGACTAGTCCATAGTCTATAGTACTCTTTAAATAACCAAATACTCTAGTAATAGCTTTCCAATGCTCTTTACCGAGTCTGCTCGTGTATCTAGATAGTTTGCCAACTGCAAAAGCAATATCAGGCCTAGTACAATGCATAGCATACATTAAGCTGCCTATTGCACTAGCATATTCTAGTTGAGCAACAATTCTATCGCATTGATCCGGTAATTTAATACAAGAATCAAAAGGAGAGTTTGCTTCCTTTATTCCAAGATGTTGAAACTTTTCCAATAATTTCTTTATGTAATGAGATTGATTCAAAACATAACCATTGTTTTGTTTTATTATTTTAATACCCAATATGGTATCAAATTCATTAAGATCTTTCATTTGGAATACAGAAGTAAGATATTTCTTCGTTTCTTGTATACCGACCATGTTAGTACTAAATATTAGTAAATCATCAACATAAAGGCTGATTATTACAATATACTCTCTAGTTCGTTTTGAGTAAATACACTTATCAGCATTATTATGCTTAAAACCATTATTTAAAATGGCTTTATCAATTTTTTCATGTCATTGCTTGGGTGCCTGTTTTAAACCATAAAGTGACTTTACTAGCTTGCATACTTTATGTCGGTTTCCTTCCAACACAAACCCTTCCGGTTGTTCCATATATATTTCCTCATTTAAATCTCCCTCTAAGAATGCTGTTTTAACATCCATTTGATGAATGTGTAAATCATATATTGAAGCAAGAGATATCAGAGTTCTTATAGAAGATAGCCTAGCAACGGGAGCATAAGTATCGAAGTAATCAATACCCTCCTTTTGTGTAAAACCCTTGGCAACTAACCTTGCCGTAAAAGTTTGTACACTACCATCTGTATTATATTTCTTCCTAAAAAACCCATTTATTCTTAATAGCCTTTGAGCCATGAGGTAAGTCGGATAAAATCCAGGTGCCATTAGACACTAATGATTCATACTCATCATTAATAGCCTCTTTCCAGAATGATGCATCTCTTGAAGTCATAGCTTCTTGATATGTTTTGGGATCATCCTCAACAGTTAAGACAATTGGAACTGAGTTCAAGACTTTGTCTCTGTTACCTTCAATAGGGTAAAAAACGGAGGTCATTTGGATAAAGTCTTTCCCAAAAATTTTTGGCTTCTTGGGTCATTAACTTTTCCTTTGTTCCACTTGTTTTTGTACAAGTTTTCTTTTGTTAATGCGATTATTTTCTATATCGACATTACTTTGATCATTAGAAAGTTCACTAGTTTAACCATTATTGTGATAATTTGGGACTTGTTGCTCATTAGAAATTGGATCCATGATGAACTTATTTTCAAAGAAATCGGCATGAATCGAGTCAATAATAACATTTGTCTCCAAGTCTAAAACTCTATATGCTTTGGAGTTTTCTGCATAGCCTACAAAAACACCCCTTTTTCCTCTCGGACCAAGTTTTTTAAGGTTTTGATCTATGATTTTGTAGTAGGCTAAGCATCCCCAAACCCGAAAATAATTCAAGTTAGGTTTTCGACCATATCAAAATTCATAAGGGGCTTTATGAGTCTTTTTTGTAGGAATTCGATTTCCTACATGACATGCTGTTTTGAGTGCTTCTCCCCACAAGGACAAAGGTAAACTCGCATTTAACATCAGGGAATTAATCATATCGATATAAGTTCGGTTTTTCCTTTCTGCCACTCCATTCATTTGAGGGCTATAAGGAGCAGTCCTTTGATGAATTAGACCATTGTCTTCACAATATTTATCAAAATATGTAGGGAAGTACTCACTTCCTCCATCACTACGAAGAATTTTAATCTTCTTTTCTTTCTGGTTTTCTACTAGAGCCTTGAATTCTTTGAATTTTTGTGGCGCTTCATCTTTAGTTCTTAAAAGATATACATATGTAAAACGGGAATAATCATCTATAAAAGTAATAAAGTAACGTTTTCCACCTCTAGATAAAACACCATTAAATTCACATATATCGCTATGAATCAAGTCTAAAATTTCAGAAATTCGTTCAACTCTAGTAAACGGTTTCTTTGTCATTTTCGCTTGAACACAAATTTCACATTTTTCCGGAAAAGCACCGCAACAAGCAATATAAACGTGTTTAGACATATACTTTAACATACGAAAATTAATGTGTGATAGACTAGAATGCCAAATAGAAGGAGAATACTCAACCGCATAAGCAATCACGTTATTTATTTCATTAATACTTAGTTTGAACATACTATCACAACTATAACCTTTTCCTATGTACATACCGTTCTTAGTAATTATAAGTTTGTCGGATTCTAAGACTATCTTAAAGCCTTTTTTACAAAGAAATTCGCTGATAAAAGGTTCTTCCTTAATTTCGGAACATGGAATACATTGACTAAATTTAACTTCTTTCCCGAAGTAAAATTCATTTCCACTGTTCATTTTCCTTGCACTCGAGCTGTCAAATGATTTCCCATCAGAACTTCTTCAGTTTTCGTTATTGGCTCATATATTTTGAACATGGCTTTGTTGTTACAAACATGTATTGTAGCACCAGAATCGAGCCACCAATCCGCAAGTGATAACGGCCGCCATATGAAGTTCGGTAATCATACCAATGTGCATTTCAGATACCATTGCAATCAGTTCTTGTGTTTCTGATTCGACCATATTTGCATTATGGTTGCTGCCAGAACCGGAAAATTTCTTCGAACCATTTATCTTATGCCTGTAATTAGCCCATAAGTGGCCTGCTTTTCTACAATGGAAGCATTGCCTTTCATCTTGTCCTTGAGCCTTCTGATATGGCTTTTTCTTGAAAGTATTCTTTTTCGTTTTTGCCTTTAAATGGTTCTGCCCTTTCTTTTTAAAGCCTTCGGCCACATAATTCACCCTGGAACTCAAATAAATAGAGTCCCTAACACGATTTTCAGCCTCGATTTGTAAGTGAGTTTGAAACTGTTCTATGGTGGAATTTTCTGATGAGTGCAAGAACTTTTTTTTTTAAATCATTCCATGAAAGGGAGAAGTTTGGCTAAAATTGCTCCAATTTGGAGTGCATCAGGGGCCTTGATGTTGAGTTCACTTAAACGTGATAATAAAATTTGTAATTCATGAACTTGATCCATAATAGTAGATTTATCATCAGTCATAAAAAAAATCGAAATATTTCATGGCTAGAAATTTATCAGTACCTCGTTTCTCGTATTTGTATATAACTTCTAATGCGGTCCAAATTTCCTTTGGAGATGACAGATTGCGATAGAGATTATATAAGCGGTCTGTGAGAGAATTCAGAATATACCCACGACACACTAATTCGTCCTCCTTGCGCTTGTTTTGCTCCTTCTTTAATTCTTCAGTATCATCTGGCTTAGCATCAGGTATTGCCTTAAGGTCTGCTTCAAGAACATAGAAAACCTTAAGTGCGGTAAGTAGAAACATCATACGATCCTTCCACCGAGTATAGTTTATTCCATCAAAACGGGCTAGTTTAGAATCTGAATTAATCTGCCCGCTCTGAATTTGTGCCTTCATTATTGCAGAGAATTTCGTTTCCATAGTAGAAAAAATTCCTTACGATTGTTATACTAATTATTAAGAAAACAGAATTGCATTAAGGCGTTGCTATATACTTTCCGTAAGGAATTTATGCTTCCACTATTATCGGTTTATCCTTCGGGATACAATACTACGGTTATTATAAAGCCTATATAATTCTAGTTTTGTATTTTCGGTTTGTGATTGATATGCAATTAGGGGCAGCAAGTGGTTGTAGTTATAATACACCAAGAGGTCTGTTTTCCAAAACAGACACTCTGTTTCATGAAAAGATGTCTTGGTCTGCAGTTACGAAAAACTGTAAAAACAAAAAACGGATGTATGTGTTTTCTGTTCTGAGAACCGCCCAAGTGCCTAAGTGCCTTGTCTTTGATTATTAAAGGATTAGGCCTAATTCACTAGTAATAAACCAACAATGGCCCATGATCCAATTAATAGAATAGAAACGTAATTCTATATAAACACAATTAGTTGCACTTAATTCTTCCATGTGGGATAAACCCACAACCCACAACTTGTCGCTTCGAATGCTTGGGCCTTACAATATGTCCCGCATGTCCTTTGTGAGAAGGATTAGTGGAGCTTCCTTACCCTGACTGGCGAACGGGTAGCCCGAGGGCATATTTGGTGTCAAAGCTTGAAAGTCAGTCCTAGCCCGTGGAATTACGCCGTAGAATCCTTTTCCGCACTTGCCGCACTAGGAAGTTGACATGTATCTTTGAACGGGTATACCAAATTAGAGTAGATTCCGCCTTTCCTAGATAGAAGTTGCTTGCCCATAAAGGGATGTTGAGGATCCCAGGTAGATGGGGATACACCTCAAGTGAAGTGCACCTACTGCTTTCGCAAAGGCGTATCCTGACGAATAACGCGCTGCAACAAGTGTCCCTGGTGGAATGCATCAGCTTTTGCGCCACGTAAAAAACAGAGGGACAGAGATGCCCGACCAGCAGTAGAGGAACTGTCTGTTGTTGAGAACTCTCCCAACCTAAAGGTACCCTTCCTATATGCCCTAAACTTAGGGCTTGGGCTTGCCCCTGCCTTTAACTTACACCGACAATAAAAGAAAGAAGGCATCATCTAATGAAGTAAGTGAACGAGTATCTCGAATGCTTGACCAAAATAGGCTAAATTTCATCTTTCCTACACCAATCCCTTAATATGTAAAAGGGGATGTCTTCTCTTAAACGTGGATACCTTCCTCTAGGGAGGTGCGCTTTCCTGCGCTCTAAAGGCGTATCAGGACGAAACATCATTTGCACACCTCGACTTTCATGCCTCAGCAATATCATTTTATCATAGGATCGCCAAGCGTATTCCCCCTCTTCACGAGTGCTTGAGCCTATAATAATACATATTTACCATAGGGAATTACTCTAAAATACATGCATGAGCGGCTGTAGACCTATTTTATTGGCCACATACCTTATAGTTGAGCTCTAATGAACTACCAAACTAGCTTCTTATAATTGAGGTTGAAGATTTAATTTTCTTATTAGGCAGACGTATCACCAGAAGCCAAGGACGAGACTCCTTGTCGGATCCCCCACCACTTCAGAGATGTCAAGTCCAAGGTTTCTTCCTAAGAAACGCCTTCTGAAGACGATTGCGGTTTTGATGCGGAAATTCCATATAATTTCTAGCTGATTTTGAATGATGTTTCAACCTGGAACAGGTGCTTTAGTAGAACGAGGGCCTCCTTTACCATTGGCCACATACCTTTTAGTACGTCTCTAATGAACCCAAGGTAAGCCCTCTCTTATTGCCCATGTGCAGACATAGGCTGACGTGTTAGATAAACCATGTTAAGAAGGGGATTTACCCCCACCCTTCCCTTATAGGGCTTTAGATATCTGAGATCTCCCAACGCGTAATTTGTTAGCAGGATCGGCACAAGCTGCTTTCACGCTATCTGTAGAACGAGATACTTGAGGACGGATTTGTCATGAAACCATGAACACCAATCCTAGACCTAGGAATCTCTCAAAGAGTCTTTTCCAAGGTTTTACGCCGGGAAGTGAACATAACTCTTCAAGGGACCCTATTAGAATAGATTTAGTCTTTTTCTTATATAGAAGCGACATACCTATAAAAGGAGACTGCAGATTTCATGTAGGGACTAGCTTTCTCGAGCTAAATACGTTTCCTGCTTGCTCAAGGACGGATGATCCATATGACATAGCCATAGGAATGCATGTCCGTGAGTGGAAATATTTGAGGAATTGGCGTGCGAAATACCCTATCTTTTGCATGTAGAATATTCCAGGGTTTAACCCCTTATTTATAGATTGAGAACTCAGTTTGCACACGGCATATTCCTTCAGTTTGCATGTGAAATGAGGGAATCTTCCTATGGTTTTCGAATGGAATCGGGATTACATATTCTAGCATGTGGGTGTATTTGGGCAAGTGGGCATACCTTAGTAGAAGGACGCCCCTTCTTTTAGTTGGGAAGGAATTATGCATAAGATATAGGCAGCTAGCGAGCAATAATCCCAATAGTGATTGGGCTGCTGCATGTAGACGTATTCGAAGATAGTATAGGCGCATTCCTCTAGTTTGTGCGTGAAATCTCCTTGTTTTGGTAAGGATATAGCACTTGCCCTTCCTATTAGTAGGACACACCTGACCATTCAAGCTAGAAATTCAACAGTGGAAAGAGGCGCGAAGCCCTCACGTAAGCGGGAATTACGGGGTAGAACTCCTCGATAATAAGTATATGGGGGGGCGTACTCCAGCAGCTTGTGTGTGGATACATAAGGGTTTTGGCCCTTTATTTATAGCTTTATAGGACTTGTCTTAGATATTGATAGGGCAGATAGCCTTTTGAGTTAGCAATTGAACGGTAGAAAGAGGAGGCGTGAAGCCCTCACGTAATACATACTTATGGGATAGAATACCGCAATAATCAATATACGTATGGATTACTAAAAGGCCTCCTTACTTTCAAGTTTCATACCAAAGCATTAAAAGTGAGCCACATAAAGATATGTTGGAGGACAGAACCATTACGGAGATGCTAAATCCAGCCTTTTTTTATAGGCGGAAACGTAACAGCCGGCTCGCTTCTACACTCGCTAACTGACTCGCTTCATTCTTTCGCTCAATCTGCTTGTTGTCCTTACCATCCATACCTATTTCACCCAAGTAAGTCAGTTTCAAAACAATTTTAAAGAAAAAGCATAAAATTTAATAAATTAAACTCCGTATCTTATGCAAGTCTTCTCTTTCTATTATAAAGTATAGGAGAGTAAGTTGGTTTAAATTTTGTTTCCAAACTCTCTCGCTCGCATCCTCGGACAGGAGTCTTACCTTGGAAAAGAGGAGAGGCCTTTGCATTGAATGAAATGAGGAGTAGTCTCAAGCGCGGCTGCAGCTCCGTCGTTTTTAAAAGGGAAAACAATCGTTTTGGCGAGTGAAGAACGAGATGGGGAAAGACTAAATGCGACTTATGGTTCCACTTGTTTTTTTTCTTAGACAATGACTCGAGACGCCACACTTTAAACCTCATTTCTGTACGGGACAGACATAATTACATATATAAGAATGCGCTGCAGGCTAATAGGTTTTAGAATCTATTTTCCCTGTTTTACAGCGGTTTAGGTCTACAACTGGATGAGTCCCAGGAGAAGTTTATACAAGCGCAACCAATCCCTTGCCTTGAGATTGGACTTAAGATCTTTTATATATCATAAAGGGTCCGGAAGAAGCTGGCTTTGCCCGATAGGAGTCTCAAAATGAAACACTTGACAATTTATCCCCGATCTAATTGTAAAATATATTACGAGCTCTCGGATCGAATTTTTATATTGCATGGGCTCGAGATGAAGCACATGTCACAACATGGTTCCCTTTTCCTCCGGAGTGAGTGAGTTTAGGAACCTCTCCTTCTACTGCTGCAGATGGTTCAATTGGTGCTCTAAGCTAAGACTTTCTTCTCTTTAATGAGGATCGATCGGCAAAAAGTCTTTTTGCTTTGGTCCCGTGTAATATAATTCTTCTCTAGAATGATTCTCTTAAGGATCGAGCCCAATATCTTGGCTTTGCGTGAGGAGCGAGTGAAACCTTTTCTATCTAATGCGCAGGCAGGGTTTCTAAGGTTTAAGTTTCAAATTACCCTCTTCTTTATTATAAAAATAAGCTCGATGAAACCACTTGATTAGCTTTAAGAGAGAGTGGTGGAGTCGCGTGTCAGAGATTTGGCAAGAAGAGTACTGATATACTGATATAATTAATAGCAGCAGTAGGGATAGGGTCTCAAGAAGATTTTAATTGGGCTGCATATAACATAACATATAATTAGCCAGTTTCCCTCCCTTAAGCTTAAGAAGGAAAGTCTTTCTTTAAAGATAGAATGAAGGTGCGGGTAAAGGATGAGTTTGACCAATGCCCTTAATTCCTTTGGCTCGCTTGCAATGTTTGGCCCCAAAACACTTGAGTAATCACCTTATCTTCTGAAAGAAAATGAACATTTTATCTTTACTAGGAAAATGGCTTTTAAAAGGGGGCCAACCCAATTAGAAGAGATTTAATGTTCGCGAGAAGCATGGGAAAGTCTTAGCTTTATCTCGTATTGCGTCTTTGTTTTGGAAATTTAATTTGATAAGCGAAAGAATCCATTTAAAAAGGTAAAAGCAAGCACGCATATGGTTAACTAGTATTCCTGCCCGAGAGACGAATCGTAACACTCGGCATGAGCTCGACTGTCATGTTGGCCAAGTCTTCCAGTGTACTCAACTTCTTTCATGCGGCCAAAACAGAGTCCTTTCGCGGCAGAATGAACTCTTGTACCATAAAAGAAAGCAGGCTTGCAGACCTGTTCGAACGAAGACTTCTAGTCTGACTCTCCTCTGTTTGCTTTGAATCCGCGTCTCCTATTTCAGTTTATCGTGCTTGCGGTAATTCATAAAGTCAAGAGACTTAGGTCAAATTCCTATTCTTGCCCAAAAATGGCTATTCAAAGATTCTTTTCAAGCTTGTAAGGCCATCGATTGAAATTGTGATGTGACTCATATTTGAGCACAGTTAGTCCCCGAATTAGCCTTGTTCCTATGCTTTATAATGCATAATTGGATAATTTACTATCTTTAGTTTCCCATTTTGCGTATTCTTTGAGGTTTTGTTTCCTTGGTAGGAGAGGATTGCAAACCTTGCATTTACATGGCGAAATGGAGCTAAATTGATCGCATCCAATGACCAAGCATCAAAGGGAAGAGGATACTAAAAGGCCTATGTAGATAATAAAGTAAATTGGTCAATTATGAAAGGATCCTTGAATCCTCAACAAGATCCCCACGGATTTTTGAGGAATGAAGAGAAGAAAAGTTGTCTGACCCAGGATCCGAGTGGATTGCCAGCAATCCGGGCGTCTCCCTGCACCACAATCCGAGCATCCCGAGCTTAAGACGCTCATCTTGAAGCCCTAGGATCCGAGCGTATCCTCTATGATCCGCTCGGATCTCCTGACAGAACCCACCATGCCAGCTTCTAAGCCGCTCGGGACGAGCATATCCACACGGAACCAGCAAAACGGAGATGCTCATCTCCTTGGAGAGGAGCATTTCCTCAACTTTTCTTAAGGGTCTTAATAGTCATTTAAGCCCTTAGTAACCCTAATTTATGTACCTAATCTTTAGTATAAATACCCCTTTGTACTACCTAGATTAGCATGCTCTCTTAATCAAGTTGTAATCAATTAGTAGTCTCATCTTAATCTTATAATCAACTCTTAATCTAGTCTTAATACAAAACTCATTCCTTAATCTTTCCTTAATTTCTCTATTGTTCATCATTTATTTTGGGTAATTAGAAGATTATTTGGGTTTATTGGGAGATTGACAACCTTCCATCAATCATCAAGTACTTCTATTATTCTTTGCATTATTATTTTGGAATATTTATAGATATAATTCTCTCTTAATCCTTTTAATTATTGTTAATCATTTTCATTTGTTCATCATGTGTTGCCTTTCTAGTATGATTGACAACATTGTTAGCATGTTAAACTTGATAATGAGTGAGTAGTTTCCTTAGCTAGGGTTAATGGGGAATTAGAGGAAACCAACATGGGGATTAATTCATGCTTAATTTAATATGTTTTCATAATTAATTTGCTTGCTTGTTGTGATTCCAACTTATCCACATGTTATGTTTGATGAAATGCGAGCCTATGAATCCTTGCATTTTGTACCCATCACCTATCTTTTCAATGAGACTTGTAAGACATAAACCAACTCGAATCTCATTAGACCATGCATATAGCTGGATAGGAAGGACTAAGTCGACTTATAGGTGTTGTACAATCTAATCGATTCGGCTTCGGGACCCAAACCTTCTTAGGGATTGTAAGATATACACTAACTCGATCCAATCATAACAATAAGTGCATGCATCTAGTAGAGAACATGTTTGTATGATCAACTCCCATGAATCCCCTATGAACCCATGACACCCTAGTGATTTTAATCAATTGTTTACATCTTCATTTTATCTACCTTACTTTGTTTTTATTGTTAATTAGTTTTAATTGATCTCCTATCTCAACCCCAAATTGTGACACCCTAAGACACGACCATTTACAATTGAAAATCCTACATCAATAACCATCCCTTGGGATCCAACTTTTACTTGCCTCTTTACTAAGAGTAGTTTATAAAGTTATAAATATTGTTTTGGTTGGGTAACTTTTGACGACGAGTTTTACTCCACGACTAAAAATGGCGCCGTTGCCGGGGACGATGTTAACTTGATTTGATTTTCTTTAATTTTTTTTAGTTGTGTCTTTCTTTACCTTGGGGAAGTCAATCTTCTCAAGGTTGTTCTAATTGTTTTCGAGTTGTTTAAATTTTGCATGTCTAGGAGATCACAAGGTAACTTGTTGCCCATTGATCTTGAAATCGAAAGAACTTTGACCAACAATAGAAGACTTGCTATAAATACTTTGAGAGGTATTGGTGAGATTGTGGACATCCAACCAAATAACATTGAGTTCATCAACCCTTTTGCAAGAGAAGGAGAGGATAACCCAATACAAAACCCACCACAAAATCAACCCACAATGCCTAAATTTTCATCACATTCCATACCAACCGAGGAGAACCTACCAAATGGTACTCCTACACCACAACATTTAACCAGTAATTTCAATGCCAAATCCGTATTCATTCAATTAATTGAGAGAAGTCAATTTGGGGGGATGCCTAGTAAAGACCCTCATTCTCATATGGAGACTTTTTGTGACTATTGTGATACGATTTATCAAACCAGAGTTACTCAAGACCAAATCCGATGGGTCTTATTTCCTTTTTCTTTGATTGGTTCCGCAAAACAATGGTTGAAGAGCCTAGATAAGGCTACTCTTGGTATTGATTCTTCGAAGGAATTGGCACTTGCTTTCTACAAGAAATTCTATCCTCCGGAGAAGACTAACATGTTGAGAGCTCAAATCATCGGGTTCAAACAAAGGGATGAGGAATCTTTGTATGAAGCATGGGAGAGATTCAAGGACACTTGTCGATCTTGTCCACACTATGGACTTAGAGAGTGGTTCCTTGTACAACAATTTTGGAATTGTCTATATGAAGACTCCCGAAACATTCTCAATATGGGATCAAATGGTATGTTCACCGAAGTCGATGACAATCAAATATGGAACAAAATTGAAGAAATGGCGATCCATAACTCACAATATAGTAGACCTAGGAAGGCTACTAGAGGAGGAAAACATGAGGTGGACTCCATTACTCATTTGGGTGCTCAACTTAGTGCTCATATTGATACCATTAATTTAAAGTTTGAGAAGGTCATGGCTAAACTTGAAGAGCCTTAAAATCACCCAAGAAACATGTTAATGCTATGGTAGCATCATCATCAATTCCAAGTGGAGTATGTGAGAGTTGTGGAACTTTGGGACATGACCAAAGTGAATGTAGGGGAACAAGTGAACAAGTGAATACTTTCCATGCATACAAAAGTAGCACCCCTTATTCTAATTATTACAATGAAAACACCAAATTCCACCCCAATCTTTCACACAAAAGTAAAAAATGTTCAAAACCCTCAAACATACACCCCACCTCCAATGAGAAACCAAGCTCAAAGACCCTTTTACAATCAAAACCAAAGTTATGCGAAATACATGAAAGATATTCTTACAAGGAAGAAATCCATCCGGAAGCTAGAGACTATTGCATTCACCAAGGTGAGTAGCACCATCCTACAAGGAAGTTCACCTCCAAAACTAAAGGATCCGGAAAGTTTCTCTATTCTATGCACCATTGGCGACACTACAATCAACAAAGCTCTATGTGACCTTGGGGCAAGTGTGAGTGTCATGCCGTACTCGGTGTGCAAAAGGCTAGGAATAGGAGAACTCAAGTGCACTAATATCACACTTCAAATGGCGGATCGATCAACGAAGACACCTTTAGGGGTATGGGAGGATGTGCCAGTAAGAATTGGCAAGTTCTTCATCCCGGTGGACTTTGTTATTATTGACATGGAGGAAGACTCCAACATTCCTATCATTTTAGGAAGACCTTTCTTACACACCGCGGAAGTGGTGATTGATGTGAAACATGGAGAGCTCACACTTGAAGTGGGAGATGAAATAATCACTTTTAACCTTGACAAGACAATGAGAGCTCCCCGCTTACATGAGCCATGTTTCATGGTTGATCATTATAGCCGAGAAAGTGATAGGAAGAAGTAGGCATCTCAATGCAAAGAATAAGCTATGGGTAAAGAATCACCACCCATAAGGGAGAAGAAAGGGGATAATCTCCAAGATGCTCCATCTAAAGAGAAAGAATGTTTTAACAAGAATGAGAGCTTGAATAGCTCATCACCACTCATGACAAGAGAAGAAGAAGGCCTCATCGGCCATAATGACAAGAAGGAAGAGGAGTTGTTTTCATCAACTCATGATACTATTGGGAAGCAAGCTAATGAAGTATGTGGTTTATGGGATGATGAGTTTGAAGGATTATTCAATCCTTATATTGGTAATGCTATGACCCAAGACCAAGGCTTTGGTGACCATGTTAACTCAAGTCACCACAATGAAGAACAACGCATGCAAAGGTCTATTGAATATCTTTATAATGACAATGAACAAGCCTTCGACTACTTCTTCAAGGTGTTGAGCAACATAAATAACACCTTGGCTATGCCTCCTTGACATCTCATACATAAATGAGAGTTTGGTGGAGTCCTCCCTAACCGACCATTTGTAAATAATCTAACCCCTTAACTTGCATTTTACTTATTGTATTGCATTTTTGTCAATCTTGGATTTATATTTTTATGCTTTGATCAAGATTATCATTTTGAGAGAAAGTGAGGGAGAGACTTATATGTTTATTGATGTGTAGTGTTTTCACATAGTGTGGGGATAGCATTTGCCTAGGCTATCCAAGCCTTCGTAGTGCCCCCACAATGAAGATCAAAGGAACGAAGAGGAAATGACTCGGGTTACGGAATACTCACGGGTGGAACTGAATCCGTGAGCCACAGGGGCAATCCGAGCATCTAAGGAAGAATCCGCTCGTCTTGGCTGCAATCCGAGTGTCCTTTGAGAAAAACGCTCGTCCTGAGAGAGCTGGAAAGGAAAATTTTTCTCTGACTGAAAATCCGAGCGTCTCCTAAAGAAATCCACTCGTCTCAACCAAGATGCTCGTCTCAGTAAAGATCCGCTCGTCCTGCTTCTATTAAAATATGCGATTTCTCCCTGACCAAGAATCTGAGCGTCCTAAAAAGAATCTTCTCGTCTCCTAACAACAAGACGAGCGTACGCTCGTCTCCTACTGAAGACGCTCGTCTCAGCACGGGTTGTATTTTCTGAAACTGGCTGACAAAGAATCCGAGCGCCCCGTGCTGCAGACGCTCGTCTCCCCTGCTGGAATACAAAATCATGGGATTAAAACCCCTTTCCCATTTCATTTCACTTATTCAAAACACAAACACACCTCCAAAACCCTCAAAATCCTCAATTCCTCCATCCATAAAAATCAATTTCCTCAACCAAATTCACCCAAATCAATTACAAACTTCCTCAAAACTCAAACAAATCACTCCTCTAACAACAAAAAGCCATTCAAAGATCCAAATCCTCAAAAATTGAATCGATTTTCTAGGGTTAAAGGAAAATTTTGAAAATCCTAAATCGATTTGGGATTCATTGAAGCTTGAGGATACTAGAAGAATTCAAGCAAATTTTTTGTTGTTGATACATACAAGGAGAAGAACAATGGCTAGGACCAAAGGTGGAAGAAAGGCACCTACAAAACCAAACCTTTCCAAAAGGCAACAAGCACTTCAAGCTTCAAAGGCTTTCGTGGTTCAACAAGCAAGAATGGAAAATCAAGAAACTCATATTCTTATGGTGGAAGCTACTACTTCTATCCCGGTTATTGAGCAACTAGAAAAATATCTGGAGGTAACTTTCACATCTGATTCTCATAGGAAAAATTTTGTGTCTCTTGCTAAGAAATCGATTTTACCCACCAAGTTTATTTGCCAAGATGCCTTGACCAAATTGGGTGTCCTTCAAAGGACCAAGAACTTCTTTGAGTCTATGGGGTTGCTTACATTGTTTAATATGCAAAAATTGACCTACCCCTCCCTTACCTTAAATTTCTAAGCTCATTGAAAGTTACAAAGGTGGAGACTCGAACGAATATTGAATTCCGCCTTGAGAATGTGGATAGGAAGATGTCCTTTAATGAGTTAGGCAAAGTTTTCAGTCTTGATAATGACTTGACTTATGTGAATAAACCTTCAACAAAATATGATCCCGCCCCTTTGTGGAAAGCTATTACCGGGAGGAAATTCGAATCCTTCCATGAATGTCGTGCCCTTTATGTTCATCACCCGGGCATAAGGGTGTGGCACAAGGTAGTGGGAAATATTCTTATTGCTAGGAAGGGAACAAACCACTTCACCGAATTTGATTTTATCTATCTCGAGTAAACCTTGAATGTTGATAGAAAGTTCACCAAGAAGTACAATATTTTTCAACTTTTGATCGAAAGGTGGCTTAATATCGATCATGGCAAGGAAGGTGCGGCCTTTATAGTAAATGGGGGATTGGTAATTTGGTTGGCAAAACACTTCAACCGGAATTTCAACAAAGATGGTACTTATAAGCCGGTTAAGGGCGGCCACCTCATTGATCTAGCCACTATGGTTCACAAATTCCATTGGGTCAAGAATGACAATCTTGACAACAAATTTGAGTGGCTTACAAAAGATGCCAAGTCCTTCATTCTACCGAACAAAATTTGTCGACTCAATGTCCGTAGCCCACACATTATTCTCCCACTCTCCAAGGAAGCCGAGTCCATAATGCAACACCATAGGGAGGCCATTGCCAAGCCCTCCTCCTCTATTATCACTCCACCCTACCCGTTCACCTACCATGAGTTTTGACCCGAACATGTTACGGTGGGGAATGATTACTTAACTCTTTTGATGCAAGAAATGCATAAGCAAGCCCATGAAGACCGAGTCAATGCATATAGAGCTCAATATCCGCCCCTCTTACACCTAGCAAGGCAAGGACTTCTTGACCCATCATGTCCTTTGCCTAGTTGGGCGAATAGGAAAGTTTTCTTTCCTAATGCTCCTAGGGATGCTAGCATTGGTGATGAGGAGGTTGTTGTTGAGAGTGGTGGAGAAGAAGATGAATAAGGTGAAGAAGAAGAGGGAAGTGAGGAAGAAGAAGAAAGCTCAAGTGAAAGTGGTGAAGCCTCCGGGTCTATGGAGGTAGATGAGGATGACGATGCTAGTGAGGAAGTTGGTAATGATGATGGAGATGGTAGTGACGTCGCCATGGGCAACGATTGAGGATTAGCAAGCTCTTGGGAGGATGCCACAATACTTAGTGAGTTTCCTATACCTCCTTTAAGCTTTGTTCATTTCTCTTGTTTTTCTTGATTTTTTATCTTGATCATTTCTTTGAGTCCTAGCAACACTTAGAGGACTCCCACCTCGGTCCCATTGAGGTGTCTTTTATTGTTCCCACCATGAAAATCCAAAATGACAATTTTAGTTGCATGCATAGCATCTTTTATGCATGAACTCCCTCACTCTCACTTGGTTTGGGGAAGTTCAAGCATATGCATTGAAAGTTAATTTAAATTATGCTCTCCAACCAAAAAAAAATTCATGCATCATATAACATAGCTTAGTTTGCATTCACTTTTGTATATATATATATATATATATATATATATATATATATATATATATATATATATATATATATATATATATATATATATATATATATCATATAGTTTGCATTTAGCTTAGGAAACATGCATTTTCATATAGCTTGCATAATTTCCTATCGTATTGGTCATTGAGGACAATGCCCATACTGGTGTAGGGATGGGAAATTCTAACATGAATTGCTAAAACAAAAATGATAAAAATTGAAAAATTTTGAAAAATACAAAAACATGTCTTTTATTTCATAAACATAAAAACCATAAAAATTTGAAAAATGCAAAAATTCAAAAACATGTTCATCTCCTTCATAATGTAGTATTGTATATATTATTTTGTATATATTTTGTTTGTTTATCCTTTTTCACATTGATCGACTACGCCACATCCGAGACATGACCCTTTATTCCATCCTTTTTCACATTGTTCATCTCCTTGCGGTGTGATAAGTCCTTGGCTACCATTTATTCCAAGGTGACCCTTGAAACTATGCAACTATCATCCATATTTTACCACATTTTGTCATCAAAGGGAATGGGCACAAAAATTGTTCAAAATTTGAGTTTAAGAATTGAAATGAAAAGAAAAAGTTTGCAATTGCATCAAAAAGAAAAGAGGAGTAACAAAAATGAAAACTCCTATGCTTAAAAAATAAGCACCCTCACTACAAATGGGGTAGCTTTGAAAATGTTCAAAAAGAAATGCAAAAAGTTAAAATGTCAAATGCCACAAACTGAGGGGAAAAACAACAACAAAAGCAAACTCCCATATGAAACTCATGTTCTAATGATCCCTTTTCCATCGTATCCACTTTTGTGCATGGTAGAGAGGGGACGACCCTTCTTCTTGTTTAGGCAAGAAAGGGAATTCCGTGATCCTCCAGTGTTTCTAACACCATAGGGAGTCTAGCTTGACACAACTTGGAGGTGATTTATTGGTATCCTTCTAGGCTTAGTAGTTTGAAGAAACCGTATCTATAATGGAATATGTACCCTTAGATTGCTTTCCCTTTAGATAATTTCCACCACTTAGATGAGGAGAGTGGCTATTCATTTTTGTAGATGCATCCATTACTTGATTTATGTGCTTTAATGCTTGGATGTGTCGCCATTTTGGCAAGCCCCACCTAGCCTTGCAAGAAGGCATCCTACCTCATGGTTTTCTTGTTGTGAGTTGAAGGGGTGGAGTGACACCCGCTAATTGTCTCTGGTCGGACTCACTCAGAGGTTTAGTTTTCGGTCCTTGTCGTTGGGAGCATCTAGACCAAAACACAATTTATAACTCCACAAACAACTCTACAATTAGTAAAGAGGCAAGTAAAGGTCGGATCCCAAGGGACGGGAATTGAGATGAGATTTTCAATTGCAACTAGTGGTGTCTAGGGGGTCACAATTTGGGGTTTGAAGTAGAAGATCACTAAACTAAATAGCAATAAAAGTAAACAAGCAAGATGATTAAAAAGGGATGTAAACAATTGATAAAAGGCACTAGGGTGTCATGGGGTCATAAGGGATTCATGGGAATTGATCTTACAAACATATTCTCAAATCATAAGTAAGCAATTATTGTTGTGATGGATTGAGTTGATTTATATCTTACAATCCTAGGAAAGTTTGGGTCCCGGAGCCTAATCGATTAGATTGTACAACACCTACAAGTTGACTTAATCTTCCCTACTCAACTATATGCATGGTCTAATGAGACTCGAGTTGGTTTATGTCTTACAAGTCTCATTGAAAAGATAGGTGATGGGTAAAAAATTCAAGGATTCATAGGCTCGCATTTCATCAAACATAACATGTGCATAAGTTGAGATCACAACAAGCAAGCAAATAAACTATGAAAACATATTAATTTAAGCATGAATCATCCCCCGTGTTGGTTTCCCCTAATTACCCATTAACCCTAGGTAAGGAAACTACTCACTCATTATCATGCTGAACATGCTAGCAAGGTTGTCAATCATACCAACAAAGTAAAACATGATGAATAAATGAAGATAATTAACAATAATTAAAAATGGATTAAGAGAATTATACCTACTAATGATTCCAATAATAAAGCTAAGAATAATAGAAGTACTTGATGATTGATTGGAAGATTGTCAATCTCCCAATAATAACCCAAATAATTTTCAACTACCCAAAATGAAAGATGAACAAAAGAGAAATTAAGGAAATGAGATTTGTATTAAGACTTGATTAAAAGTTGATTACAAGATTAAAGAGAGATTTGATTGATATAAACTACACTAGAGATTGCTAAAAAAAAACATGATAACCTAATTAGACTAATGGGGTATTTATAGTGGGGATTAGGTATATAAATTAGGGTTTACTAAGGGCTTAAATGACGATTAAGTCCTTGAAGAATCGCCGGTCTCAAGGGAGACTCCGCTCTCCTTTTCGCCGGTCTTAGAAAAATATGCGCATCCTTCATTGAACAAGTAGAAGACGGATTAGCTGTCACACAATCCGAGCATCCAGGGCACGGGACGGGCGGATTGTGGGTGTTTTGGACGAGCGGATTCGTGGGGTGGACGGGCGGATTGTGGTTGTTCTTGACGAGCATCCAGCTGAGGAAGACGCTCGGATTGCATGTGCTGGACGGGCGGATTGTGGGCAATCCGCTCGGATTCTCTATCAGCTTCTTCCTTTCTTCTTTTCTTCCTCACTCTTCATAAAATCCTTGAGGATTTCCTCGGGGATGCAAGGATCTTTTCTCATCATTGCCCATCTACTATAGTATGTACAAAGGCCTTCTAGTCTTGTCTTATCTTTGATGCTTGGTCATTAAATTCAATCAATTTAGCTCCTTTTTGCCATGAAAATGCAAGGTTTGCACTCCTTTCCTACCAAGGGATCAAAACCTCAAAGAATATCTAAAACAAAGGACTAAAGACAATAAATGACCCAAATATGTACTAAAAAGCATGGGAACAAGGCTAATTCGGGGACTAAATATGCTCAAATTATGGTCACATCAAATATCCCCAAACCGAACCTTTGCTCGTCCCGAGTAAAGAGGTGACAAAGACTAGGACCGCTATTTAAACTAACCTAATAGCATAGCCGATATGAGACAATTAACGGGTCTCACTCCGCCCCTTCAACTCACAACAAGACAGCCATGAGGTAGGATGCCTTCTTGCAAGGCAAGATGGGTCTTGCCAAAATGGCGACACATCCAAACATTAAAGCTCATAAAATCAAGTAATGGATGCATCTACAAAATAATAGCCACTTTCCTCATCTAAGTGGCGGAAATTATCTAAAGGGGAAGCAATTCAAGGGTACACACTCCTTCATAGATGCAATTTCTTCAAACTACTAAGCCTAGAAGGATACCAATAAATCACCTCCAAGTTGTGTCAAGCTAGGGTACCTTTGTCCTCAATCGTTAAATGTTTTTGTCAAGGGTAGACTCCCTATGGTGTTAGAAACACTGGAGGATCGCGGAATTCCCCCTCTTGCCTAGACAAGAAGAAGGGTCGTCCCCTCTCTACCATGCACAAAAGTGGATACGATGGAAAAGGGATTAATAGAACTTGAGTTTCATTTGGGAGTTTCCTTTGTTGTTGTTTTTCCCCCCAATTTCTTGTGGCATATAACTTTTGAGAACACTTTCTTTTTGCCATTTTTTTTTTATTTTTGGCATTTCAATACTTGACAATTTCAACTTTTCTTTGCATTTCTTTTTGAACATTTTCAAAGTCACCCCAATTAGTAACGAGGGTGCCTTATTTTTGAAGTATAGGAGTTTTCATTTTGTTACTCCTTTTTTCTTTTGATGCATTTTGCAAACTTTCTTTCACTTTTCATTACATTGAACTCAAATCAATTTCTTTTTTTTGTGCCCATTCCCTTTGATGACAAAAATGTGGTAGAACATGGATGATAGATGCATGGTTTCAAGGGTCACCTTGGAATAAACGGTAGCCAATGAGTTATCACACCACAAGGTACTCTTGACTAGGCCTTAATCCATGGGTCAAAGGATACTAGCATGACACATCCTAGGGTGTTTTACAAGTATTCTAACAAACAAAGTATTAAAAAGAAAAAGCATCTACTAGGGCCTATCTACACTTGTCAAGCTTCCCAAGTAGACGGTTTCACAAAAAATTTCTAACATGCAACTACATGCCATGATGCAACTAACATATATACATCCTAATGCAAATGATTCTACCAACTAATATGCCATATAGTCTAAATGCAAGTCCTAAATTCACATTGTTTATACCGCATCAATCAAAATAAAGCCACATAGTCATTAACATAAAGAGGAAAAAAGAGATTGGAAATATCATACCTTGCGATCTTCAATATCCTCATGTCTCGGATGTGGCGTAGTCGATCAATGTGAACAAGGATAGAACAAATACAATATATACAACAATATATACAAGTCTACACTACAAAGGAAATGAACTTGTTTTTGGATTTTCAATTTTTCAATTTTTTTTGATTTTTTCGAAATTTTTGATTTTTTTTGGATTTTTGAATAAAAGTTAAGTTAGAATTTCCCATCCCCACACTAATATGGGCATTGCCCTCAATGGCCAATATGATAGGAAATTATGCAAGAATGATGCATGAATTCTATACTAAATGCAAGCTATACTAATCTACACTACATGATGCATGGGTTTTTGTTTATAACGGAGAGTGTAATTTAGATTACCTCCCGTTGCGTATGCATGTACTTTCCCAAACCGAGATAGACATTATTTCTAATGTCTTGAATTATGGGGTAGTTCATGCACACAAGATGCAATGCATGTAACTAATTGTCATTTTGGATTTTTCAAACGGGAACAATAAAAAGGAACACCTCAATGGAGCTGATACTGTCGTTATGTACCAAAAATAAATACCTAAATATAACTAACAGAAGCTAGCAATAAGTAGGGTCGATCTCCACAGGCGGTTTACTATCTACTTGTCTATTCGATCTGTCTAAGGTCACAGTGGGGGTTTGAAATGTTTTGACTAAACTAATAGAATTAAGGCAAGAGGAAATAATGAAGAAATACAGGGGTAAATCAGATAAAAGAAAGAAATATGCTAGGAATCGGTCTACCATGGCAGCTACACTATTGGGTCAACTGAATCGATTAAATTATTGATAAGAAGAGCGAGGTCGTCACCTTTCGGTCCTTAAACCTACGATTATACCCTTTCGGTCTCTAATCGCCCTAGGGTCTCCCTAACTTAGCTTTCGCCCTAATTAGGTATCCCCTATTGTAATTAAGCAAGCCTTCCTTTCCAATCTTTCGATCCAGGTCGGGGGTAACTAATTAATCGGTCTCCTGCATGCATTCATTCAACCTAATCACAATTATATTGCTTAATACAATTCTTGTCGCAAAACTAATCTAATCATGTCGATCCTAACATATTGCTACCACGGTTTCCCTAATCCTAACATATTAAAGGAATTAGCTACGCATGGCTCGGGATACTACACTAGCAATGGCTAATCTAATAACATAAGACATGAAAACTAAATAGAGAAATAATAAAAGCAATAAAGGAACAAGAATAAATTAAAAGGGAAAGAGGGAGAAGAAGAGTTACAGTAATAAATCCGGGAATAAGAGAGAAACAAAGTAACAGAAACAGTGTATTGGAATAATAAGAGAGGAGAAGCCCCGTCCCAACAGAGTAACAGGGAAAAAAGGAGAGATTCCAAATGACGTCCTAACTTCCTATTTATAAGAAAATAGGATTTATTTAACCTAGTGACGGAAATAAGCTAAAAAAACCCAAGCCTGAAAGAGAATCCACTCGATCGAGTGATTTAAAACCACTCGATCGAGTAAACTAGAGCTTAAACCACTCGATCGAGTAGAAAATCTACTCGATCGAGTAAATCCTAAAATGCAGCTACTCGATCGAGTAGAAAAAGGACTCGATCGAGCATAATTTGTACTCGATCGAGTACTTTCCAGCAACAATTTCCTGCTTTGCGCACTAAACTTCAAACGGCTGCCATTTCTTCGTTACTTGGGCAAACAGGAAGATTCCGGTGGCGTTGGAAAGCAAAGAGGACAAAATTTCTTCTCCAATTGTAATCACCTGAATATATGTTGTAGAACTCAATATATGGCTCTTCAAAGTAGGCACTAGCAATTTGAAGTTCTTTCTTTGCTCGCCTAGCTATCTTTCTTCTTTGCGCATCTCAAAATAGCTACATTCCCGCTCCAAATTCACTCTTCCTCCAAATGCATGCTAAACGGATGGTAAAAGGCTTGATTTCACTAATTTCTGGTTCATTCCTACAAATAAGACAAAACAAACCAAATTAGCATATTCGGGGCATTTCGTAGCATAAACTACGATAAAAGCATGGAAATACGTGCATGAAAAGGCCTAAAAAGATTATATAAAATGCACGTATCAGGAGCCGAGGTGTTAGTCCTCATGTTGCTAGGACTCTCCAACTATGATCAAGATAAAAATAAATAAAACAAAGAAAGAAGTAGACAAACCTCAAGAGGGTAGGAGCCTCCAAAGCTTGCTAGTCCTCCACCATATCATCATTGTCATCATTTTCCTCCATAGAAGCGGACTCATCTCCACTTCCCTCTTCACTTACTTGCTCACTTCCTTCATCATCTTCATTAGCCTCTTCTTCTTCATCATCTACCTCTTTATCAACACCCTCATCATCATCAACCTCATCATCGACATTCCTATCTTCACCCGGTTCTTCACCCCTAGATGTGCTTGGAAAGAAGACTTCCCTATCCGCCCAACTAGGCAAAGGACATGAAGGATCAAGTAGTCCTTTCCTAGCTAAATGAAGGAGGGGTGGATATTGGGCCAAGTATGCATCTACTCGATCATTGTAAGCTTGTTTATGCATCTCTTGCATAAGTAGAGTCATGTAGTCATTGCCCACTTCAACATCTTTGGGTTTGAACTCTTGATATTTGAATGGATAGGGTGGTGTGACAATGGAGGAGGAGGGCTCTTCAATTTCGGCCCTTTATTGACGGATGATGTACTCGGCGCCCTTGGAGAGTGGAAGTAGGTAGTTTGTTCGATGAGCACTCAAGCGGCATATCTTGGAAGGCAAAGTGAAAGATCTAGCATCATTGGTGAGCCGCCCATATTTGGTGTCAAGAGAGTTATGCTTGACCCACTTGTACTTGTTAATCATGGCATCCATGTCAATGAGATAACCCCCTTTGATCGCCACATAGGTGTTATCCTTTTTGAAATTTGAGTCAAAGTACTTGGCCAAGAGAGTAACTAGACCTCCATTTACGATAAAAGCGGTGCCTTCCTTACCACAATCAACATTGAGCCATCTTTCCACCAAAAGCCTTAGAGCATTGTAAGGCTTAGTGAATTCCCTTCCAACATTTAAGGCCGACTCAAGTAGAACACAATCGAGCTTTGTAAAGTGATTAGTGTCTTTTCTTGCAATTATAGTATTCCCGATGACCTTGTGCCACACTCTAATGCCCGAATGGTGGACTAATAGAGCGCGACAAGCATGAAAGCTCACAAATTTCTTCCCGGAAATTGCCTCCCAAAGAGGAGCGGGGTCATACTTTTCGGGCATCTTGTGATAATAAGGTGTATCACTAAGACCTAATGCTTTACTCAAAACATCAAAGGTGATGCGCCTATTCACATTGGCAAGGCGAAACTTGATGTATGTTCTAGTCTCTACCTTAGTCACTTTCAATGAACTTAAGAATTCCAAGGTAAGGGAGGGGTATGTCAATTCTCTTGTAGTAAACAATTTTCCCAATCTCATGGCTTCGAAGAAGGCTTTTGTTTGTTCAAGGACACCCAATTTGTTCAAGGCATCTTCACATATGAATTTGGTGGGTAGAATGGCTTTCTTAGCATACTTGGCAAATGTATCCCTATGGGAGTTAGAAATGAAAATTACCTCCGGATAGTTTGATAATTGAGCAATTTCCGGAGTTGTTGATGTTGTTGCTTCCAAGGGAGGATTTTGTTGATGTTGAACTTCCAAGTTTGCACTAGCAACCACCATAGCCATTGAAGCTTTCCTTGCTTGAAGGCATTATTGCCTTTTTGAGAGTGCCTTTGCCTTGGGTGCCTTTGTTGCTCCTTTTGTTCTTGCCATTGATGATTATACCAAGAAAAGATTGAAAATCTTCAATTTCCAATTATACCGCAAATCGATTTTAAGATGAAAGGATTTGCCTTGGTATTTCAAAAATCGACTCAAAGGTTGAAAATTTTGGTGCTTCGATTGATTATTATTGTAAAAGGAGTGATTAATTGTTGTTGTAAGGAATTTTGAATTTGATTTTGTTGAATTTGGTTGAGGAAATCTTGTTTTTGGTGATGGAGAGGATGAGGGTTTTGGGGTTTATGGGTAGTGTTTGATTGTTTGAATGAATGAATGAATGTGGGAAGGGGTATTTAAAACACCCGAAAATTTCAAAACTGCAGGGGGGGACGAGCGGATTCCCGTCGGGAAGCTCGGTTTCTGCTCAATTTGGCTTCAGGAAATCTCGCCTAAAGACGAGCGTCTTTCGGTGAAGATGAGCGGATTCTGCAATTCAGGACAAGCGGATTCCCTTAAAGACGAGCGGATTCTGTTACAGTGAATTTTCTTCATCTGCACTGGCAAAAAGACAAGCGTCTTCTTGCAAAGACGAGCGGATTCTTTCAGACGAGCGTCTTCTCAGCTGGGACGCTCAGATTCTCTAACTGACCAAAATTTTCAACTTTGCAGCTCATTTGGACGAACGGATTCAAGCACGGGATGCTCGGATTCCCATAAGACAAGCGGATTACCCATAGGGATGCTCGGATTCCACCTGGTCTACCCGGATTCAGTTCCATCCGTGCACTTGCATATCCCGTGTCATTTTCATTCTTCAAATCCCGTGTTATTCATTGTAGGGGCTCTACGAAGGCATGAATAGCCTAGGCAATTGCTATCCCCACACTAAGCTAAAGCACTACACATCAATAAAATCATTAGTCCCTCCCTCACTTCTCTAAAAAAAATGATAAATATCTTGATCAAGGCATAAAAATCCAAAAATGACAAAAATGTAATGTAAGAATTAAAATGCAAGTTAGGGAGTTAGAAATATTTACAAATGGTGGTTTGGAGAGGACTCCACCAAACTCTCATCCTTAGTGAGATGTCATGGGGGCATGTCCAAGGTGTTGTTGATGTTACTCAACACCTTGAAGAAGTAGTCAAAGGCTTGTTCATTGTCATGATAAAGATCCTCAATAGATCTTTGCGCTTGTTGTCCTTCATGTTGGTCTTGATCGATAGCATTACCAATGTAGGGATTGAAAATCCCTTCAAACTCATCGTCCCATAGACCGCAAACTTCATCTACTTGGTCACTAAAGATCTCTTGAGTTGATAGAGACAACTCTCCCACTTTCTTGTTTTGGCCAATGAGGCCATCCTCTTCATTGCTTGACTTTGGTGAGCTTTTCAAGCTCTCTTTGTTACAATTTCCTTAATCTTTTGATGGAGCATCATCTACTTTTTTCTTCCATTGGAATTCTGACTTCTTCCTATCATCCTTCCGGCTATAATGATCAACCATAAAACATGGTTCATGCAAACGGGGAGCTCTCATGGTCTTGTCAAGATTGAAAGTTATGCTTTCATCTCCCACTTCAAGAGTGAGCTCTCCATGCTTCGCATCTATCACCGCACCCGCGGTGTGCAAGAAAGGTCTACCTAGAATGATTGGAATATTGGAGTCTTCTTCCATGTCAACAATGACAAACTCCACCGGGATGAAAAATTTCCCAACTCTTACGGGAACATCTTCCCATATCCCTAATGGTGTCTTCGTCGATGTATCGGCCATTTGGAGTGTGATATTGGTGCATTTAAGCTCTCCCATCCCTAACCTTTTACATACCGAGTACGGCATAACACTTACACTAGCCCCTAGATCACATAAGGCTTTGTTGATCGTGGTGTCGCCAATGGTACACGGTATTGATAAGCTTCCCGGATCTTTAAGTTTTGGAGGTGAACTCCCTTGAAGTATTGCACTACTCACCTTAGTGAAGGCGATAGTCCCAAGCTTCCGGATCGACTTCTTTTTCGTAAGGATGTATTTCATGTACTTTGCATAGGCCGGCACGTGATTGATTAATTCCGTGAAAGGAATTAAGACTTCCAAATTCGTCACAATCTCCATAAATTTTCCAAGTTGGTCATCAAATTTGGGCTTGGCTTGACGACTTGGAAAAGGAAGTCTAATCACAATGGGTTCCTTGTCCTTGGCCTTGTCTTCATTTTTCTTTGAAACTTATTCCTTTGATGGTTCTCCATCCTTGAAGTTTTGCACAACTTCTTCTTTGCCACTAGCTTCCACAACTTCATCCTCAACTTGCTTCTTCGGTGCTTCATACCTCGTACCACTTCTCAAGTGAATGGCACTAATCGTTTTATGTCTCGGGGGATTACTTTGAGGTGGTAATTGCCCCTTTTGTCTTTGTGAGCTTGAAGATGCTAGTTGAGTCAATTGGGTTTCCAACATTTTGGTGTGGGCTAGGATGTTGTTGATGGTGATTTCCTTTGCTTGACTATCCTTTTACATTTGAGTGAAAAACTCTTGTTAATTCTTTTGCATTTGGAGGACTGCTTTTTAAACATCAAAACCTTGGTCATTTTGTTGATTGTATGGAGTTTGATTTTGGTAACCTTAGTTTTGGTTGTAAAAGGGTCTTTGATTTTGGTTTCTCATGGGAGGTGGGGTGTATGTTGGTTGAGGGTTTTGAATATTTTAGCTTTTGTATGAGAGATTTTGGTGGAATTTGGTGTTTTCATTGTAATAATTTGAATAAGGGGTACCACTCTTGTATGCTTGAAAAGCATTCACTTGTTCATTTGTTCCCCTACATTCACTTTGGTCATGTCCCAAAGTTTCACAATTCTCACATATCCCACTTGGGATTGATGAAGATGCCGTCATGGCATTGACATGATGCTTTGGTGATTTTGAGGCTTCTTCAAGTCTAGCCATAGCTTTTTCGAACTTCAAATTGATGGTATCAATGTGAGCACTAAGTTGAGCACCCAATTGAGTAATAGAGTCCACTTCATGCTTTCCTCCTCTAGTAGCCTTGCGAGGTCTACTATATTTTTAATTATGGACCTCCATTTCCTCAATCTTGTTCCAAGTTTGATTGTCGTCAACTTCGGTGAACATACCATTTGATCCCATGTTGAGAATGTTTCTTGAGTCTTCATAAAGACCGTTCCAAAATTGTTGTACCAAGAACCACTCGCTAAGTCCATGATGAGGACATGAGCGACAAATTCCTTTGAATCGCTCCCAAGCTTCATACAAGGATTCTTCATCTCTTTGCTTAAAGCCCGTAATTTGATCTCTTAGCATGTTAGTCTTTTCCGGTGGGTAGAACTTTTTGTAGAAAGCTAGAGCCAATTTCTTCCAAGTGTCAATTCCGAGAGTAGACTTATCAAGGCCTTTCAACCATTGTTTTGCGGTGCCAATTAGAGAAAAAGGAAATAAGACCCATCGAATTTGGTCTTGAGTTACACCGGTTTGAGAAATTGCATCACAATAGTCACAAAAAGTCTCCATGTGAGAGTGAGGGTCTTCACTAGGCATCCCCCCAAATTGGCTTCTTTCGACTAATTGGATAAATGCGGATTTTGCAATGAAATTTCCGGTTAAGTGTTGTGGTGTGGGAGTACCATTGGGTAGGTTCTCCTCGGTGGGTACGGAATGTGATGAAAACTTAGGCATTATGGGTTGATTTTATGTTGGATTTTGTGTTGGGTTCTCCTCACCTTCTCTTGCAAAAGGGTTGATGAACTCAATAGTGTTTGGTTGAATATCTACAACCTCACCAATACCTCTCAAAGTTCTCCTAGCAAGTCTTCTATTGCTTGTCAAAGTCCTTTCAATTTCGTGATCAAAGGGTAACAAGTTATCTTGTGATCTTCTAGACATGCAAAATATCAAACAACTCGAAAATAATTAGAACAAATCTTGAGGAGCTTTACTTCCCAAGGCAAAGAAAGACACAACTAATAACAATTTAAGAAAATCTAAATCAAGTTAACACTGTCCCGGCAACGGCGCCATTTTTTGGTCGGACTCACTTGGAGGTTTAGTTTTCGTTACTTGTCGTTAGAAGCACCTTGACCAAAACACAATTTATAACTCCACAAACAACTCTACAATTAGTAAAGAGGCAAGTAAAGGTCGGATTCCATAGGACGGGAATTGAGTGATATTTTCAATTGCAACTAGTGGTGTCTAGGGGTGTCACAATTTGGGGTTTGAAGTAGAAGATCACTAAACTAAATAGCAATAAAAGTAAACAAGCAAGATGATTAAAAAGGGATGTAAACAATTGATAAAAGGCACTAGGGTGTCATGGAGTCATAGGGGATTCATGGGAATTGATCATACAAACATATTCTCAAATCATAAGCAAGCAATTATTGTTGTGATGGATCGTGTTGGTTTATATCTTACAATCCTAGGAAAGTTTGGGTCCCGGAGCCGAATCGATTAGATTGTACAACACCTACAAGTCGACTTAATCTTCCCTACTCAACTATATACATAGTCTAATTGGACTCGAGTTGGTTTATGTCTTACAAGTCTCATTGAAAAGATAGGTGATGGGTAAAAAATTCAAGGATTCATAGGCTCGCATTTCATCAAACATAACATGTGCATAAGTTGAGATCACAACAAGCAAGAAAATAAACTATGAAAATATATTAATTTAAGCATGAATCATCCCCCATGTTGGTTTCCCCTAATTACCCATTAACCCTAGCTAAGGAAACTACTCACTCATTATCATGTTGAACATGCTAGCAAGGTTGTCAATCATACCAACAAAGTAAAACATGATGAATAAATGAAGATAATTAACAATAATTAAAAAGGGATTAAGAGAATTATACCTACTAATGATTCCAATAATAAAGCTAAGAATAATAGAAGTACTTGATGATTGATTGGAAGGTTGTCAATCTCCCAATAATAACCCAAATAATCTTCAATTACCCAAAATAAAAGATGAACAAAAGAGAAATTAAGGAAATGAGATTTGTATTAAGACTTGATTAAAAGTTGATTACAAGATTAAAGAGAGATTTGATTGATATAAACTACACTAGAGATTGCTAAAAAAAACATGATAACCTAATTAGACTAATGGGGTATTTATAGTGGGGATTAGGTACATAAATTAGGGTTTACTAAGGGCTTAAATGACGATTAAGTCCTTGAGGAATCGTCGGTCTCAAGGGAGACTCCGGTCTCCTTTTCGCTGGTCTTAGAAAAATATGCGCATCCTTCATTGAACAAGTAGAAGACGGATTAGCTGTCACACAATCCGAGCGTCCAGGGCACGGGACGGGCGGATTGTAGGTGTTTTGGATGAGCGCATTCGTGGGGCGGATGGGCGGATTGTGATGGTTCTGGACGGGCGTCCAGCTGAGGAAGACGCTCGGATTGCATGTGCTGGACGGGCGGATTGTGGGCAATCCGCTCGGATTCTCTGTCAGCTTCTTCCTTTCATCTTTTCTTCCTTTCTCTTCATAAAATCCTTGAGGATTTCCTCGGGGATGCAAGGATCTTTTCTCATCATTGCCCATCTACTATAGTATGTACAAAGGCCTTCTAGTCTTGTCTTCTCTTTGATGCTTGGTCATTAAATTCAATCAATTTAGCTCCATTTTGCCATGAAAATGCAAGGTTTGCACACCTTTCCTACCAAGGGATCAAAACCTCAAAGAATATGCAAAACAAAGGACTAAAGACAATAAATGACTCAAATATGTACTAAAAAGCATGGGAACAAGGCTAATTCGGGGACTAAATATGCTCAAATTATGTCACATCAGTCTCACATCGGCTATATTAGTAGGTTAGTTTGAATAAGGGTCCTAGTTTTTGTCACCTCTTTACTCGGGACGAGCAAAGGTTTGGTTTGGGGATGTTTGATGTGACTCATATTTGAGCACATTTAGTCCCCGAATTAGCCTCCTTCATATGCTTTATAGTGCATAATTAGGTCATTTACTATCTTTAGTTTCCCATTTTGCGTATTCTTTGAGGTTTTGTTTCCTTGGTAGGAGAGGAGTGCAAACCTTTCATTTACATGGCGAAATGGAGCTAAATTGATCGCATCCAATGACCAAGCATCAAAGGGAAGACGATACTAGAAGGCCTATGTAGATAATAAAGTATATTTGGCAATGATGAAAGGATCCTTGCATCCTCAACAAGATCCCCACGGATTGTTGAAGAATGAAGAGAAGAAAAGTTGTATGACCCAGGATCCGAGCGGATTGCCAGCAATCCGGGCGTCTCCCTGCACCACAATCCGTGCATCCTGGGCTTAAGAAGCTCCGCTTGAAGCCCTAGGATCCGAGCGTTGATACGTGCATATTGTATAGTATTTTTAGCCTATTTTAGCACGTATTTCCATGCATTCTTGTACTGTTTATATAAGTATTATGCCCCGAATTGGCTACTTTGGTTCGTTTTGTTCGTTTTGTAGAAATGAACGCGAAAGTAGTGGAATCGTACCATTTTTCGTCCTTTTTGCATGCATTTTGAGGAGACGGGATTTTCTGGAGTGAGTTCCTGCATTGGGATGCGTGAAGGAATGGTTTACGAGGCAGTCGGGCACGAGTCTAAGCTGATTTGAAGGAAGAACATTCGATCGAGTGGTTTTATTACTCGATCGAATGGTTTCTACGTCATTGGTTGATCGATCTAGCACTTTTATACTCGATCAAGAATAGCTGAAAAGAGAGGTTACTCGATCGAGTAACTATTCTAATCGATCGAGTAGATTTTCTGGAGTTTTGCTCGATCGAGTGAATGTATTCTACTCGATTGAGTAGTTTGGTCTGGCGTGGGCTTTAATTAGCCCGTAAGCTTATTTTAGTTTTTGGACATAGTTTATTTTCTATTTAAGCTTACGTTACTATGTCATGAGGATCGATCTTTTATCTATTCTTTCATCATCGACACTTCTTCTGAGTTTTTCATCTATCATTTTCATACTTCACTGTAACTTGGCTTTCGGGATTATTTCGCTCGGATTTGTGTGTTCTTTACGTCGGATTCTCACGATTGTAATCTCTTTCTCCTTTCTTAATAATAATCTTTATTTCATTTGCTTTAATTCTTGTTTTGCCTTATTTAATTCCTTTGCCCTAATTCACTTTTATGCAATTTAATTATCGTTTTAATATGTTGAATGCTGGTTATTTATCTGCTGTTAGTTTTGATAGTATTAATAGCAATATGAGTAGCTAAATATAATTCATGTTGGGATTAGGGGATCTACGGTAGAAATGTGACGATGTAGTGGATAAGTTAGATGAATTAATTGTGAGATTCTGTCACCATAGCAATTTAACTGTATTTTACCGTCTTAGTTGAGTGCACGCTTCTGAGTCACCCTTTTAATCTGGCTAAATTTAATCCTGGATCGGAATATTGGACTAAATAGGCCTGCTATGAACAGTAGACTACCCTGACGAGGACGGAAGTTAAGTTAGTGGAAGTTTAGGGTAGAAAGTGGACCGGAAGGACCTTTCCATATCCGTCTCGCATTAATTTGTCTGAGTTGTTTACAGTTGAGTCACTGGACTACCGTAGTGAACCGAAATCCTGACATGACCCTTCTCTATTTGATAGTTTAATTCTATTTTCCTGCCTTTATTGCTCTTTCTCTGCTTCTCTTTCCTTTAAACCTTTAGTTTAGAAAACCAATTTAAACAACCCCCCCTATTTGTGACCAAATTGACGGACTTTTACAGATATCTTGCCTCCCTGAGGAGATCGACCTGACTTCCCTAGCTATATAGTTAGTTTACTTACTTTATTTTTGATAGGTACACGACAGCCCTGTCAAATTTTGGCGCCGTTGCCAGGGAGGCAATTGCCCTATCTGTCTTTGTTTTGTTTATTTTATCCGTCTCAGGGAATTTTCATTCCTTGAGGCAGTTCTTATTTATTTTCTTCCAGTGTTGTTTATGCCCAGGTCAGACAGGTTTGAGTTAGTTGCAGCTGATTAAGAGCCAGAGAGACTATTCAGGCAGACTCCGTCTGCTGAGAAAATCACGAAAGGAAGACTTGAGTACTTTCGAACCAGAGCTTCACCATTTTCTTTTCGCAGAAGACCAGTCTTTAGTAGAAGACATTCATATTTCTGCCGATCAACCAGTAAAAATGTCGAACATTGCTAGTCAATCGGAGACTAAAGCAGCCTCAATTCCAAAGGGTTTCAATCTCCAGACTGAAGATGGGAATACATTTGACATCCGTCTTTCCTATATCAATCTGGTGGAGAGAAATCTCTATAGAGGTGTGGCAGGTGAAGACCCGAGGAAGCACATGGAGGTCTTTACGGACTATTGTTCTACTATCCCCGCCACAAAGGAGGTAACTCAAGATAAGATTAAGGAGGTTCTGTTTCTTTTTTCTTTGACTGACTCAGCCAGGGAGTGGCTGACTGATTTGGACCGCATAGCCGCAGGGGTTACCAACTGGGAGACCCTTGCTCTTGCTTTTTACAAGAGATATTTCCCTCCACAGCACACCAATCAGCTGAGGGCAAAGATCACAAGTTTAAAGCAGGCACCTGATGAAACTTTATATGAAGCATGGTCTCGTTTCAAGAAGTTAGTGAGGTCTATTCCTCACCATGGTTTCGATCCGTGGTTTCTGTCTAACCAGTTCTACAATGAGCTATATGATGATCACAGAGCCATACTTAATGAGTCATCTAATGGGAAATTCCAAGAGAATACTAACGATGATAAGGGATGGGCCCTTATTGAAGAGATGGCGAATCACAGTGCTGAGTATGGAAACCTGAGGGATGGTATTAGAACAGTTCATGCAGTTGATAAGCAAGTTGTGGCTCAGCTGCAAGCCCTGAATGCTAGATTTGACAGGTTGGAGTTACATTTTGCTGGGGAGCCTCAGGCGGTCCATTTGCTTACTAGAGGGAAGACCGTCACATGTGAGAGGTGTGGTAGCAACGACGCCATACTCTTTGTTGGTCTTTACGAGAAGAAAAGGAAAGGTCCTTGCCTTTCAACAATATAGGCAAGGAGGGGGTTCCTATTATAATAACCAAGGGGCAGTCCATCCCAATTTGAGGTGCACAAGTCAAAATATGCTTAATCCTACCCCTCCTCCGCACCAGCAGCAGCCGTATGTTCCTCCACATAAGAATCAACAAGGCTTTCAGAAGCCTCCTTCCTTCCCTCCTCCCAATCACGGTGCATCATCTTTCGGTGGGGTGCGTGAGATAGGTGAGCTAAAGACTATGTTGCAATCTTTTACAAAGCCGTGGCAGCTGAGTGATCAGCAGAAACATGTATCCATCAAGGCACTTAAAACTCAAGTTGTCCAGTTAGCCGCGAACCAATCTGCAAGGAAACCGGGTCATTTACCGTCACAAGCTGACAAAAATCCACATGAGACGGTAAATTTAATCAATTTGAGAAGCGGTCGTTCATATGATGGACCGGAAGTGTTCAAATTATACCCGAGGAAGGCTATAACTGCTGATGAACAGTGTTCTGGTGAAGAAAAGGAGCTGACGGTTAAGAAAGTACTCGATCGACTAGTTTCTGGAGCTCGATCGAGTAAAATTGCTGAAGAAAGTACTCGATCGAGTGGAAATTCCACATGATCGAGTGAATAGGAAAAAGGAACTGCTTGATCGAGTGAAATTTCTGCTCGATCGAGTGAATTTGTTGAAGAAACTACTCGATCGAATGGGAATTTTGGTCGATCGAGTAGTATGGATAATGGACAGCTTGATCGAGAGCCTGCTAGTGCTCGATCAAGTGAGAAATCCCCTGAAAGACCTCGTTCGAGAGAAAAGAAGCGTCCGAAGGATATGGAGCTTGATCCGGCTGACATGTTAGAAGAGAGGAACAAGGGACTCGAGATACCCATCACGGTTCCCTTCCCGAGGCATTTGCAAAGTACTAAAGCTAATCAACAATTCGGCAAATTTGCCGAAATCCTGAGAAGCTTGCAGGTCACTGTGCCATTCGCCGAACTGCTGACACAGGTACCCTCTTACCTTAAATTTATGAATGAAATTTTATCGCGTAAGAGGCACATTCATGATCATGAGACGGTAGCTTTGACTGAGGTAGGGACGGCCCTAGTTCAAAATAAGTTACCTCCCAAACAGTCAGACCCGGGTAGTTTCTCAATTCTGTGTCATATTGGTACCCATTTGATTGATAACGCGTTATTCTATCTTGGCGCTAGCGTGAGTGTCTTACTGTTGTCTCTAGCTAAGAGACTTGGTTTGACAAAGTTTAATTGCACCAACATGACTGTTCAGATGGCCGACCGTAGCATATCACGGCCATTAGGTGTAATAGAAGACATACCTGTTAGGATCGGGAGGTTCTTTATTCCCGTTGACTTTGTTGTACTTGACATCCCCGAAGATGCCCATACCCCTATTATTTTAGGGAGACCATTCTTGTTTACTGCCCATGCAGTAATAGACGTCGGGGGCAAGACATTGACTTTTCAGGTTGGGGACGAGGAGCTGATATTCCATCAGTCTAAGTTCCGGAGGGCTCCCATGCAAGCTCAGCCTTGCAATGCCCTCTCTTCTATTAACCCTATTATTGACACTCCAAATGAAAATTTGGAGCATTGTGCTGCTATTGTGACCCCTCCGCCTCAGCTTGAGAGCAAAAAGGAGGAAATTTCGTCTGTTTTCCTTGCTGCAGGTACAGATGAAAATAATGCAGGGGCTGTCAAGAGATGTTGTGCAATTAACGTCAGTCAAGGTGGGAGTGACAGTGTTAAATCCGGTGAGAAAGGAGCAAGGATGAGAAAAATTCGCGCATATGTGGATGTCAACTATTCTCCTCCGAATGATTCAAGTTCAAGCTCATAGAAGCTGAAGAGGACGATTATTGTTGCTGAGGTGACGTCTTCCAGTCAGGAGCCCTCCGAGAGGCTGCTGAATTGCCTTGGGAATTTAGACAATTTTTAGCGTAGATTAGAGACTATAGACTGTTCTTTTGCGTATTTGGTATTTTGGGATATTTTTGCAAGTGTTTTTATGCAGATTTGGGGAATTTTACACAAATTCAAAGGAAGAATGATGAATTCAAGAGCTTACACGTTGAAAAGAGCTCGATCGAGTACTTTTTGTACTCGATCGAGAGAAATATGGTCGATCGAGTGATTCCATTTTAGCGATCGAGTAAATTAGAAATGGGGAGTTCTCGATCGAGTAAATATTTAC
The DNA here is from genome assembly GCF_048544455.1 of Silene latifolia. Classification (NCBI taxonomy): domain Eukaryota; kingdom Viridiplantae; phylum Streptophyta; class Magnoliopsida; order Caryophyllales; family Caryophyllaceae; genus Silene; species Silene latifolia. The sequence continues at coordinate 46,411,357 of NC_133538.1, forward strand.
TCGATCGAGTTGTTGAATCTAAAAAGTCCTCGATCGAGCAGTTCTAAACCACTCGATCGAGTGAAATTGCAAGAGACACGCAGGGAGTTTTTCTTTAACTTCCTTATTTTTTTTTCTTATTTCATTTTCCCCTAATATTTTCGACACTCTCCCCTTTTGCGATCAAAAACCCCAAATTCCTCCATTTTTCTTGCCCTTTTACCAAATCCGTCACCTACATTTTGCTCTTTGTTAATTAATCATTCAAAGCCCTCTATTTTCCCCTTGATTTGTGCTGTTTTACACGGTTTATTATTTGGATTAGGGTTGCGGTTTTTCGATCAAAAAAAAATCGCCATTTTTGCTTGTTGTTTGAAGATTAATTGCAATTTGTAGGTTCATTCTCATCAAGTAAGTATCTGCTACACCTCTTTGCATTTTAATTTCATGAATTTCGCATTTTTATGAGGTGAATTAGGTTAGGTTTCGAAATTCCTTGCTTAGTCGAGTTTTTCGACTATAACTGTCATTGCTTGCCCTTTTTTGTGTTGCTTGATGATCAATTCCCATGCCTCATTGATATCTACATGTTTAAATTCGATTTTAGGGAGAAATTTGCGATACGGGTTCAGTCGAGTCGAAATTTTCGACTGTAAGATTGGTCTTTGCTGCTGTCACATGCTTAATTGCTTCGATTGTTGCTTAATTTCATGCCATTGATGCTTGCTACCCCTCCCCTATCGCTGTTTACATGCTTCTTTTCGAAATTTTTAAGGAAAGTTGGGAATTTTTGTGCTGTAAGTCGAATTCTTTGACTGGTTAGGGGAATTTTCATGCCGACTTCATGCTGTTTTCACGCTGTTTTCATGTCTTTTTCTTATCAAATTCCCCTGCCCTATTTATTCAGGATGGATTCTAGCTCGATGCCTTCGTCGAGCTCCTCTGCCAGTCTGTCCTTGTCTCTGTCTAAGACGGTAGTCCCTGCTGTTACTACCGTCTCCGCACCGCCAAAGACTTCGTGTTCTTAGTTTCACCGGTCTTTGTTTTTACGCCATCTAGCACGCTGCGCTAGCTCTGTTTCGATTCTTTGCCCTAGTTCTGACCACCACCACTGCTAGCACTGCTGCTACTCTTCCTTCTTCAGTGGTGGTCACAGCAGCCACAACTTCTACTTCCACCACGACGGACTCACCTGCAGCGGCAGCTGCCTTTCGAGCAGCTCTAGTTCCACACACCGTCACTGCATGGGCTTCTACTTCGGGTTCTAGAGGTCAGGGCCGAGGTCGTGGACGTTCCCGTTCTACGCCAGCTCCTAGTACTTCTACTTCTGCTGCTCCTTCTGGCACGGTCACTGTCCGAGGGGACAACTCCCTCGACTCTCACCCCGACTACCCGCAGGTAATTTTTGTTAACGGTGTACATCGTAAGAGGTTTTATAACCTCCTTGGCTATGAGTTTTTACCTACCCGGTTCTTAGATAAACCGGCACTTGAGAGACTCGGCATCTAAGAATCGGTTTGTGAGCTTTTACGGGACATGGGGATGGCCTGACTCATTACTATGAGTGGTCGTACCTTTCTGGAGCTGAGTCTTGAGTTCCTCAGCTTCTTCACCTTCTCCTCCGGAGCACACGACGCTGCCCCCACTAGTTCTTCTGTGTCTTTCTGGTTGTTCAACCGGACTTTTTCGATGACTTTGGGGGAGTTTGGTAGCAGACTTGGACTTTCTTCTATGGGCGATGATACCGCCCCTAGGAGGGTCGTTTGTCAGCTTTGGTGGACTTGGCCCAGGCCACCTTTCCCGAGCGAAAGCTCGCACAGGTTCACCTTCCCCCTGCTAGTTACTTTCTTAGACTGATGGGGAGCACCATCTTTGGCCAAAAGGAGCCAAACAACATCAACAACAACCAGCTCTCCATATTAGGCGGTTACCTGAACATTGACTGTGAGGGTCCTTTTACCCTCAACATCGCCTATCTGACCGCCCAGTTCTTCCAGGTCCAGGGGGTGAAGGTCACGGGATCTATTGCCTGCGGTGGCATGGCCACCATTCTTGCCCGTTCCCTTTTCCCTGTCTGGCCTCGTGACCTACAGTACCTCCCGAGAGAGAGGTATTTGAGCCTGGCCGCCATGCACTCTCAGCATTGGCTGACCACAGACTACCAGACATGGAAGATAGACGTTTCCTTATCTGTGGACTTACCTTGTGACACCCTCCCCCGTCTAGCCCCTTTGCCTACTGTCGCTAGGGGCGCCCGACTGCCACCTCTACCTGACTACCACCTTTCACTCCGACCACCTACTACTTTACCCGCCGCTAAGAAGCGGCGTAGACTTGAGACTGGAGAGGGGTTCACACCTTCTAGGAGCGGCCAGCCTTCCACGGCCACTCCTACACCTACCCCGATCCCTATCTCCACTCCTACTCCCGCACCTGCCGACCAGACACAGACACAGTCGGTCCTACCGGCTAATTTTGTACCTCCACCACCCTTTGAGGCATCCTCGGTCATGGACCAAGGGCGTCGTCACGATTTGTTAGTTGAGATTGCAGAGAGACAGGCTCGTATGGAGCGGGACTTAGCTTTGACTTTGTTCCCTCTATACGAGTACCACTTGAGTCGACACCGTCCGATCCCAGAAGGTTGACCACACCCTTCCTTTTACCGGTACCCAGTTGAGGGGTACCCGGAATCTGCTGAGGTGGAGGAGGAGGACGAGGACCCGGAGGTGGCAGCAGAGAGAGCTTGAGCTAACAAGAGGAGGAGGAGAGAGCGGGAGGTGGAGCCGGACTACACAGTGAGGGTGGAGGACGTGCGCGACAGCGACGAGGAGGCTGACGTGTAGCTACTGGTCTACTCACTTCCCCAGTTTTCTGGCTGGTTTGGGGAAGTTCGCGTTTTGTATGTACATCTCACTCTTTTATTTTTGTCTCCTTTTTATTTTTCATTCTTTATTGGTTGTATATTCCCGTTCCCATGTATATATCTGCTGGTGTATGCTGGAGGACAACGAGGGCGTTGTCCGTTTTGGTTTGGGGAGGGTATTGCATCCTTTTGAGTCTGCATTTGCATTTGTTTTGCATTCAGCATTTTCATTTGTTTTGCATTCACATTTATCTATTTCAGCTTGCATTGGTTATTTATTTCATAAAAATAAAAAATAAAAATAAAAAAAATTAGAAAATTTCAAAAATTCAAAAATTTTCACGTTTACTTTTGCATATAGGTTGAGTCGGAGCGGTAGATTTCCGTGATGAAACTGCACTATAACTTGTCATTTTTACTTGAGCCTTGCCCTTCTTTTGATAGTTATTAGCTTTGTCATACGCATAGTATACGAGTTTATGTTTAAACATAGCTGACTGTTTAGACTTGACCTGATAAATTGGCAAACTACTCCATAATTTCTGAGGTTTAGAGCCCATAACTGGTGACATTCATGACCAGTTCATTAGGAATCGAGAGTAGTACTCCATGCATAGCATGTTCATCATTTTTGCACTTTTATGACATTCAATTTCTTGTCAAATGCACACATTCGGGTTTGTGGTTGGTGTCACATGCAGGGAGGTGCTTGCAAATTTTCCCTTTTCCTTATATTTTTCACCCATTCAGCTCCACTTAAGCCAAAACTTGCCTTTTTGACCCATTAGCTACATCCCAAACTGAGCCTGCCTAGTCAAGCTAGTTTAGTATGTCTTTTGTGGTATGATTTTTCGTCTGCAGTTTGACCGGTATCCTTTTGTATGGAGTTGGTGTAAATAAAGGAAGGAGAAAAAAAAAAGAAAAAAAAGAATTGAAAAAAAAGAAAAAAAAATGGAGAAAACGTGAAGAGAAAGAAAAAAAAAAGAAAAAGAAAAAAATGAATGAAAAAGTTGTGATTCACGTGAAAATGAAAAAAAAAAAGAGTTGTTGAAAAACTATTTGATTTGTTCCTTTTGATTCATTTAGACGGTGTTAAAAAAGGAAAGTTTGTGACCGTCTAACTCCTCTGTTCTTATTCCATATTTTTGAGGAGATTGTGTATGAGATTAGTGAGATGTGTGCTAAATGAAGGGCACTTTTTTTTCAGTCAGTTGAGATTCGGATGGTTTTATACGGTCCTGTTAGGAACTAGCTTGACGCTTTTACCTCCACATTACCATAACTTGTTTTGCCTTTTCTCACCTGAACCTCACTATTCCCATATTATTTGTAAGCCCTCGGCTGTGACGGACGTTATTGGTTGGCGTGTGTGCATTAGTACTTGAATTGTCTTTCATTTTTGTTGCATCCATGCTATGTAGGTCGCAGTTAGGTGAGTGACTGTCTTTCCTTCTCTCTTTTACATATAACATTCACCCTTTGATTCATGAGAGAAGAGTGACCACGAGAGAGTCCGATTTTGTTGGTCTTGCAAGGTCGATAGGTTGGCTATATTTCTGAACAGCTTATAACTCGTTTGCGTATTGACTGCTTAGCTATAACTGTTAATCTTTGTTGCATTAAATTGGTTCAAGTGGACAAGTTAAGCTAGCTCTGAGTTTTCATTTTCGTTCCATTAGTTGCATTTTAGTTTACTCGAGGACGAGTAAAGGTTCGGTTTGGGGAGATTTGATACGTGCATATTGTATAGTCTTGTTAGCCTATTTTAGCACGTATTTCCATGCATTCTTGTACTGTTTATATAAGTATTATGCCCTGAATTGGATACTTTGGTTCGTTTTGTTCGTTTTGTAGAAATGAACGCGAAAGTAGTGGAATCGTACCATTTTTCGTCCTTTTTGCATGCATTTTGAGGAGACGGGATTTTCTGGAGTGAGTTCCTGCATTGGGATGCGTGAAGGCACGGTTTACGAGGCAGTCGGGCACGAGTCTAAGCTGATTTGAAGGAAGAACATTCGATCGAGTGGTTTTATTACTTGATCGAATGGGTTCTACGTCATTGGTTGATCGATCGAGCACTTTTATACTCGATCAAGAAGTGCTGAAAAGAGAGGTTACTCGATCGAGTAACTATTCTACTCGATCGAGTAGAATTTCTGGAGGTTTTCTCGATCGAGTGAATTTATTCTACTCAATCGAGTGGTTTGGTCTGGCGTGGGCTTTAATTAGCCCGTAAGCTTGTTTTAGTTTTTGGACTTAGTTTATTTTCTATTTAAGCTTACGTTACTAGGTCATGAGGATCAATCTTTTATCTATTCTTTCATCATCGACACTTCTTCTGAGTTTTTCATCTATCATTTTCATACTTCACTGTAACTTGGCTTTCGGGATTATTTCGCTCGGATTTGTGTGTTCTTTACGCCGGATTCTCACGATTGTAATCTCTTTCTCCTTTCTTAATAATAATCTTTATTTCATTCGCTTTAATTCTTGTTTTGCCTTATTTAATTCCTTTGCCCTAATTCACGTTTATGAAATTTAATTATCGTTTTAATATGTTGAATGCTGGTTATTTATCTGCTGTTAGTTTTGATAGTATTAATAGCAATATGAGTAGCTAAATCTAATTCATGTTGGGATTAGGGGATCTACGGTAGAAATGTGACGATGTAGTGGATAAGTTAGATGAATTAATTGTGAGATTCTGTCACCATAGCAATTTAACTGTATTTTACCGACTTAGTTGAGTGCACGCTTCTGAGTCACCCTTTTAATCTGGCTAAATTTAATCCTGGATCGGAAGATTGGACTAAATAGGCCTGCTATGAACAAGATAGACTACTCCGAGGGACGGAAGTTAAGTTAGTGGAAGTTTAGGGTAGAAAGTGGACCGGAAGAACCTTTCCATATCCGTCTCTCATTAATTTGTCTGGGTTGTTTACAGTTGAGTCACTGGACTACCGTAGTGAACCGAAATCCTGACATGACCATTCTTTATTTGATAGTTTAATTCTATTTTCCTGCCTTTATTGCTCTTTCTCTGCTTCTCTTTCCTTTAAACCTTTAGTTTCGAAAACCAATTTAAACAACCCCCTCCCTATTTATGACTAAATAGACGGACTTTTACAGATATCTTGCCTCCCTGAGGAGATCAACCTGACTTCCCTAGCTATATAGTTAGTTTACTTAGTTTATTTTTGATAGGTACACGACAGCCCTGTCAAGCGTCTCCTCTATGATCCGCTCGGATCACCTGACAGAACCCACCGTGCCAGCTTCTAAGCCACTCGGGACGAGCATATCCACACGGGACTAGCAAAACAGAGATGCTCATCTCCTTGGAGAGAAGCATTTCCTCAACTTTTCTTAAGGGTCTTAATAGTCATTTAAGCCCTTAGTAACCCTAATTTATGTACCTAATCTTTAGTATAAATACCCCTTTGTACTACTTAGATTAGCATGCTCTCTTAATCAAGTTGTAATCAATTAGTAATCTCATCTTAGTCTTGTAATCAACTTTTAATTTAGTCTTAATACAAATCTCATTCCTTAATCTTTCCTTAATTTCTCTATTGTTCATCATTTATTTTGGGTAATTAGAAGATTATTTGGGTTTATTGGGAGATTGACAACCTTCCATCAATCATCAAGTACTTCTATTATTCTTTGCATTATTATTTTGGAATCTTCATAGGTATAATTCTCTCTTAATCCTTTTAATTATTGTTAATCATTTTCATTATTTCATCATGTTTTGTCTTGCTAGTATGATTGACAACATTGTTAGCATGTTAAACCTGATAATGAGTGAGTAGTTTCCTTAGCTAGGGTTAATGGGGAATTAGGGGAAACCAACATGGGGATTAATTCATGCTTAATCTAATATGTTTTCATAATTAATTTGCTTGCTTGTTGTGATTCCAACTTATGCACATGTTATGTTTGATGAAATGCGAGCCTATGAATCCTTGCATTTTTACCCATCGCCTATCTTTTCAATTAGACTTGTAAGACATAAACCAACTCGAGTCTTATTAGACCATGCATATAGCTGGATAGGAAGGACTAAGTCGACTTGTAGGTGTTGTACAATCTAATCGATTCGGCTCCGAGACCCAAACCTTCTTAGGGATTGTAAGATATACACTAACTCGATCCCCATCACAACAATAAGTGCTTGCATCTAGTAGAGAACATGTTTTTATGATCAACTCCCATGAATCCTCTATGAACCCATGACACCCTAGTGCTTTTAATCAATTGTTTACATCTTCATTTTATCTACCTTGCTTTGTTTTTATTGTTAATTAGTTTTAATTGATCTCATATCTCAACCCCAAATTGTGACACCCTAACACACGACCATTTACAATTGAAAATCCTACATCAATACCCATCCCTTGGGATCCGATCTTTACTTGCCTCTTTACAAAGAGTAGTTTGTAAAGTTATAAATATTGTTTTGGTTGGGTAACTTTTGACGACGAGTTTTACTCCACGACCAAATTGCTCAATCAGAAATTGTAATTCAACCCGTTTCTGTTCTTGAGCGGCACCTCTTATTCGAGGGCCAAATCATCAATGCCAATGCTGCCATTCCAACCAAAGGAATTCAGCTCATATGACTGTTTTATACACGGGAAAGCTGGATTCAACATCCTTGTGAGGTCATACCATTAAGGGCGTACTCCTCGACCTTTTCTCTTATACCCAATCCTATTGAGAAAGGAAAGTCTTCCTCTGTCCACATGTGTCTCAGTCCAACCACTCACATTCCTCTAGCTCCCCTCGTTACGAATACTGAAACTGTTCCCCCTTACTATTATAAGACTACGCTCGTTCGATTATACGGAAAGAATGAGGATTGGAAAGCAAACTTTCCAACCAAGTATGGTCGGTGAGTTGGACTGCCAGGTATGATGAGATTAAAGGCTACGCGCCTCACCTCAGATCAAGCATTGGATTTCTTTGCATGAAAACTACCAATATTGCGATTTAAGGAGTGAGATTGACAACGAGTTTGTTGGAAAGAATGATGTGAAGTGATACGAGAGTGTAGGAATGCCCTTAAAATTAAAAAGCAAGTGGGATGTTAACGAATGAAGTGAAGTGAAACAACTAGGCTAGCGAGTGGGTCAGATCCTTTATCTGGGGTTATGGTTTCTGCAAAACAACCAGTGGCCACCCTTTCTCACACTCTCACACTGACATGGCATGGGAAAAAGAAGCATTCCCTGTTCCAGAAGAGCCCGGCCCAGATTCGAATA